>NC_133334.1:265652858-265952858 GCF_042186555.1 Aquarana catesbeiana | reverse complement strand
TTATAGGAAATGAATTATGCTCTGCATCTACATGATGCAATTTACTTCTCCCAGACAAAGTGAAAAGAAAATAAAGAGTGTTGTTCCACCATTGTCGTCCCTTCTAATCGTGTTAGATGAATTCGGGAATATAGCGTTGTTTGAGGTGTGTGAGAACCTGGAGGGAGGCCTAAGCCGTCACTGGGAATGACTAATGGAAGATGGAAAGCATGAAAAATGGGCCCGCGGCCTATGGTAACCAATCAGATTCATTGTTATATTGTCCCAGTGAAGGACAGAGGGAAAGAAGAAAAATAATTGGCCATCAAGGGTAAGTTGACCAGATTTTTAAAATGAAAGCCGGGGACATTTTTTTTTTTTTATAGACAAATGGTAAACTATTTTATAAGCATAATTTTCCTCAAATTATATATGCAGTTTATGTGTTTATGGAATGATTGTATGATGTATACGTTATTTCTCACATTTCCTCCATAAATAAAGATTTTTAAAAAAAGATACTTCCTAGAATTTTTTAAGATGAAATGTTATGAAGATAAGAAAAAACAGAGTGCAGAGTTCAGGAATGCGCTACATAAAGAATGCAGGGCTCAGGGGTGCGCTACATAAAGAATGCAGGGCTCAGGAGTGCCCTACATAAAGAATGCAGGGCTCAGGAGTGCGCTACATAAAGAACACAGGGCTCAGGAGTGCGCTACATAAAGAATGCAGGGCTCAGGAGTGCGCTACATAAAGAATGCAGGGATTAAGAGTGCCCTACATAAAGAATGTAGGGCTCAGGAGTGTGCTACATAAAGAATGCAGGGCTCAGGAGTGCACTACATAAAGAATGCAGGGCTCAGGAGTGCCCTACATAAAGAACGCAGGGCTCAGGAGTGCGCTACATAAAGAACGCAGGGCTCAGGAGTGCGCTACATAAAGAATGCAGGGCTCAGGAGTATGCTACATAAAGAATGCAGGGATTAAGAGTGCCCTACATAAAGAATGTAGGGCTCAGGAGTGTGCTACATAAAGAATGCAGGGCTCAGGAGTGAGCTACATAAAGAATGCAGGGATCAGGAGTGCCCAACATAAAGAATGCAGGGCTCAGGAGTGCGCTACATAAAGAATGCAGGGCTCAGGAGTGCCCTACATAAAGAATGCAGGGCTCAGAAGTGTGCTACATAAAGAATGCAGGGCTCGGGAGTGCGCTGCATAAAGAATGCAGGGCTTAGGAGTGCGCTACATAAAGAATGCAGGGCTCGGGAGTGCGCTACATAAAGAATGCAGGGCTCAGGAGTGCGCTACATAAAGAATGCAGGGATCAGGAGTACCCAACAAAGAATGCAGGGCTCAGGAGTACCCAACAAAGAATGCAGGGATCAGGCGTGCCCTACATAAAGAATGCAGGGTTTAGGAGTGCGCTACATAAAGAATGCAGGGCTCAGGAATGCGCTACATAAAGAATGCAGGGATCAGGAGTGCCCTACATAAAGAATGCAGGGCCCAGGAGTGAGCTACATAAAGACTGCAGGGATCAGGAGTGCCCTACATAAAGAATGCAGGGCTCAAGAGTGCGCTACATAAAGACTGCAGGGATCAGGAGTGCCCTACATAAAGAATGCAGGGCTCAGGAGTGTGCTACATAAAGAATGCAGGGCTCAGGAGTGTGCTACATAAAGAATGCAGGGATCAGGAGTGCCCTACATAAAGAATGCAGGGATCAGAAGTGCCCTACATAAAGAATGCAGGGCTCAGGAGTGTGTTACATAAAAAATGCAGGGCTCAGCTGTGCCCATCTATGCAGCCTCACCAGTGCCCAGCAATGCAACCTCACCTGTGGAGGGCATCAGAGAGGAGAGCCAGCATCGCCCTCTGTGTCATATTTTATTTGAATCTCCAAGTGCCGCCATCACACAAGTCCTGCCTCCTGGATCGGCCCACCTATGATAGCACACGTCCGGTATTGGATAAGCGTGCTGTATGTCTCCCATAAGTGGGAGCTGTACCAGGAGGCGGGATGGCAAAAGCTGATTCGGCTCTCAGCTGGCTTCAGAACTCCACCCCTCCAGCCTACTGCACTCCAGCTCCTCCTAATTTCCGCCCCTCTAGCCCTCTGCACTGCAGCTTTCCCCAGTCTCCCTCGAAATGCTATTCACCCTTCTACTGGCCCCGCCCCTCCCCAATGTGTGGCACCCGAGGTGGACCATCCCCCCCTCTGCCTCAGCACCCGCCCTGCAATCCGGGGACAAATCCGGGGACAGACTGGTCCGGGGACTGCCCCCGGAAATCGGGGACGTCTGGTCACCCTAATCAAGGACATCTGCCATAAACATGATATTAAAGGGTAATGTCACTTTCATCCAGCTCATGTTTTTTTTTTTTATTATAAACTGGCTTGGATAGAAATTAAAACATTTGAAAAAAATAAAATTAAAAACATTTTAAAAATGCATTAGTATTTTTTAGTATTTCTTTTTAAATTAATTTGTTGTTTTTTTTAAATTGATACTTTTTTGTACATTTTAAATGTTAATTTTTTTTTTGTACTTTTTACATTTTTTTTTCTCTAGAAAATGCATTCTTTTTTTAGTATTTGTTTTTACTTTTTAAATTATTATTTTTTATTTTTTTTTACTTTTTAAATTAATTTTTATTTTATTTTTACTTTTTAAATTAATTTGTTTTAGAATTTTTAACACTTATAGGGCGTACACACGGTCGGACTTTGTTCGGACATTCCGACAACAAAATCCTAGGATTTTTTCCGACGGATGTTGGCTCAAACTTGTCTTGCATACACACGGTCACACAAAGTTGTCGGAAAATCCGATCGTTCTGAACGCAGTGACGTAAAACACGTACGTCGGGACTATAAACGGGGCAGTGGCCAATAGCTTTCATCTCTTTATTTATTCTGAGCATGCGTGGCACTTTGTGCGTAGGATTTGTGTACACATGATCGGAATTTCCGACAACGGATTTTGTTGTCGGAAAATTTTATCTCCTGCTCTCCAACTTTGTGTGTCGGAAAATCCGATGGAAAATGTCCGATGGAGCCCACACACGGTCAGAATTTCCGATAACACGCTCCGATCGGACATTTTCCATCGGAAAATCCGACCGTGTGTACGGGGCATAATTGTACCGTGACAGCTTCCGCCATGCTGGCCTCAGCTGTCACTGTGCTCAGTTAGCAGCTGCGAACAAAAGGTTTGTTTATAAACAAACCTCCTGGGGACACAATGATTGGCTATCATGGTGATCACATGATTGGCTAAACGCTTTGATTGGTTCTCGATTGTTAGTTGGGACCAGTGGCTGTTAACCGTCGGTTCTCAGAACTAGGAGCCCGCACAGGTGCACACTCTCGTTTCTAAAATGGAGCGTAAAAAGGAAACTTCTCTGAACGTGAGGTGTGGTGCCTGAGAACGTTCATCTACAAAATCAGCTTTTCCACAGTTAGGCCCCTTCCACATGGGAGGCGGACTTTACTGCCCCTCTGAAAAGTGGCCCTGGGTTGCTTTTCAGAGGCGATTGAGCGGCAGTTTACAGGTGTTCTGGAAGCAATAATTCTGCCTCTTGAATGCCTGTTTTTTTTGAGGATTTTACATTGAAATATCGCATCGCACCCCGAGCACGCGGCTCTACTGACTTCAATACGTTCCATTCGTTTAGATACGGCATTCGTTATTTCAGATTATTCGTAACTTCGGATAAATATGAAAGGAAATTCCAATACCTAGAATTTAATAGTTATTAGTTGGTTATTATTTCAGATTTTTGAATTTTCAGATTTTCATTCTTATTTTCGGATTTTCACATTTCCAAAATTTCGAATTTCTGGAATTTTTCATTTTCGAATTTAAGAATTTGAATTTCCGAAATTTTGAATTTCTGCATTTCCAATTTCCGAAATTTCACATTTTTGAAATTTTTAATTTTTGAATTTTTTTCGAATTTCAGAAATTTCGTATTCCGAAATTTTGAATTTTCGGAAATTGGGAAAATCAAAATTTTGGAAATTGAAAAATTTGTTAAAAAACTAAACAAATTGCACGTCTACACTTTACCTTGTAGGTTTTTTGTTTTTTTACCGGCGCTTTGCCGCCCTTGTGAACTTCAGGCAAACAGCTAAATACACAGATATACTGTAAAATACATAAGGGGGCCCTTATGCTGCTTTTTCCCTTTTCCCAGTCAGAGCTTTGCTGTACAGAGGCTGACTTCATGTCACATTCTCATATTTCCAGTGCTTGAAACAGCAGATTGATGAGCTCATCTTTTTTGTCACTCCGCTCTCTTCCTCTATCAGCATGCTACTTGCACTGCATCACAAGGCTCCTTGTGCGACCTTTCTTTCCTCCCCTAGTCAAAGCTCTGCTGTACTGAGGCTTTAAGAGGTTGATACCAGGTAACATTATGATATTTGTGCTGCTTTTAACCCTTTCCCAGTCAGAGCTTTGCTGTACAGAGTCTTTAGGAGGGTGATATCAAGTCACATTCATACTGAGTATTTCCAATGCTTGAAGCGGCACACTGATGAGCTCCTCTGTCACTCTGCTCTCTTCTCCTATCAGCATGCCCTTTGGGCTGCAGCACAAGGCTCCTTGCTTTTTCCCTCTGCCAGTCAGAGCTCCGCTGCACAGAGACTAAAACGGAACTTCAGTCATTTTTTCAACTTTCCATTTATCAAATCTTCTGCCCTTGTTGTTGTTTTAACTTTGGATAGTAAAACGTTTTTTTTTTTTGCCAGTAAATACCTTATAGGGTCCACTTCCTGTTTCTTGTCTGGTCATTATCCTAGGCTTACGACATCATACACAGCTCTCCATCTCACTCTGGTGAGAGTTTTCCAGGAAGGGAGGGGGGATGAGTCATAAGAGGGCCAATGAGAGCTGCAGAGCTGGAGATGTACCTCTGTGTGTCTGTGTAAATCCAGGAAGTGAACAGGCAGCAGCTTCAGCTGCCCACAGTTAAAATGGATGCAGCCAGACTCAGTGGAGGGAGATTTCTGCAGCATATTTGGCAAGTACAGAATCACAGTATATATAAAATAATATGCAAAGTGGTTGGAGGGGAAGCTTCAGAATGGCAAAGATGATTTTTTTACAAATTATGTGAGCAGACTGCAGTTTCACTTTTATGAGGCTGATATTAAGTCACATTCATATCCATATCCGGTCACATTTTGGTACTTGTAATGTTCCTTAAAAAAAAAAAAGGAAACATTTGGGAAATATTAAAGCAGTTTTAGGCTTTCTTTCTTCTATTTCCATCCGGTGATCCAGCCAGCAAGTCTGGTGTTTTTACAAACACACAAGTTCTCCAGCAGAATGTATCAGTTTACACGGATGAGACAAACCATTTAAAATGGCTGTAAAAGCTTTATTTATTTTTTTAATAAAAATAACAAACATGCCTATACTTACCAGCTGTGTGTAATGGTTTTCCACAGAGAAGCCCTGATCCTCTTCTTCTGGGGTGCCCCACTGGCGTTCCAGGCTCCTCCTCTTTCCTTGGGGTCACCTGTGCACATCCATTGACTGACTCGGATCCCCCCCCCCCCCCCCCCCCAGCTCCCTTGTCACCGGATTTGATTGATACCAGAGGGAATGCATTAGAATGCATTAAAGTGAAAAATCTTAAAGTGTTACTAAACCCCAGGGACGTACCTAGAGCATTTGGCACCCGGGGCGGATCCTATATCTGGCACCCCCCCTCCCCCCACTTTAAAATGTAAAACACCCTACTGTGCTCCCTGCATGCCTCTGCACCCCCAAATATCTTTGCCACTACTGTGTGCCCCCTCTCCACAACTGTTCCTCTGGACCCCTGCACATTACACAGCCCCCCTCACAGCTCTGGACCCCTGCATATTACACAGCCCCCCACCCCAGCTTTGGACCCCTGCACATTGCACAGCCCCCCACCACAGCTCTGGACCCCTGCATATTACACAGCCCCCCCCCCCACCCCAGCTCTGGACCCCTGCATATTACACAGCCCCCACACCCCAGCTCTGGACCCCTGCACATTACACACAGCCCCCCCTCCTCCAGCTCCGGACCCCTGTACATTGCACAGCCCCCCTAGCTCTGGACCCCTGCACATTACACATTGCCCCCCCCAGCTCTGGACCCCTGCACATTACACATTGCCCCCCCCAGCTCTGGACCCCTGTACATTACCCAGCCCCCCCAGCTCAGGACCCCTGTACATTACACAGCCCCCCCAGCTCTGGACCCCTGCACATTACACATTGCCCCCCCAGCTCTGGACTCCTACACATTACACATTGCCCCCCAGCTCTTGACCCCTGTACATTACACAGCCCCCCCCCAGCTCTGGACCCCTGCACATTACACATTGCCCCCCCCAGCTCGGGACCCCTGCACATTACACATTGCCCCCCCAGCTCTGGACCCCTACACATTACACATTGCCCCCCAGCTCTTGACCCCTGTACATTACACAGCCCCCCCAGCTCTGGACCCCTGCACATTACACATTGCCCCCCCCCAGCTTGGGACCCCTGTACATTACACAGCCCCCCAGCTCTGGGCCCCTGCACATTACACATTGCCCCCCAGCTCTGGACCCCTGCACATTACATATTGCCCCCCCAGCTCTGGACCCCTACACATTACACATTGCCCCCCAGCTCTGGGCCCCTGCACATTACACATTGCCCCCTCCTCAGCTCGGGACCCCTGCACATTGCCCCCCCAGCTCGGGACCCTCGCACATTGCCCCTTCCTTCCTTACTGGGGCATGCATGCAGAGCTGGAAACACAGCAGCACAGAACAGAGGGTGGGAACTGCTGGAGTTCATTTTTCATATTAACAATGCTAATGATTGGTTGCTAGGACCACCTGCTTGAAAAGTTAAGTCCAGCAGTTGCCGCCTGTCCTCTCTCCAGCTCCGCTCACTGTCTCTCTCCCCTGCTGTGCGGTGCAGAGTGAATCCGGTGGTCGGCCCTGGGTGTCAGTCACCCGGGTACGGTCCGCACAAGGGCACCCCCACACCCTGTCACAGCTCACCTCTCCCTGCCCTGGTTGTCACAGCGCCGCCGCTGCTACCTGTGCCTGGCTCAACGCTGTCCCCTCTTCACTCGCGGAGGGCGGGGGCACCGGGCTGACACCCCCCAGTGCGTGGCACCCGGGGCGGACCACCCCCCCACCCCCACTGCTAAACCCACAACAGTAAAATCAGTCTGTATATGCAGTAAAGCATGCTTGTTATACTCACTGTGGAACCTAAGGGGTTAATCCTCCGCATTGTTTAAAAAAAGGCTGTTTGATCCTGTCTTCCCTGATCCTCCCCTTCTTTTACTGACTCCAACTCATCTACTGATAGAACAGAGCATTGGGAGTCAGGCTGCACATGCTCAGTTTGGTGTGTATTGCAAGAGAGTTTTTTTTTTCCCTGGGAGGGTGCATGTGATCAGCACAGGGCCAATCAGCACTGTCCAGACAGAGGATCAGGGGGAAATGAAAACTTCTCCTACAAGCTTTAACCAGACACTGATAGAAGTCACAAGACTGCTATATACTGCTGAAGAGAAAAGGTGTTTAGCTGTTTATATTTACTAAATTGCATTTTTACTTTACTTTAATTGCATTTCTGTGTAGTGTGGGAGACCAGTGAATGCAGGCTCCTGGGTTTAGTAACACTTTAAGGCTTTGAACCCCTTTAACACTGACAGGGGTGCTTACGATGATCAGCTTTTATTTAAATACTGTATGTAAAATCTTTATCCCAAAGGGCTCAAAACTGTTTGCTGTAACTGATTGTAAAGTGTGAACCGGAGTCTGGCTTCCATTTTATTAGTATATTTAAATCTGCTTATACATCTAACACTCCCCTCCCCCCAGACAGACTGCTGTCTGCTGTGCCTCCTGTGCTCCTTTGTCCAGAGTGGGGGGCACTCTAATACAGGAGGTGTGTTACTGGCCTGATCATCAGAGTTGAAAAAAGAAAACGAATGCAGCCCCCACATGAAATGACTGGTAAGCTGCAATGTATAATATTTTTGGTCTTGGGTTTAATGAATGCAGAGCTGAATTTGTTTCTTTTATATCTGGCTGCTCTAATAGAAACGTATATGTCAGCGCTGTTTTCGGGCTGTGCGTCCGGCGTTCTTCCTTAAGCCCCTTTTGTGCTCGCCAACAATGAGGAATGTGCTTCCATCCCGCCGCCATTGTCTCTGCCTCTAAATGATGGCGCTTGTATCTCAGTTCATTTAAATGATCTCATCCCGTGTGCTTGTTGTACATAATGAGGTGTTTCCCCCGGAGGACGCGTCTTCTCTGTGTACCGTACCTGCTCATTACCCATACACCCGCGCCAGCGACTAATCCCAAAAGTGGAGAGGAATTTTTAATATCTTTCTCCTCCGCCGGAGCCCCTAGGACCCGAGCCGAAATTATGGAAATGGACGACCTTTTTTTTTTAATACGTTCATTGTTATAAAATATTTATATATCTGGCCTGCAGGAGTCAAGGTCGTGAGTCTGGCGCATTTATTTAACCTGAAATCCATTCGTGTTTCCTGCCTTGGCTTTCTTCGTCTTCCTGTTAAAATTAAAGTCCAGATCTTACCAAAATTTTTTCCCGTGGAAAGGGTTAGGGCCTCCTCTATTATGTGCCTTTTTGGAAGATAGGTTGTGATGTGATCATTCAATAAAGTGTTGGACCCTATTATGGAGTTCCCCGATGTGCTGGTGGCAAATCCCTTGATCTGAGTTGTTCCGGTTCCCAACGAGGTCTTCCTGTTAAAATTAAAGTCCAGATCTTACCAAAATTTTTTATTGTGGAAAGGGTTAGGGCCTCCTATATTGTGTGCCTTTTGGGAAGATAGGTTGTGATGCGATCGTTCAATAAAGTGTTGGACCCTATTATGGAGTTCCCTGATGTACTGGTGGCAAATCCCTTGATCTGAGTTGTTCCAGGTCCCAGCGAGGAACCTAGTATCTGTATGGTTTCCTCAGTCACAGAGAGCAGAAGGCCCTTCCAACCATCTATGAACCCTATGAACCCTAGAAGAAAGCCAGACGAAGGGATAGGTCACTAGCACACCAAGAATCTCTATAATAGAGTCCAATGCTTTCTTGAATGATCAATAAAGAAGAAATCCAGACCAAGGGATATGCCTGTAGGCAGGTGCAGTCTATTTTCTCCACTGCAGGTGGCGCTCATCTGCAGTGGCAATGCAAGTGGAGGAGAAAGTCAAGAGGAACCTACAGTAGTTCTTCTATGGTTTTCTCGGTTACAGATAGGCAGCATCTGACTAGATGCTTGCACCCCATATGACTTTGATAGTTATCTTGGGTCAGGGCAGAGTCTATTTAAGACCCTGGCTCCTGGGTTTGAGAGGAACCTAGTATCTGTATGGTTTCCTCAGTCACAGAGAGCAGAAGGACCTTTCAACCATCTATGAACCCTATGAACCCTAGAAGAAAGTCAGACCAAGGGATAAGTCACCAGCACACCAAGATTCTCCATAATAGAGTCCAATGCTTTATTGAATGATCAATAAAGAAGAAATCCAGACCAAGGGATACACCTGTAGGCGGGTACAGTCTATTTTCTCCACTGCAGGTGGCGCTCATCTGTAGTGGCAATGCAAGTGGAGGAGAAAGTCAAGAGGAACCTACAGTAGTTCTTCTATGGTTTTCTCGGTTACAGATAGGCAGCATCTGACTAGATGCTTGCACCCCATATGACTTTGAAAGTTATCTTGGGTCAGGGCAGAGTCTATTTAAGACCCTGGCTCCTGGGTTTAAGAGGAACCTGGTATCTGTATGGTTTCCTCAGTCACAGAGAGCAGAAGGACCTTTCAACCATCTATGAACCCTATGAACCCTAGAAGAAAGTCAGACCAAGGGATAAGTCACCAGCACACCAGAATTCTCCATAAAAGAGTCCAATGCTTTATTGAATGATCAATAAAATCCAGACCAAGGGATACACCTGTAGGCGGGTACAGTCTATTTTCTCCACTGCAGGTGGCGCTCATCTGCAGTGGCAATGCAAGTGGAGGAGAAAGTCAAGAGGAACCTACAGTAGTTCTTCTATGGTTTTCTCGGTTACAGAGAGGCAGCATCTGACTGGATGCTTGCATCCCATATGACTTTGATGGTTATCTTGGGTCAGGGCAGAGTCTATTAAAGACCCTGGCTCCTGGGTTTGAGAGGAACCTAGTATCTGTATGGTTTCCTCAGTCACAGAGAGCAGAAGGACCTTTCAACCATCTATGAACCCTATGAACCCTAGAAGAAAATCAGACCAAGGGATAAGTCACCAGCACACCAAGATTCTCCATAATAAAGTCCAATGCTTTATTGAATGATCAATAAAGAAGAAATACAGACCAAGGGATACACCTGTAGGCAGGTGCAGTCTATTTTCTCTACTGCAGGTGGCGCTAATCTGCAGTGGCCATCTTGGGTCAGGCAGAGTCTATTTAAGACCCTGGCTCCCGGGTTGGGTGTGTATTTTGCGAGTGGCTAGAGTAGAGACAGGTCGTCTGTCTGTCAGGGATAGTGCTTAGTATCAGGAAAAGGTTCCGGAGGAGTAGGGAAAGTACAGGGACATGTCATCCTTACTGGAGACCTCCCTATTTTGGCAAGCACTGGCCAGGCTTCCCTGTGACTACCATCTTCTGTAGTGATCGTTCAGTAAAGCATTGAACCCTATTTCAGAGTTTGCTGGTGTCTTGGTGACATATTCCTTGGTCTGAGTTTTTTCGGTCCCCTGCCGGTGGTCGCTGCAGCAACCGTCTACTTTCTGACACCTTCAGGAATGCGTGCATTGGGAATATCGCTCTGGACTAGAAGAAAGCCATGTACGTCCTCAAAAGTGGAGATTCCCTTAAAAGAAAGACCTCTTCCCCATCAATTTCATCTTCATGCAAAACACTTCCTCTCTCATTTCACACATCTCACCCCGCCAGCAGAAATATCCGCGAAGAACCTGAGACTTCATCTGCGCCGACCCTCGGATCTCTCATCTTCTCGGAAAACTTTTAAGAGGTTCTTTTTATCTTCTCAAATGATTCTTCTGAGGAGGATCTGGGCAGAGCCCGTGTCAGCCAGCAGTTGATGTCTGAGCTGTCATCAGAGTAGGAAGTGAGGGGAATCCGCCAGTGGGGACACCTGTACCTGTCAGAGCGCTCTAAGGTGGGAATTCCATTCACTCATTTCCAGTTGCATCTCCAGGATAGGAAATGAAGGGAAATCTCTCCAGATAAACACCTATAGCAAACAATAACCTAAATTAAAAAAAAAAAAACAGTTGGACCCTTGCACAGTTGTACTAGGCTCCTCTCCTGGACTGAAAGTGCTTACTCTGATTTAACTGCACACTGTGAGCTTCTCACAATGTGCATCAGAAGCTGCAGCATTTCCTCCCCAGCCCGACTGTCCCTGACTTTCATTCATTGGATTTTATTGGTTTTCAGTTCTTTCATTCATGGAGTCTCAGCATCACATATGGGTATTACCTATAGCAGTTTGCATGCAAATTCAGCCTGCCTAGGAATGCCGACTTCCCCAGACTGACATCCACCCATCAAGGGATTTTGATATTCGCATAACTCCTCCTAAGTACCGGCCCACTGCTTGCATCAGGGCCAAGGGTTCTTGGGAAGAGTATTGAGGCAGGGGTCTGTGCTGTCTTCAAGAAGCTGTGTACAGCGCCCCGCCAGCCCCTCCTACCAGCCATGATCTGTCTACATTGCATAGAGAAAGGCAGAGACCCAGTGATGACATCAAGTTCATTTTTTTCCTCATTAATGTACACACAGCACCCCATATTGTACACACAGCACCCCATATTGACAGAAAGACACAGAATTGTTGACATTTTTTCAGATTTATTAAAAAAGAAAAACTGAAATATCACATGGTCCTAAGTATTCAGACCCTTTGCTCAGTATTTAGTAGAAGCCCCTTTTGATCTAATACAGCCATGAGTCTTTTTGGGAAAGATGCAACAAGTTTTTCACACCTGGATTTGGGGATCCTCTGCCATTCCTCCTTGCAGATCCCCTCCAGTTCTGTCAGGTTGGATGGTAAACGTTGGTGGACAGCCATTTTTAGGTCTCTCCAGAGATGCTCAATTGGGTTTAAGTCAGGGCTCTGGCTGGGCCATTCAAGAACAGTCACTGAGTTGTTGTGAAGCCACTCCTTCGTTATTTTAGCTGTGTGCTTAGGGTCATTGTCTTGTTGGAAGGTAAACCTTCGGCCCAGTCTGAGGTCCTGAGCACTCTGGAGAAGGTTTTCGTCCAGGATATCCCTGTACTTGGCCGCATTCATTTTTCCCTCGATTGCAACCAGTTGTCCTGTCCCTGCAGCTGAAAAACACCCTCACAGCATGATGCTGCCACCACCATGCTTCACTGTTGGGACTGTATTGGACAGGTG
Source organism: Aquarana catesbeiana (assembly GCF_042186555.1). Taxonomy (NCBI): domain Eukaryota; kingdom Metazoa; phylum Chordata; class Amphibia; order Anura; family Ranidae; genus Aquarana; species Aquarana catesbeiana. The sequence goes on along the minus strand of NC_133334.1, from coordinate 265,940,450 downwards.
ATGAGCAGTGCCTGGTTTTCTCCACATATACCGCTTAGAATTAAGGCCAAAATGTTCTATCTTGGTCTCATCAGACCAGATAATCTTATTTCCCACCATCTTGGAGTCCTTCAGGTGTTTTTTAGCAAACTCCATGCGGGTTTTCATGTGTCTTGCACTGAGGAGAGGCTTCCGTCGGGCCACTCTGCCATAAAGCCCCGACTGGTGGAGGGCTGCAGTGATGGTTGACTTTCTACAACTTTCTCCCATCACTCGACTGCATCTCTGGAGCTCAGCCACAGTGATCTTTGGGTTCTTCTTTACCTCTCTCACCAAGGCTCTTCTCCCCCGATAGCTCAGTTTGGCCGGACGGCTAGCTCTAGGAAGGGTTCTGGTCATCCCAAATGTCTTCCATTTAAGGATTATGGAGGCCACTGTGCTCTTAGGAACCTTAAGTGTAGCAGAATTTTTTTTGTAACCTTGGCCAGATCTGTGCCTTGCCACAATTCTGTCTCTGAGCTCTTCAAGCAGTTCCTTTGACCTCATGATTCTCATTTGCTCTGACATGCACTGTGAGCTGTAAGGTTTTATATAGACAGGTGTGTGGCTTTCCTAATCAAGTCCAATCAGTATAATCAAACACAGCTGGACTCAAATGAAGGTGTAGAACCATCTCAAGGATGATCAGAAGAAATGGACAGCACCTGAGTTAAATATATGAGTGTCACAGCAAAGGGTCTGAATACTTAGGACCATGTGATATTTCAGTTTTTCTTTTTTAATAAATCTGCAAAAATATCAACAATTCTGTGTTTTTCTGTCAATATGGGGTGCTGTGTGTACATTACTGAGGAAAAAAATTAACTTAAATGATTTTAGCAAATGGCTGCAATATAACAAAGAGTGAAAAATTTAAGGGGGTCTGAATACTTTCCGTCCCCACTGTATACTCCTGCGCTAATGGATGAATTCAAAATTGTGAAAAAGTTAATGAAAATGAATGAATAGGATGCTGCTCTCAAAGTGCATGTGCCTTTAAATGTGAATCAGAATATAAGAGCGCTACCCAATCTTAATACTAACACATCATTATCACAGTGCAATATAAATAATAATACATAACAATAATTAATAAAGTCCATAAATTCATAAATCCTTCAAAAGTTCATAAATTTTCATATCATGATCTTCCAGTGCAACTTCAAATTTTCAATTGTGCAGTATAAAGTGGCAGTTGCTGAAAAAAAAAAAAATCAAAAATCTGTGTGATCCGTGCTCCACCGCATGTGCCCTCACTCACCAGATAACTAAGACTCCCATGACAGAAGTCATAAGTGCTTAAAAAAGGATGGCTGGGCTCTGCAGTTCCACGGGCGATGTCTCAGCCTGCAGCATAGATGATTCTCAATGTAACGTCATGCGAGGTAAACGATTGACAGAGAAAGCAATATAGCATAATTCCGTTTATTGGTCACATAGAACAAACAATATCCACTCACATATAAAAACACTGTAACACATGTTAAAAAACCCGTAACCGAAAGTAACCAATGACTTGCGTCTCAACGGCTGGAAATTGCATCACCATCCAACGCGTTTCGTCCCTCTCACAAGACGTTATCAAATAAACGCGTCAGTTAACCGTGGGTGGTGACGAATGGATTCACTGAGGACTTCCAGAAAGGCTCGACTTGGCTCAGCTGCTTTCAGCCATGACGTCGGCGTAGGTAGGTGGGGCTACTCATTTCGCCCCTTTGACAAGCCCAATAAGCCAGGTATTAGAGTATCATTAAAGAAAGTTAATTTATTTCAGTAATTTCAATTCAAAAAGTGAAACTCGTATTTTTTATAGATTTATTACACACAGAGTGATGTATTTCAAGCATTTCTTTCTTTTAATTTTGATGGTTATGGCTTACAGCTAGTGAAAACCCAAAATTCAGTATCTCAGAAAATTAGAATATTACATAAGACCAATAAAAAAAGGACTTTTAATACAGAATTGTTGGCTTACTGAAAAGTCTGTCAATGTACAGTAAAGTATGTACTCAATACTTGGTCGGGGCTCCTTTTGCATCAATGCGGCGTGGCATGGAGGAGATCAGCCTGCGGCACTGTTGAGGTGTTATGGAAGCCCAGGTTGCATTGATAGTGGCCTTCAGCTCATCTGCATTGTTGGGTCTGTTGTCTCTCATCTTCCTCTTGACAATACCCCACAGATTCTCTATGGGGTTTAGGTCAGGCGAGTTTGCTGGACAATCAAGCACAGTGATACCATGATCATTACACCAGGTATTGGTAGTTTTGGCAGGGTGGACAGATGTCAAGTCCTGCTGGAATATGGAATCCACATCTCCATAAAGCTGGTCAGCAGAGTGAAGCATGAAGTGCTCTAGAAGTTCCTGGTAGAGAGCTACACTGACTTTTGACTTGATAAAACACAGTGGACCAACACCAGCAGATGACATGGCTCCCCAAATCATCACTGACTGTAGAAACTTCACACCGGACCTCATGCAACTCGGATTCTGTGCCTCTCCGCTCCTCCTCCAGACTCTGGGACCGCGATTTCCAAATGAAATGCAAAATTTTCCACAGTCCGTGATGATTTGGGGAGCCGTGTCATCTGCTGGTGTTGGTCCTCCTGTGTTTTATCAAGTCCAAAGTCAGCGCAGCCCTCTTGTAGGAACTTCTAGAGCACTTCATGCCTCCCTCTGCTGACCAGCTTTATGGAGATGTGGATTCCATATTCGAGCAGGACTTGACAGAGCTGGAGAGAAGAGATTACGATGGATCACATCCTTCCCAACTGCACCCAAAACTGAAGAACCAATTCTGAGTGATGAAGATTGTTTAACCCTTTAAATCTTTCATTTATTTATTGTCCTTAATGAGGGAGCGCTCAGATCCTCTAAGAACATTGGACACGGTTGTTATATTGCATGTATAAAGCAGGAGCGGCGCTCTGTAGCTCGATGTCACTGACGCGGTATTGTGTCGGGTCTTTCCTCCGGCGCAGAGAAGAATCACTCAGCAACCTGCAAAATCAATTCATTCCAAACTAAAACAGGATCTGACTCAGCGAGCAGAAATCTCCCAACATTATTATTCCTATCAAGTGAAGTAATATCACCAGCGGCTCAGTCGAGAACTCGCCGGATGATATATAGTCATTTCTCCGGAGGGTGAATAGAGGAAGAAGGAAAAGTTTTCTTTGAGCAGTGAAGGAATTCCAACCCATTTGATACATATTTGCAAAACGTTTGCTCCATTGTAAGGCTGGGGTTCACAAACACATGCAGCCCTTTTGCAGATGAGTGGCGGTCCAATGAGAATTAATGGTACTGCCGGGCTGCATGTTTTTATGCGTTACAGAAAAGCACGCAATTTTGCGCGTGTTCCCGCAACACACAAATGTGAACCTAGCCTTTATACAGAACTAATGTTGTGCAAATACTATATATATATATACATATATATATATATATATATATATATATATATATATATATATATATATATATATATATATATATATGTATATATATATATATATATATATATTAGAGCTGCACGATTCTGGATAAAAGGAGAATCACATTTTTTTTGATTAGAATAAAGATCCCGATTCTCTCACGATTCTTGGCGCAACATCATCTTTCTCATTATACAAAAAAGTTGGGCTAACTTTACCGTTTTGTTTTTTGTTTTTTTAATCAAATGAAGTGTATTATTTCCCCAAAAATTGCATTTGAAAGACAGCTGCGCAAATACAGCGTGACATAAAATATTGCAGCGATCGTCATTTTATTCTCTAGAGTCTCTACTAAATAATAAAAATGCCATAAATCTATCCCCTATTTTGTAGACGCTATAACTTTTGCGCAAACCAATCAATATACGCTTATTGCGATTTTTTTTTTTTTTTTTTACCAAAACCATTGTAGAAGAATACATATTGGCCTAAACTGAGAATGAAATTTGTTTTTTTTTTATATATATATATATATATTTTGGGGATATTTATTATAGCAAAAAGTTAAAAATATTGCTTTTTTTCAAAATTGTCGCTCTTTTTTTGTTTATAGCGCAAAAAATTAAAACTGCAGAGGTGATTAATTACCACCAAAAGAAAGCTCTATTTTGTGGGAAAAAAAGGACGTCAGTTTTGTTTGGGTACAACGTCGCACGACCGCGCAATTGTCAGTGCCAAATAGCAAAAAATACTCTGGTCAGGAAGGGGTTAAAATCTTCCGGGGCTGAAGTGGTTAAACTGCCCTCATTACAGACTGAAGTTCTTCCCTTTGATCTAAATAACCAAATGATACATTGTTTCTTTTTATCGCAGCGCTGAGCAATGTTGTAATAAACTTTGCCAGATTTTTACATTTTTTTGTGACAGCTCTGAGCAGAGAACGGCTCTGCACTTGTTACATACAAATCGTGGAAATGCCGGATTAAGATCGCGAAGGGGGTTGAAATGAGATCACGATTTTTTAACGCTCAATATCTAATATATATGTGATTCTGCACTTTTGCCTACAGGGGGCTGCTTCTGCTGCAAATAATCACAGCAGAAGCCAATCTGTGGGTGCCGGGCACTGGATGTCCTCCGGCACCCGCCGATCGTCAATAAAACACACTGAACAGAGATCTGCCTATGTAAACAAGGAAGATCTCCAATCTGACCGGGGGGGGGGGGAGTGATGGTTGTTCTGTCCCTGCAAAGCAGAGAATAAAATCCATCTCTTCCCCTAGTGAGAGCAGAACACACTTCACAAAAACACCAGCTAAGCATACAGTTAACCCTTTGATCACCCTAGATGTTTAACCCCTTCCCGGCCAGCGTCATTAGTACAATGACAGTGTATATTTTTAGCACTGATCACTGTATAAGTGTCACTGGTTCCCACAAAGTGTCAGTTAGTGTCAGATTGTCCGCCGCAATATTGCAGCTCCACTATAAGTCGTTGATCGCTGTCATTACTGGTATAAAAAAAATATAATAAATTCTAGTATGCATTTGATAGTTTGTAGACCCTATAACTTTTGCATAAACCAATCAATATGCGCTTATTGAGATTTTTTTTTTTTACCAAAAATATGTAGCAGAATACAAATTAGCCTAAATTTATGAAGAAACTCAATCTTTACATTTTTTAATTGGTTGTGTTTTATAGCAGAAAGTAAAAAAAAAAAAAAAACATGTTCTTTTTTTTTCTTTTTTTCTTTTAATAAATTGTTATTTTGTTTTTGTTTTTTTATAGCGTATAGCGCAAACAAATTTAAAAAAAGCAAAGGTGATCAAGAGAAAGCTCTATTTGTGGAAAAATAATGACATACATTTTATTTAGGTATAGCGGATGACCGCGCAATTTTCAGTTAAAAGTAACGCAGTATCGTATCGCAAAAAATGACCTGGTCATGAAGGGGGATAAATCTACTGGAGCTGATGTGGTTAAATACACAAACCCTTTTAAAAAAAAGTGGCACTTCGAAAAAAAAAAAATGTAATTATTGAAGCTAAATTAAAATTTTCTGCTTTTGTTCTGTTGGAAAACAAAGCAGTTGAGGGATTCCCCATAACATCTATCCCAGGCCCTTACTCAGGATAGGGATCTAGTATGGATTTTCAGGGGACCCCATGTCAAAAAAATAAATAAATAAATAAATTGAGTAGGCTCCTTTTTTGAATCTGGTATGGATTTTTTTTTTTTGAATCTGGTATGGATTTTAAATACACAATCCCTTTAAATTAATATTCGCTATTGTCTTTCTGATTCTCCTCCCGGCCAATCAGGATGCGGGACCTGAGACCTGATTGGCTGAGTGGAGAAGCGACTGCATTGGCCGCCGAGAAGGAAGCCACTGAGGAGGAGAAGATGCAGGGGGGAAACCGGCGGGGTGGAGGAGAGGCAGGGGGAAGCCGTCGAAGCTGCCCGTGACCTAGATGGGGTATGTGCGGGGGGCTGATGGGCGAGCGCCGGGGGGTGGGGGGGTTTGACTGACTGACCCGGGGGGGGGGGGGGGGGTTGGCGGGTGCTTTGTACGCCGCCCCCCCACTGGTGGTGTCCCATGCAAAAAACAAAAGATAAGGAGCGGCAGCAAGCATAGTTCAACACCCCCCCCCAGCCCCCGAACTATACTGGGCCACATCCCCTCCACATGGGGAGGGTACCTTACCCTAGCCCCGGTTCCATGACTCCATATAGACCTGAGGATATAGTAATGACATTGATCGGACATTCCGACAACAAAATCCATGTTTTTTTTTCCAACGGATGTCGGCTCAAACTTGTCTTGCATACACACGGTCACAACAAAGTTGGTCGGAAATTGTGAACGTCAAGAACGCGGTGACGTACGACACGTACGACGAGCCGAGAAAAATGAAGTTCAGTAGCCAGTGCGGCTCTTCTGCTTGATTCCAAGCATGCGTGGAACTTTGTGCGTCGGAATTGTGTACACACGATCTGAATTTCCAACAACGGATTTTGTTGTCGGAAAATTTGAGAACCGGATCTCAAATTTTGCGCCACGGAAATTCCGATGGAAAATGTCCGTTGGAGCCTACACACGGTCGGAATTTCCTGACAAAAAGCTCCCATTGAACATTTTTCCGCCGGAAAATCCGACCGTGTGTACGCGGCATTAGAGCCTGCAGGAAGGCATTGCACAAAGCAATGGTCCCAGCTGCAATTGCTCTGCAGGAACCAATATATATAAAAAAAAAAGAATATATACACACTTTTTCATTTTCAACATGTGCGTTTATTTTTTCAAACGACGTCTTTAAGGTGCCACGTTTTAGCTGTGCGTAGGTAAGGGAAATATTGGCCAGAAATCCTTCTCCGCATTTAATGAGCATTGAGAGACACGTCTCTGCCAGTGACATGTGGATTTTATCTGAGTAATAACCTGTAGTGAAGGAATTTAATAAACAATACTAGTATTTACCGGCAGGTCTGTGTACAGAAAGCAATCCCTTCTGCTCAGGCCGAGTTAGTAATAATTAAAGATATATTAGTTGTGACTGAAATGATATTTCACCGTCCCCGAAGTTCAGTCCGCGGCTGAAGATAATTCAATCCGCAGATCGCAGATTGACACACTGGAAGTTGGAAGGAAGTTGGGGGGGCTTCCAGATCCGCAGAATTATCCAGCACGGTCTGTGCTTACCACGATCGATATTAGTTCATGTTTTATGACCTACAGATAACTCACTTTGTGAAACGGTTTCATGTAGTAGAGTAGTAAAGGGGAAAAACGGTCACAAATGGGTTCATGCAACAATCCAAAGACAGTCTTAAAGTGTATGTAAAGGCAAACAATGAATTTCTTGGATTTGTTCCCTTTTGGTTTGCGCTGCAGAGATGTTCTGCAATACATTTTTAGCATTTTTTTTTCCCCCTGACGTACACTTTAACCCCTTGCCAACGCCTCCTGCCATCCCTTTAAAGGCGTTCGTGATCATGTGACCACTGTAAGTGGCTGTCACAGCAGTCACATGACTTGGAGCCCCTCCCACCAGTTTGCAATCATTAACGGTGACCGGGAGCTGTCAGTGGCAGCTTGGTCAATGTCCTGTGAGTGCGCAGTTAGCATGCTTCTAGGCATCTAGACGTTATGAAACCGAGCATCAGAATGGGGAAGAAAGGGGATTTAAGTGACTTTGAACGTGGCATGGTGGCTGGTGCCGGATGGGCTGGGCTAATGCCATGTACACACGGGCGGACTTTTCAGCATCAAATGTCCAACAGTCTTTCCGACTGACTTTCGGACGACTGGACTTGCCCACACACGAAAGGACTAAAGTCCGTTCGAAAGTCCGTTGGTATGAACGTGATAACGTACGAAGGGACTAGAAAAAGGAAGTTCATAGCCAGTAGCCAACAGCTGCCCTTGCGTCCTTTTTTTGTCCGTTGGTACTAGCATACAGACGAACTGATTTTTCGACCGGACTCGAGTCCGTCGGAAAGATTTGAAACATGTTCCAAATCAAAAGTCTGTCTGATTTTTGACAGAAAAGTCAGCTGAAGATCCAATGAAGCCCACACACGGTCGGATTGTCCGACTGATTCGTTCTGTCGGACCAGTCCGGTCGAAAAGTCCGCCCGTGTGTACGCGGCATAAGTATTTAATAAACTGCTGATCTACTGGGATTTTCACTCACAACCATCTCTTAGGTTTACAGAGAATGGTCCGAAAAAGAGAAAATATCCAGTGTGCGGCAGTTGCGCGGACGAAAATGCCTTGTTGAGGTCAGAGGAGAATGGGCAGACTGGTTCCAGATGATAGAAAGGCAACAGTAACTCAAATAACCACTCGTTACATCCAAGTGTAGCAAAGTCTATAACCTCTTCCAGCCTATTGAGGACCTTCAAGGCCAAAGACAGCTAACATCCTTCCATATGTAGTGGGTTGTGAGGCATAGTGGGTGCAAAGATGGTGCAAGTCATTGGGCGCAAGACACTTCTTGGATGCAGAAGAGGTTTTATTTCTTTTAACAGTCCTTTTATATTTTGAAGGGAAAGAGGGTTAGGGCCAGGACACTCTTAAGTGGTTGCAATTTCAATTAGCAGACTCCGAGACTTCAATAGGAGGACAGCCGTACATGCAACAGTACTTAACAGTTCCTGACACAAAGTTCAAAGTTCAACAGTTCACTCAGCTTCACTACAACTTCTCCTTGTAGTTCTTCAGCCCCTTGAGCTCCTTGTCTCTCACTGGACTCTCTGATTCACTGACTCTGAATGAATGAGCTCCTCAAGTCTTTTGCGGTGGTATCACCCTCTAGCGTCACCCACGCTTCCCTGCTTGGTCCCTAGCTTGGCACTCCAGATACCTCTCAATCTTCATCCCTGCTGACCAGCTCGGTCCCTGGCTTGACAGACAAGGATGCTCTGCAAGTGTCACCTCCGCTGGTTGGGTCCCTGACTTGATCACCGCCTGAAGTTTCCCGATTCTCCACCATGCCCGTTCGGTGAGAATACTGCTCCGGTACTTGCTTCAGTTACTCACTGTGGTCCTTAGTAAAGGTGGTTGATCCCTTAGTGGCGACAGCTTTCCTTCTACCTCCAACCATGACAGGTTCTCCAGCTGGCAGAACCATCACTTCTGGTTGGACTGCAAGCCGCAATCCCAACCCTGTGCTGTTCTCTTACTTCTGGATAGGCCCTCACACAGCCTAGCAGCCAGATTCCCCCGGGATAGGCTCAATCTCTGGCCTAGCAGCCCGGGGCGTACAACACACGTCCACCCAGACAGCCATCCAGGTGGCACACATAGATCACAAAACCTCACCCAAATATAAAGGTTCTCCAAGCAGGCCAAGGGATTCAATACAACCCCTGCCCATTGGCTGAGATACCCCATATACCCATAACCTGACCTTGGGTTGCCCTTCTCATATCTAGTACCACCAAGTTCCCGGCCACCTAGTGGTAGAAGAGAAAAGTGCAATAAGGCCAAACTTAGGGAGAAATCAATAGATCTCTATCAATTAACTGCAGCAGCTACTCCTGACAAGGAATGTGGCAAGGAGCTCCCTGACTAAACCCCAGGACGCTACACAAGGTATGCAGAATATCTTCTCTGAACGCACAAAACATCCAAGCAGATGGGCTACAGCAGCAGAAGACCACACCGGGTGCCACTTCTGTCAGCTATGAACAGGTGGGGTTCAGATGGTGGGGTCAGAATTTGTTGTAAACAACATGAAAGCATGGATCCATCCTGCCTTGTATCACTGGTTCAGGCTGGTGGTGGTGGTGTAATGATGTGGGGGATATTTTCTTGGCACTCTTTGGGCCCCTTAGTACCAATTAAGGATCGTTTAAACACCACGACCTACCTGAGTATTGTTGCTGACCATGTCCATCCCTTTATGACTACAGTGTCCCCATCTTCTGATGGCTCCTTCCAGCAGGATAATGCTCCATGTCACAAAGCTCAGATCATCTCACCACTGGACAATGAGGTCACTGTACTCCAATGGCCTCCACACTCACCAGATCTCATCCAATAGAGCTCCACACTCAGCAGATCTCAATCCAATAGAGCTCCACACTCACCAGATCTCATCCAATAGAGCTCCACACTCACCAGATCTCATCCAATAGAGCTCCACACTCACCAGATCTCATCCAATAGAGCTCCACACTCACCATATCTCATCCAATAGAGCACCTTTGGCATGTGGTGGAATGGGAGATTCGAATCATGGATGTGCAGCTGAGAAATCTGCAGCAACTGCGTGATGCTATCTTGTCACTATGGACCAAAATCTCTGAGGAATGTTTCCAACACCTTGTTGTATCTATGCCATGAGGAATGAAGGCAAAAAGGGGGTCCAGCCCGGTACTAGCAAGGTGTACCTAATAAAGTGGCCGGTGAGTATAGATGTGAACCATGGAACACCTTCTGTTCTGATCCCCCTTTATATAAAGTGGCGGTTCACTTGGTCTTTATAGGCAGTGGTAATTTCGTCAACTAAAACGATTAAAACATTTTAGTCGACTTAATGAATATTATTTTAGTCGACTACGACTAAAACTAAAACAACTGAGATGACTAAAATACGACTAAAACTAAAATGGCATTTTAGTCAAAAGACTAAAACAGGACTAAAACTAAAATGCCATTTTAGTCCTAAGACTAAGACTAAAACTAAATCGAAATTTGCTGCCAAAATTAACACTGTTTATAGGAAAACTGCCCGGTAGTTAATACGTACAACTGTTGACCTTCCTGAAATAATATCGAGAACTACGACATCCTCGGAAGAATGAAGGCAGTTCTGAAGGCAAAAGGGATCCAACCCGGTACTAGCAAGGTGTACCTAATAAAGTGGCCAGTGAGTGTACAGTATATGCAACATGTGGGTGTTAAGGGCCACCTGCCCTGCTACATTTTTGTTGGGTGGTCATCAAGAGGTTAACCCATTATAACTGTTATAATACTTAGGAGCGATTTATAGTTACCGCTAATTAGTTTAAGCACTTTAAATCTTATGCCCCGTACACACGGTCGGACATTGATTGGACATTCCGACAACAAAATCCTGGATTTTTTCCGACGGATGTTGGCTCAAACTTGTCTTGCATACACACGGTCACACAAAGTTGTCGGAAAATCCGATCATTCTGAGCGCGGTGACGTAAAACACGTACGTCGGGACTATAAACGGGGCAGTAGCCAATAGCTTTCGTCTCTTAATTTATTCTGAGCATGCGTGGCACTTTGTGCGTCGGATTTGTGTACACACGATCGGAATTTAAACGATCGAATTTTGTTGGCAGAAAATGTTATAGCCTGCTCTCAAACATTGTGTGTCGGAAATTCCGACGGAAAAAGTCCGATGGAGCCCACACACAATCGGAATTTCTGACAACACAATCCGATCGCACTTTTTCCATCGGAAAATCCGACTGTGTGTACAGGGCGTTAGGGGTCAGAGGTCAAATAAAAGCTTATAGTTGTCTCCAAGCCCCTCGGGGTGCATAATAGTGACAAATACCAGAGCTTTGTAGTTATCAGGAGAAAAATTAAATTATAGAGCCTTGTTCTAATATATTATAAAGCTCTGCTCCAGGCCGGTATTACTTGCCATATTTTGTCTAATGTGAATATTTCCTGGTATTGTAAATGCCATCTAGTGTCTGATTGAGGTAGTTCAGGAACAGATATGGCATTATGGCCACTAGATGGCACTTACGATCATAGGAAATAATCATATTAGACAAAATGTGGCAAGTTTTCATTGCAACGGTGTGAAGTGATAAGAAATCCAAACATTTTTGAGTTGACACCTGAATAAGAGTAAGAGGGGAAATCTTTCATGAGGGACATTTGTTCAAGATTTCCAATTCCGATGGCGATTCATACACTTTTTTTTTTTTCCTCCTATTGAAAACTGGTTCAGGGAAGCAAGAATGTACAGATAACGAAGTGTAACTATCAGCTATCACCTCTCCAGGAGACCATCATGTGATGGAGAGCACAGTCAGCACATCATTAAGGACCATCTAAAGTTTATTGCTTCCAGGTGAACTTAAGTGGAAATTCATTGGAAGACTGAATCAACTGGTAAACCACAGTCCAAATGATTACCTGCGGCAGCGGGAACATCGCAGCAGAACAGAGGTCTGACAAGCCTGTAATTTTCCAGAGGAAGGGGCGCATTGCTACAGCAGGAGATGAGATGACTATTGTCTTGGCGGGCGCTGAAATATTTTCCAAAACAGTTCATCTTTGTATTGTTTTTTTACTGATAAAGACGATGATGAAAGGCCATATGCATAAAGGAGAGGGAAGAAAATCCTCCTCTTCATCCCGAGAATCAACAGAAAAATAAAATGAAATAGAGTATATTCCTTCCTTTCTTCCCTTCCACCATCTGATCTTTCTTTCCTTCTTTCCATTCTTACTCCTTTTATCCCTTCTTTTCTGCCTTCCATCTTCCCTCTCTTCCCCCTTTCTTTCTTCCTTCCTCCCTCCTCTCTTCCTTTCTTCTTCCCTCCACCCCTTCTTTCTTTCTTTTCTTCCTTCCTCCCTCCTTTCCACCCGTTCGCTCATTCTTTTCATCCTTCCTCCTTTCCTCTCTTCCTCCCTCTTTTTGTCTCTTCCTTCCTTACCTTATTTTCTCAATACCTTCTTACTTTCCTTTCTTCCTTCCTTTTCTTCCTCCTTCTTTCATTGCTTTATTTCTTCTCTCCTCCTTTCTTTCTTTGTCTTCCTCTTTCATTGCTGTCTTACTTTCCTTCCTCACTTCTTTTCTTCCTCCCTCCCTCCCTCCTTCCCCCACCCTCTTCCTTAGTTGTTTTTTTACTCCCTCCATCCCTTTCTTCTTTTTTGTCTTCCTTCTTCCTTTCTTCCCTCCTTTCCTCTCTCCCTCCTTTTGTCCCCTTCCTCACCTTATTTTCTCACTGCCTACTTACTTTTCTTTGTTACTCCCTCCCTTTTTCCCTCATTCCTTCCTTCTTTCCTCTCCCCTTTCCTCCTTCTTTCGGTCCTTTCTACCTACACTACCTTCTTATTTTCTCCCCTTCCTTCTTTCCTGCCTTCTATCCTCCTTCTTTCCTTCCTCTATCCCTCCTTCCTTCTTTTGTCTTCCCCCCCCCCCTTCTTTAGTTCTTTCCTTACTCCCTCCATTCCTTTCTTCTTTATTGTCTTCCTTCTTTCCTTCCTTCCCCATTCCTTTTTCAGTCCTTCCTTCTTTCTTCTCTCCCTCCCTTCTTCCTTCATCCTTTCCCTCCCTTCTTCCTTAGTTCCTTCCTTACTCCTTCCATCCCTTTCTTCTTTCCAGTTTACCTTTCTCCCTTCGCTCCATCCTTCCTTTGTTCTTTCCTTCTTTTCCACTACCTTCTTACACCTTTTCCTTCCTTGCTTCATCCCTTCTTCTTTCCTTTCTCCCTCCATCCTTCCTTTTTTCCTTCATCCTTTCCATCACTCATTCTTTAGTTCTTTCCTTACTCTCTCTCTCCATCCCTTCCTTTTTTATCGTCTTCCTTTTTTCCGCTCTACTTCCTTCCTTCCTTCCTTCCTTCCTTCCTTCCTTCCTTCCTTCCTTCCTTCCTTCCTTCCTTCCTTCCTTCCTCTCTCCCGCCCTCCCTTCTTCTTTAATCCCTTCCTTGCCTCTTCTCTTACTTCCTTTCCTTCCTTATTCACTTGCTTCTCAGGTCCCATTCACAGCTGGTGCAGTAGGACTGTGTTGGGTGGCCATTCCAGCGTAGTCCCACCGAAAAACCTTCCTTCTTTGCGTCTTCCTTCCTTTCTCCTTCCTTCTTCACTCCTTGCTTCTTCCTTCCTTCCTTGCTTCTTTCTTCTTTCTGCCCTTCTTCCTCCCTTCCTTGCATCTTTCTTTCTTCTTACTTTCCTTCTTGCTTCTTCCTTCCTCATTCCCTCCTTGCTTCTTTCTTCCTCCTTCCCTTCCTTGCTTCTTCCTCACCTCCTTGCTTCTTTCTTCCTTCATCCTCCTTCCTTGCAGATTTTTAATTATTCCTAACTCTATTTGAAAACAATAGAGTGAGAGAGAATGGAAGGAAGAAGCAAAGAAGTAGGGAACTGTGTGCCTAGCCAGTGTTTTGTGTCATATGTGTGCTGCTTTACTAAGAGAAGTGATTGGTTTTCTGTACCTGCAAAGCAGGGAATAAAATCAATAATTTCCCCCCTGTCAGAATAGAGCTCTGCATTGTTTACATAGTAAAATCTTCCAGAGCTCAAGTGGTTAATTTATTTAAAACCTTTATCCCAAAAGGAAAAAATATATATATATATGTTTGCTGTAACTGATTATAAAGTGTTAGCTGAAGTTTGGCTTCAATTTGTTAGTGTATCTAAATCTGCTAGTATATCTAACACTCCCCTCCCACCAGCCTGACAATGCTGTCCAAAGATGCCTCCCATAGGCGTGCACCCAGGGGGCACACCCTAATCACCCTGTGCTGTGCAGACTCCCCGCCCCCGCCCCCCCCCGCTGCTTGGCCACAGAGAAAGGGGCTGGGGAATCTCTGTCATCAATCCCTTTCTCTGTCTCAAAAAAGTGAGATATCAGGGGTCTGTTTAGACCCCTGATATTTCACCAAAGCCCCCCAACGGGGCTTCTAAAAAAATTGTAACAAAAAAAGAAACATTATAATAAAAAAATGAAATTGTAAAAAAAAAGCAATAATAAAAAATTAAGAAAAATAAACTACTGACACCAATCTCTGCCCTACTGACACCGACCAGTACTCTGCAGACACCAACCTCTGCCCTACTGATTATATATATATATATATATACAGTGGAACCTCGGTTTGCGAGTAACACGGTTAACGAGCGCTTCGCAATACGAGCACTGTATTTCTAAAAATCCTAGTGTTGTCTCCCAAAACGAGCAGGATTCAGGCCAAAAGCAGTGTGCAGTACCGCTTTTGGCCTGAGGTGGGGGGCGCCGGAGCCAAACAGCGCCGATCATCGGCGTTCGGAAATGCACAAAAAGGCCCGAAGATAGTTTGGCTGACCTCGGCAAACCTCAGAAAGTCTCATGAACGGAGTCTTTCCGAGGTTTGCCAAGGTCAGCTGAAGTGTGCTCGGGCCTTTTCGGCCGTTTCCGAGGCTCTCCGGCGCCCCCCCCTCATCTCTGGCCGCATGCGGTATTGCATCCCATTGAAGTCAATGCGGAACAAATTATTTTCGTTTCCATTGACTTCAATTGAAAAATTTGCTTTGATATGCGAGTACTTTGGATTACGAGCGTACTCCTGGAACAGATTATGCTCATAATCCGAGGTTCCACTGTTTATCTATTTTTGATATATCTATATCTCTATATAGATATAGATACATCTATATATAGATATATCTATCTATATATAGATAGATATATCTATATATAGAGATCTCTCTCTCTCTCTCTCTAGATATATATAGATATAGATATATCTATATGTATCTATATATACACATGCATGTGTGTTTGAGCTTTGAGGTGCACATCCTAATACAATAGGCTACGCACACCTATGGTGCCTCCTGTGTTCCTTCATCCAGAGTGGGGGCGTTCTAATACAGGAGGTGTGTTACTTGCCAGATTATCGGGTGAAAACAGAAGGGGGAAAAGCCTAAAAAAAAAAAAGAAAACGAATGCAGCCACCACATCTACTAATTGGTAAGATGCAATATATGACATTTTTGGGTTTAATACCGCTTTAATCAGTTGTTGGTTGTTTATGATACACAGTGTAAGGCCTGATTCACACCTATTGCATTTTTAGTGCTTTTTGCATTTTGCAGATTTGCACTACAGAACGTGTTCCATAGGAAACCATGTTAATGGGGTTGTAAATGTAAACGTTTTTTCACCTAAATGCATTCTATGCATTTAGGTGAAAAAAGATGTGACAATACTGCCCCCCCCAGCCCCCCAGCTTACCTGACCCCTCAAAAGTCCAGCGCTTGCTCCCGACATCCTCTTCGCCGCTCAGCCCGGCCGTTGATTGGTTACAGTGGATGGATTGAAAGCAGCGCAGCCATTCGGGAGTGTGCCCGCAAGCACTCAACACCATGCGAGGGAGCTCGCATGAAAGTGTTGAGTCCTTGCGGGGGGGGGGGGGGGAGTCGAGACAGCCGCCGAGGAACCCCAGAAGACCAGGTTCGGGGCCACTCTGTGCAAAACGAGCTGCACAGTGGAGGTAAGTATAACATGTTTGTTATTTAAAAAAAATAAAAAATTAACTTTAGTGATCCTTTAAATGGACTGTAGGGCAAATCTGCAAAATGCAAAAACCACTAAAAATGCCATAGGTGTGAATCCAGCCGTATAGCACACCAAAAATATCGCTCAAGTGGGTTTACATCTACTTTATAATTCATATTTTTTGTATTTTGGTAAGAAAAGCTATTTAAGTGATGACATCATCAAAGAATATAAACACTGTAGCCACACGACTTCAATTCTAACCGACCAAAACGGAAAAAGAAATAAACAACGAATGTATTTTTCTTCCCTGAAATCTGAACTGACACATGATTTCGAGGCCATATCGCGTCCATCTGGTGCATCCATGGTCAGCTCGGTCTTGTCCCAGCTCGGGAGTGTTGTCGGTAAAATGCAACTGTTAATTAAACATGAATTGGTACACCGCGCCTCGTGTACGTTGGCAGCGTTCGCCGTTATTACACTCCGCGCCTCTTCCAGGGACAGCGCTCGCTATCTAGAAAGAGATGGAGAAAAACTCACCACTAACAAACAAATATAAAAATAAAACCCTTTTCCGCTCTACCATGTGACACTAATTACATCTGATTTCTGGCTGTGGGCAGCGCCGTGAAATGTGGAATCTGCAAAGTCTCCTGTGAGCTGCTGTCAGAAACACAAACACATTCGCATCCAGAGGAAACAGATGGGTATTAAAGGGGCAAAACCAGGATTATTCCTTTTTTTTTTGTAATTTCATCATTTGAATGTTATGATAAACATGGTCATGAAAATGAGTCTACTAAGAGGTCTATGTATAAAATGTTTGTTGCGTGAATGTGCACAAATATGTGCACATTTAGAATGAAAATCACTGTATTTTCTCTAATTTATGTAGTTCCTATATCAACGCCGCCGCCTAATGGCCATCATGCATTTTTTTACCTAGAAATACCTCAATCTGGAAAAAAAACATTTTATGGCCACTAGGTGGGGCTGACAATATAGGAACTACATATACATATATATATATATATATATATATATATATATATATATATATATATATATATATATATAGTCAAAAGTATTGGGACACCTGCCTTTACACACACATGAACTTTAATGGCATCACAGTCTTAGTCGGTAGAGTTGAATATTGAGTTGGCCCACCGTTTGCAGCTATAACAGCTTCAACTCTTTTGGGAAGGCTGTCCACAAGGTTTAGAAGTGTGTATATGGGAATGTTTGAACAGAAATAATATAAAAAACACAAAGCGCTGTGATGCTTAGTAACTGATAAATACACATAAACCAAGTGAGGCTGCTATCAAAAAAGAGTGTTTTCAGGATTACTTAAAAAAGAATAAAATATGGTGTTTGAAGCGCTTCACAATGTGATAAAATAGATGAATAAATAGCCTATAAGCCACTAGTAGTAAATTGCTTAAATAAATCCAGCAGTGAGTAATTACAATGGTAAAAATCCCTAAAATAAATCCAGCAGTAAAAAATGTGTGTAATTATATAAATTAGTGACACCAAATGTGTAAATAAAATACTCATAAAAAATTAAATAATAATGTGTTCAAAAAAGTTCAATCCATAAAATGTATACAACAATCCGGTTGACATAGAACCTTGATCTAGTCCCACTAGCAAAGATCCTTGAAAAAGTCACGTGACCGTGACGCAACGCGTGGGAGGAGGCAAGGACGCTCTGTGTAGACTGGCAGTATCGAACAGTGTACTGCAGCGATTCTGCTCCTGTCTGAGGCGGCTGACTGCTATATAGAAACCTGCATATGCCTTGTTACTATTAGGCGCATGTGAGTGGATTAGATACAAGTTTGCCTGTGTACCTGGTATTAAGACCATTGCGCAATGATCTCTTTTTCTCTTATCTGCTTTATTTGTGAGGTCTGTTGGTGATCGTCACAGCTGATGTGAACAAAAGCAAAGAAACATTGTTGCTGAAAAGTATCAATGAGCTCCACAATTAAGCAAGTGTGTGCTATTCTCTAGAACTTTGCTAGTGGGACTAGATCAAGGTTCTATGTCAACCGGATTGTTGTATACATTTTATGGATTGAACTTTTTTGAACACATTATTATTTAATTTTTTATGAGTATTTTATTTACACATTTGGTGTCACTAATTTATATAATTACACACATTTTTTACTGCTGGATTTATTTTAGGGATTTTTACCATTGTAATTACTCACTGCTGGATTTATTTAAGCAATTTACTACTAGTGGCTTATAGGCTATTTATTCATCTATTTTATCACATTGTGAAGCGCTTCAAACACCATATTTTATTTGAACAGAAATAATCTCCTGCACTTTGGTGTATAGTCTCTATTGCGTGGTGCAACCAACTCTTTACATTCAAGCAATGCCTATAGTCTTGCAGCCCTCCTCAGAATAATGGGTATTCATGTAACTAGAAAGAAAAGAAAGAAGGAGGGCACCCTCCTTCTTTCTTTTCTATGGGAATGTTTGACCATTCTCCTAGAAGCGCATTTGTGAGGTCAGGCACTGATGTTGGCTGAGAAGGCCTGGCTCACAGTCTCCGCTCTAATTCACCCCAAAGGTGTTCTATCAGGTTGAGGTCAGGACTCTGTGCAAGCCGGCCCTGCCGCCCCTGAGTGTATGGTTGAAAGCCAAGGAGACTGTGCTGTGTGGGGGGGTGGGGGGGGATCAGAGAGAGAAGCATGGAAAGTGTTGGGTGAGCTACAGGAAGCCCAAGAAAGACAGCCACCACCAGGGGCTGGTATGCAGGGGTCATAGTTGCCAACAGTCCCGATTTTGGGACCCTCGTCTCGATCGGAGGCTGTCCCAAATCGGGATTTGCCCAGGGAAAATTGTGAATGTTTGCAATTTGCATTTTTGAGAAGCTGGCTTCAGTAAAATGGCGGCCGATCCCGCTGCCGCCGCTAGATCGCTCCCCCTTGTGTTCAATGGAGAGGGGAAGGGGGCTCGATCTGTGAAGCCAATGAATCAGCTTCTCCTCTCACACGGATCGGCCCCTCCCCTCTTCACTGAACACACGGCACCGGCGGCCGCTGTATGTGCTCACTGCTGGGGCCTGGGGGGCGTTTTGGGAGGGGAGGGTCTGCACTGATGGAGGGGGGTCTGCTGAGGGCGTCTGCACTGATGGAGGGGGTCTGCACTGAGGGGGTTCTGCTCTGAGGGGGTCTGCACTGATGGAGGGGGGTCTGCTGAGGGGGTCTGCTGAGGGGGGTTCTGCTCTGAGGGGGTCTGCACTGATGGAGGGGGGTCTGCTGGGGAAGTCTGCACTGATGGAAGGGGGTCTGCTGAGGGCGTCTGCACTGATGGAGGGGGGTCTGCTGAGGGGGTCTGCACTGAGGGGGTTCTGCTCTGAGGGGGTCTGCACTGATGGAGGGGGGTTTGCTGAGGGGGTCTGCACTGATGGAGGGGGGTCTGTTGAGGGGGTCTGCACTGAGGGGGTTCTGCTCTGAGGGGGTCTGCACTGATGGAGGGGGGTCTGCTGAGGGGGTCTGCACTGATGGAGGGGGGTCTGCTGAGGGCGTCTGCACTGATGGAGGGGGGTCTGCTCTGAGGGGGTCTGCACTGATGGAGGGGGGCCTGCTCTGAGGGTGTCTGCACTGATGGAGGGGGGTCTGCTCTGAGGGGGTCTGCACTGATGGAGCGGGGTCTGCACTGATGGAGGGGGGTCTGCTCTGAGGGGGTCTGCACTGATGGAGGGGGGTCTGCACTAATGGAGGGGGGTCTGCTCTGAGGAGGTCTGCACTGATGGAGGGGGGTCTGCACTGATGGAGGGGGGTCTGCTGAGGGGGTCTGCACTGATGGAGGGGGTCTGCTCTGAGGGGGTCTGCACTGATGGAGGGGGGTCTGCTCTGAGGGGGTCTGCACTGATGGAGGGGGGTCTGCTCTGAGGGGGTCTGCGCTGATGGAGGGGGGTCTGCTCTGAGGGGGTCTGCACTGATGGAGGGGGGCCTGCTCTGAGTGGGTCAGCACTGATGGAGGGGGGTCTGCACTGAGGGGGTCTATACTGACTCTGCCGGGGGCACCTGATACGTGGACTGACTCTGCTGGGGACACCTGATGCGAGGACAGACTCTGCTGGGGGCACCTGATGCAAGGAGGGACTCTGCCGGGGGCACCTGATACGTGGACAGACTCTGCTGGGGACACCTGATGCAAGGACAGACTCTGCTGGGGACACCTGATGCAAGAACAGACTCTGCTGGGGACACCTGATGCAAGGACAATCTGCTGGGGACACCTGATGCAAGGACAGACTCTGCTGGGGGCACCTGATGCAAGGATGGACTCTGCTGGGGACACCTGATGCAAGGACAGACTCTGCTGGGGACACCTGATGCAAGGACAGACTCTGCTGGGGACACCTGATGCAAGGACAGACTCTGCTGGGGGCACCTGATGCAAGGATGGACTCTGCTGGTGGCAGGCGACATGGCAGGTGACACGCTCAGGGATCCCACTGATTTGGCATTATGGTGAGTTGAATGATTTAATTTTATATTACAATGTAATAATAGAAATAATGCGCTTCAATCATCCTGACACCATAACAATCATGGTGCCGGGATGATTGAAGCGCTAACACCAGGTGTTTGGAGTATCTTTATCTGCTGATTGTTAAACTTTCTAGAATACACATATTTCTATTGTTGTGTAGGATCTGGGGCTGTTGTCCCTTCATTCCTCTCTCCCCCTTTCCCTCTCCATCCCTTATTCATCTCAGACTCTAACCACACCCCCTTTGAGCCACGCCCATTTAAGCCAAGCCCACTATTTCACGTAAACCATGCCCATTTTTCGCCGCGGCGCACTTAGCGCGCCACAGTTTTCTTTTTTATTGCTAAGCCACGCCTACAAATGAATGCCCCGCCCATAATTATTATACGGCTCCGCCTACAGCCAAAAAAGTGTCCCACATTTTTTTTTGCAATGTTGGCAACTATGAGGGGTAGGCTGCAGAGAACAGTGTAGCCTGACTTTGGGAGAGACTGAGCTAACAACGCTAATTCGAGGCACAGTGTACAACACGAGGTAGTGAACTGCAGAGAAGAGAGAACTGCCTGTGGCTCAGAGAGGTCATCTGTGTGCCTGCTGTGTGCTGTACTGTGAGCAGAGGGGTCTAGCGAGACCATGCTGAGAGAGCCACAAAGTGCTGTGCTGTGAGCAGAGGGGTCTGGAGAGATCGTGCTGAGAGATCCATGAGCTGCTGTACTGTGAGCAGAGGGGTCTAGAGAGACTGGGCTGTTCATCAGTGTTCCCACTAGGCACCAGCGAGATCCACTGGGCCAGAGGGGCATCTGAGCTGCCTGCTGTGTGTGGTGCTGTGAAAGTGTTGGGTGAGCTACAGGAAGCCCAAGAAAGACAGCCACTACCAGGGGCTGGTATGCAGGGGTAGTCTGCAGAGAACAGTGCAGCCTGACTTTGGGAGAGACTGAGCTAACAACGCTAATTCGAGGCACAATGTACAACATGAGATAGTGAACTGCAGAAAAGATAGAACTGCCTGTGGCTCAGAAAGCTCATCTGTGTGCCTGCTGTGTGCTGTACTGTGAGCAGAGGGGACTAGAGAGACCGTGCTGAGAAAGCCATGGGCTGCTGTGCTGTGAGCAGAAGGTACTAGAGAGACCATGCTGAGAGAGGCACGAGCTGCTGTGCCATACCTCCTAACTCTTTGAGATGAGAATGAGGGACACCTATTAGCAAAAGTATGTAGGCATAAGACACACACTCTGCCATGCCCCCTTAAAGGATACCAGGGGACACTTTCCCAGTACTGGTGGTGAGAAGCCTCTGGCCCCCATAATACCTTCCCATCTTGTTACTATTGCAAGTATTTTACTGCCGCTAATAGTGTTTAGTTTAAAGACCCTCCCTTCTAGATTGTAAGCTCTAACGAGGAGGACCCTCTGATTCCTCCTGTATTGATTTGTATTGTAACTGTACTGTCTGCCCTCATGTTGTAAAGCACTGCGTAAACTGTTGGCGCTATATAAAACCTGTTTAATAATAATAATAAAGAGATTGTTACGCTCATTTCATTACTATGGATTACAAATACCTTCACTTTGGGAGTGAGCGCTCCTGCAAGAGTTATGGGCTCCACCACCGGCAGACTACATTAGTTCTTCCACTGGCCAGTGGATTAGTAAGGGGCTTTAAAGCAGCACCAGAGTTCTCTATTTGATAACTGTGTTGTTATGTAGTCTGACTTGACATTGCTTGTGCTAGTGTTTGCTGGTAGTGGTTGATGTTGTGTTAACCTATTGCCATACTGTTTTATGTTTTAACCGCACCTTGATTTGCATTGTCATCAGTGTGCCAGTGCGTGTGCGTTTCAGGCAGTGGCAGCCCATCCTCTGCGCCGCCCCCCCCGAATCCATGCGTCTGACCCCTAATCTATGTGCAGGGCGCCGGACGCATGGATTTCAATGGGGTTTTTAGAGTCAGGGGCTCTAATTGTCTTCAAAAAAGGGTGGGCTCGGAGCACAGAGCACTGCACCCTCAGCCCACCCAGTTGTGTGATAATAGCGTATTAATATTCGCTGAGTTCTTCCTGATTCTCCTCCCAGCCAATCAGGAAGCGGGTCTTAAGAAGCCACGAGGAGGAAGCCGGAGACGCAGGATGAAGCCGCCATGGAGGAAGCTGCCACCTAGGAGGAGGAGACGAAAGAGCTGAAGCTGATGGGGTAAGTGCGGGGCTGGTGGGGGGACAGACGAGCAAGCGACTGACCGACTGGGGGCGGGGGTGCCGATGGGTGTATTGTTTAACCGAACCCCCCCCCAAATATACAGCACCAGCCGCTACTGGTTTCAGGTTTAGTTCAGGGCAAGTCACCACTAGAAGTAGCAGGAGGACCCAAAATCTTAGCAGCCTCTTAAGAAGTAGAGCTACATTATCATAGACTGAAAACTTTAGAGCAGGCATTTTTAACCAGGGTTCCATTGGAATACTAGGGTTCCTTCAGAGGTTGCTAGGGATTCCTTGAGCCATGGATACTTAGCATTTCATATGATGGTGCTGGCCAGCGCTGTTCGGTAGAGCCAGTTGCATGAAGGCAATCATCTTTTGTGTTTTTCGTAGGAGTTGCATTCTGACCATCACTGTAATGCCGCGTACACACGGTCGGACTTTTCGTCTACAAAAGTCCGACAGCCTGTCCGACAGACTTCCGACGTACCTTCGGCGGACTTGCGGCAGACTTTCTTACGAACGGACTTGCACACACACGACCACACAAAAGTACGACAGCCTAGTACGCGGTGACGTACACCAAGTCCGACGAGACTATAAAACGGAAGTTCAATAGCCCGTACGACACCCTTTGGGCTCCTTCTGCTAATCTCGTGTTTATCTCGTGTTAGTAGAAGTTTGGTGAGAGACGATTCGCGCTTGTGAGACTCGTATTTTTCAGTTCGTTTTAACTGTTGTTCAGTCTGTGCTTGTGAGGTTTGTATCTGCTTTTCAGTGCGTTTGGTCAGTTGGCATTGAGAAATCTTTGTTTTATTGGCCGCTCGTTCCTGATTTTCAGGTCGTTCTTCACAGGCCTTGCTGTTCTTCAGTGCGTTCTGTTTAGTGCGTTCTGACCAGCCGACCGTTTTGAAGCCATGTTACCTGTACGTACTCGTCGTAGAGCTCGTGCATTGTATGTGCTTGGTGCTGTAGTTTATTCTTCAGCCCAAGACCAGTCCATGAACAGGGCGAGGAGGAGTTCATGGACCAAGAATTGGTTGCTTCAGCGTGACCAGTTCTGTCACATGCCTTTGCTCCGTGAGATCCGTGAGAATAATCCTGAGGATTTCAGGAACTTTCTCCGGATGACGGACCCCGTTTTTGACCGTTTGTTGGCTTTGCTGACCCCCTATATCAGCAGGCAGGATACCTGCATGAGGCAAGCCATCACTCCGGAGCAGAGGCTGGTCGCTACCTTGCGGTATTTGGCCACAGGGAGAAGCCTGCAGGACCTTAAGTTCTCGACAGGCATCTCCCCCCAGGCTCTGGGGATCATTATCCCAGAGACCTGTTCTGCCATCATACAGGTCCTGCAGAAGGACTATATTAAGGTAAGATATTTTTCTTTTATTAGCATCACATGTTCTTTTATGTAATCTTTGATAATGTGATGTATTTCTTGCTTCAAACACTACTTACCATCATTGCAATATAGTGTGAATGTCCCCTTTTTATCCTCACACATGCTGGAATTTTTTACTGTTATTTTTTGTCATGCATGTATATTTTCCTTCAATAACCTTCCCAGCATGAAGTGATGGGAACATATCCACCTAGTCTACTCATTTGGAATGTATTTTGTTTGAGTGTATTTAGTGTGCTGCTAATGAGCAATTATCTAGATTTCACAACCCCCCCACCCCCCCCCCCCCCCACCACCTAAACTCACTCCAAATAGTGTGCTGCTAATGAGCAATTATCTAGATTTCACAACCCCCCCACCCCCACCCCCCACCTAAACTCACTCCAAATAGTGTGCTGCTAATGAGCAATTATCTAGATTTCACAACCCCCCCACCCCCACCCCCCACCTAAACTCACTCCAAATAGTGTGCTGCTAATGAGCAATTATCTAGATTTCACAACCCCCCCACCCCCACCCCCCACCTAAACTCACTCCAAATAGTGTGCTGCTAATGAGCAATTATCTAGATTTCACAACCCCCCCACCCCCACCCTCGTTAAAATTTGCTGGAATGTTCTGTGGTGTTGATTTGTCTAAAGCAAATATATGTTGCACTTTGCAAAATGCATGTGCACTCTACAAGTGCATTTGTTCCAGTGCTTTAGTAAATGAGCAGAAGCTCTGCTGATTTCCATCATCAAATCATATGCAAGCCTCAAAGTGTTTTCATTAATTGCCCTTGCATGTGATTGTGTACTCCTTGCAACATGAATGCCTTTTTACATTACCTCATTTACTGTAAGCTGGTTAGCAACTGCACCTGCAGAGTGCGACAACTGCAGTCTTGTAGCCTTTTTAGTCCCTAAATTCCTGCGTGTCCTAAAAGTAATTTTTTTTAGGGATTTCACAACCCCCTAAAATGTAATCAATGTTCCATCAGAGGGGGTGAGCAATCTGATAAGTGTGCCTTTCCATATTAGTTATTCCAGAACAATTAAATTATTGAATGTTATACTGATGCTGGGGAATAATGTTTTTAATTGTCTAATTTTCTTGCAATGTTAGCTTCCAAATTAATTGATTTTGGTTTTCTTGTTTGATTTCCCAGTTTCCTTCAACGCCACAGGAATGGCAGACTGTGGCATCCCATTTTGCCAGCCGTTGGGACTTTCCCAATTGTGGAGGGGCTATAGATGGGAAACATGTCCACATTGTGCCACCACCCCATTCGGGGTCATATTATTTTAATTATAAGGGGTTCCACAGTATTGTTTTAATGGCGGTGGTGTCGGCACACTATGATTTTTTATATGTGGACGTGGGGAAGAATGGCCGGATGTCGGATGGAGGAGTATTTGCCCAGACGAAGTTCTGCCAGCGTCTCCAGAGTGGTGGCCTGGGATTGCCACCTGATGAGGATAACGTGGAAGGACTCCCCTTTGTCTTCATTGCCGATGAAGCCTTCGCTCTCAGCAAGCACCTCATGAGGCCATTCCCCCAAAGAACCCTCACCCCGGAGAGGAGGGTTTTTAATTACCGGCTGGCCAGAGCTAGAAGAGTGGTTGAGAATGCGTTTGGAATTCTGGCCAGCCGGTTCCGCCTGTTTCAAACAGCCATTAATTTGGCGGAATACAAACTTAATTTTATCATTTTATCGTGCTGCATTCTGCACAACTTTTTAAATAAGCATTCTCCAAATTATATAGGCACAGTTGGGCCTGAGGCCGGACAAATAGAAGCCAACCTTACAGGCCTGGATACTGTCCGTACTGGCTTGGCCCCCCAAAGTGCCCGTCAAGTTAGACAGCAATATGTTAATTATTTTATGGGTAGGGGGGCCATTGCAATGGGCCAGGATATATAATTTTTGACAATAAAAAAATTATTGATGAAATCTTGCATTATATTTATTGCTTGCCTTTCTTTTGGGCTGTCTCCTAGGTTATGGTCGAGCAGTTGTAGTGCCAACTGTATTGTAATTTTAAATGTCTAAATAAGCTCCATTGCCACTGTAAACAACTTTTTTAGAATTAAAACTAAAATGATACTGAGCCTTGAAATAACAAACCACACATTTATTTAATTCCTATAAGGAGATGTTTTTATTAATGGTTGTTATGCATTCAGTTCTGCATTTAGTATAAAATGTTCATAGACAAAAATAGAATGATATCTTAATAATGTAGCAAAATATAATTATATCTAAATATTTATACCTAATCCACAAAAAAATATTTTTGGCTTTTTGATTTTCACAAACAGGCTTATTTTTTTGTTTTGGGAAAATCAAGTTTTGTTTTGTTTTTTGTTTTTTTTAAAGCAATTTTTTTGTTTATGTTTTTTTTTTTATCAAGTTATTTTTGTTTTTATTATTTTTTTTTAATAAAGTTTGTATATTAATTTTTTTTGGTTTTTTAAAATCAAGTTTTTTAATTTTTTTGGTTTTTTAAAATCAAGTTTTTTAATTTTTTTGGTTTTTTAAAATCAAGTTTTTTAATTTTTTTGGTTTTTTAAAATCAATTTTTTTAATTTTTTTGGTTTTTTAAAATCAATTTTTTTAATTTTTTTGGTTTTTTAAAATCAAGTTTTTTAATTTTTTTGGTTTTTTAAAATCAAGTTTTTTAATTTTTTTGGTTTTTTAAAATCAGTTTTTTAATTTTTTTGGTTTTTTAAAATCAATTTTTTTAATTTTTTTGGTTTTTTAAAATCAAGTTTTTTAATTTTTTTGGTTTTTTAAAATCAATTTTTTAAATTTTTTTGGTTTTTTAAAATCAATTTTTTTAATTTTTTTGGTTTTTTAAAATCAAGTTTTTTAATTTTTTTGGTTTTTTAAAATCAAGTTTTTTAATTTTTTTGGTTTTTTAAAATCAAGTTTTTTATTTTTTTTTTTTTGTGTTTTTTGGAAAATCAAGTTTTATTTTTTTGTGGATTTTTGAGGTATTTACGAGAAACAGCCCTCCTTTTTTACATTAGGTTAAACAGCCATTTATGTTCTGCCAAAACAAAAAAAGAGAAGGCCCAGAATGGGGTCAGCAAAACAGGAAATGAAGGACATGATTGATGTTTTGGGGTTTAAAAAAGGGCATTTAGATTCGACCCAAAACATCAATCATGTCCTTCATTTCCTGCTGCATACGATCCAGCCGATTCCGCATTTGATCGATCTCCCCATTCCAGGCCATTATTTGAGCAATTAGCCGTTGGGCACTGTCTGTGGTGAAATAGTCACTTGGACCTAAAGTGGAATGAAAAAAAAAATATGTTTAGAAATATGCACACATAAGTTTACCTTACCATAAAGCTGGTGTCTCAAACACTGACCTGGTGGGGTGCCCATGTCGCATACTTCATGAACATCCTCGGGGGTGGCGCTGTTGCTTGACTCAAGCACAACCAGATCACCTAAAATAGAGTAGAAAAATTACATAAAATAAAAGTCAGCCATGCATAGATTACCGTAAGCTGGTGTGTCAGACACTCACCTGGTGGGGTGCCCATGTCGCCCACCTCTCCTTCCTCCACATCCTCAATGGGACTTGGGCTTATTTCCCAATCATGTTTTGCTTGGGGTGGACTGTCTTCTGGTTGTTGGCTGAGTGATTTTTCCCCTATGTGAAACAAAAAATTATTAATCTAATTAGCACACAGATATTTTAGTACATAGTAATTTTCCAACATTTGTAATGAAGTGGTTTGTGTAGAGTTCCTATTTTACCTCAATATTTAAAATTAGAAAGACATATCGGATAGATAGATATCAATATCTCAAAATATAGTTAATAATCTTTTGATCTCTCTCTATATCTGGAACAAAATCTCTAAATATCTAACTAAATGTAAAGCCAAAAAATTAAGATAACTTCAAATCTTCAAAAAGAATGTTTTACATTTCTATATCTATCTATCTACCTATCTCTATATTTCTCTCTCTCTCTATATATTTCTCTCTCTCTCTCTCTCTATATCTCTATATCTATATCTATCTCTCAATATATATATATATATATATATATATATATATATATCTCTCTCTCTCTATAGTTATATATATATATATAGTTATATATATAGTTATATATATAGTTATATATATATGTATATATATATGTGTATATATATGTATATATATATATATATGTATATATATATATGTATGTGTATATATATGTATATATATGTATGTGTATATATATGTATATATATATATATATGTATATATATATGTATATGTATATATAGATATATATCTATAGATATGTAACGAGGTTTCTTAAAAGATCGTTTAAAACGATGAACAAAAAATCGGATAGGAAGGAAAAGCACATGGAGCAGTATACAAGGTAATAAACACAAGAGAAAAACACGACAAGTACTTACTTTTTTTAAGAACTTTCCGGATACGTCGGTATTGATCCGGCTCCCTGAGTTTCAGGTCAGACCATCTTTTTCGCAGTTGATCTTTGGAGCGCTGGACCCCAAAAGATGCCTGCAAAGTCTCCACGACCTTCGCCATTATTTTGGCCTTGCGCAAATTTGGCCGTGCGTACGGCCCATAATTGCCATCATAGTCGTCTTTGTGAAGAATGGCCACCATCTCCACCATCTCTTTAAAACTCATATTAGAGGCCTTAAATCTAGGCCTCATAGATTTCGCTGACGTTCCAGCCTCCGGGCTGTCTCCACTACCTGAGGTCGTCAACATTTCAGGTGTCTCCGCCATTCTTTAACTCCACTACGCGCCGTAACAAAAAATGGGCGGAGAACATGAGTTAAAATCGAACGTCAGGGGCGGGCGACGCAGGCGGAGTTTCACACATGCGTAGTGTATAAAGAGGGGCCTTGCGCACGTGTCGTACGTACGTTCTGTGCGTCGAATTAGGGGGCGGAGAACATGAGTTAATTTCGAACGTCAGGGGCGGGCGACGCAGGCGGAGTTTCACACATGCGTAGTGTATAAAGAGGGCCCTTGCGCACGTGTCGTACGTACGTTCTGTGCGTCGAATTAGGGGGCGGAGAACATGAGTTAATTTCGAACGTCAGGGGCGGGCGACGCAGGCGGAGTTTCACACATGCGTAGTGTATAAAGAGGGCCCTTGCGCACGTGTCATACGTACGTTCTGTGCGTCGAATTAGGGGGCGGAGAACATGAGTTAATTTCGAACGTCAGGGGCGGGCGACGCAGGCGGAGTTTCACACATGCGTAGTGTATAAAGAGGGCCCTTGCGCACGTGTCGTACGTACGTTCTGTGCGTCGAATTAGGGGGCGGAGAACATGAGTTAATTTCGAACGTCAGGGGTGGGCGACGCAGGCGGAGTTTCACACATGCGTAGTGTATGAAGAGGGCCCTTGCGCACGTGTCGTACGAACGTTCTGTGCGTAGGTGATAGTGGACCAGGACGTTACAAAACGAAGGTAATTTTAAATATATTTTTTTTTGGGTTTCATGGTCACTTTGTAGCAAGCGGCCTATATGGCTTGATAGATTGATGAGGCCTACATAGGGAGAAGATGATGAGGGGTTAGCCGAAACCTATAATAAAAGTGTTTTTTGTCTTGTGACTTCATCTTTTCCAGATATAATGAATCCCCTATTTAAGGATCCAGAGTTCCTTACATCTTTTATTTCCAAATATCGAGAGATGAGGAATTTGTGGGAGGTGAAACACCCTCAGTATTATGCTAAGCATGTGAGGAAGTCAACGCTGGAGAGACTTCTGGCCTTTGTCCAGGCGACCATCCCGGAAGCAACAATGGAGACATTGCTCAAGAAAATTGGGGGCTTGAGGAACATGTATAAGAGGGAGCATAAGAAGATCCAGGAATCAAGGAGATCAGGAGCATCAGCAGATGATGTTTATGTACCCAGGCTGTGGTACTATAATCAACTACGTTTTCTGGATGACCAGAATGAAGCCAGGCCATCACTTTCAACCCTTCCCTCCACCCTTCCCTCCACCCCAGCAGAGGCTGATGAGGAGCAAGCTGGGTCTTCCATCCTGGATGAACCAGATATGACCATCTGGAGTCAGGTAAATTATTTTAACAAATATTTACTGTACTAATATTAATGATGTTAACTGGATGTTATAATTGTCTAAAATAATTTGGCACTCAAAATTGGGTATACATATCAATTGACAGTAGTGGCTAAATATGTTTGGCACCTGCTTGAAATAATTAGGGTGTCTGATTAGACTCTTTTATTAAAGAGAAGTATTCACATTGAATTTGCTATTCATGAGAAGCAAACTGTGTGTCATTGATGAACCCAAAAAAATATACTCAAACTATTGTCCTTTTTTTATACACAGGATGAGTCCATCCAGGAGGAATGTGGGGAAAGTGGCAGGCAGGAGGAGACCAGGCCCATGGACAGCCTGGAGGAGGCCGGATTCACCATCATCCTGGAGGAGGCTGGGCCCAGTGTCAGGCAGGAGGTGGCTGCTCCCAGTGAGGTGGCTGCTCCCAGTGAGGTGGCTGGGCCAAGTGAGGTGGCTGGGCCAAGTGAGGTGGCTGGGCCCAGTAGGAGCCTGACCGAATCCCAAGTGCCTCCCCTCCACCTTCCCAAAAAAAGGGCCAGGAAGGGGATGGTCACACAGGACGCATCCCTGCGCCTCATGCAAGAGGCCACCCGTTTTTTAAGGAGCCCCCCCGAAGCGGAAGAATCCTATGGCTGCTACTTAGCCAGCAGGCTTCTTCAGATGAATAGGGAGCAGCGCCTCATTTGTGAGCGCCTATTTGGGGAAACAATCCATAAGGGGCTGCAGGGCACGCTAACACAAAACACCCAACTACATGAGGCAGCCCCCCCTCCTCCTCCTCCTCCTCCTCCTGCCACAACTGAAACACCAGAGCCACAGCCTCAAAAGAAGGCTACAGGGAAGGCTGCAGGGCAGCGTGGAGGAAAGGCTGCAGGGAAGAGAAGAAAATGATGACCTGGGTTCAGTCTGGTCTGACAGAAGACGCAGGCTGTTGTAGGACCACAGTCTGGGGACATCTAGATCATCTGCTGGTGCTGTTGATCTCTGGGATTCTTGGACCAGATTGTGCTCCCTCTTATATGGACTCCGCAAGATCCCAATTTTCTGGTACACCGACTTTTTCCAGCGTTGACTTCCTCTTTATTTTATTTTGACCATGAATAAATGGATCATTTTTTGAGTTTAGCAAAAGACTTTATGTTTTTTCTTTGAAATCATTGATTTTACACACAATGTTAAATTAACAAGGGACAACAATCTCATTGAGTTTGAAAAAAAACACACCAAAAATACATTACTAATGTTAATAATGTTCAAGTGGTAAGTCTTGAAAATCCAAAAATTTACGTAACCAAAAACGGTGCTTTGGGTTAACTTTATCTAAAAACTAAAAAATAATCACTATAAAAAAAAACAAACAGAATAATGGGTTCTTTGTGGTAACTTTACAAACCTAAAAAAAAAAAAGGGGAAAAAGTATTATTAGTATGGAAACATTGTTTTTAAAATGCATACTATATCATTCATGAGATCAAAGAGAAAAAGAATCCAGAAATCAGTTTGGGAGAACTCTGATTATGAACAGCAAAACACCTTCGTTCTTTATAGAGCCTTCGTAAAGAAGAAATAAAATGCGCTGCATTCAACGATCACAGATTTTGCAGCGTGATGAATGTGCTACCTACAATACGAACACTAGTTTTACTAGACCGAGTGCTTCCGTTTAGTTTTTGCTTATGAGCATGCGTCGTTTTTTTGTCCGTCGGACTAGCATACAGACGAGCGGACTTCGGGGTCCGTCGTACTTACGACGTAAAGATTTGAAGCATGCTTCAAATCTAAAGTCCGTCGGATTTGAGGCTAAAAAAGTCCGTTGAAAGTCCGGAGAAGCCCACACACGATCGGATTACCAGCCAGCTTTAGTCCGTCAGCGTCCGTTGGACTTTTGTAGACGAAAAGTCCGACCGTGTGTACGCGGCATAAGGGTTGTATTCTTCCCACTGACCACAAATGAATTGGTTTCAGCAAGGGTACCCCAAGACCTGAAAACTATTTCCAGGGTTCCTCAAGGGTAAAAATAAATGGTCAGAGATTCTGGACATGCTAAAGGTGTGGTTGGAGACTAGAAGCCATGCTGCAGGAGACACTACTGACTTGCTGAGCCCTTAGGATCACACTGCAAACACCAAAGGGCCACGTGTGGGACTTAGACCTCAAGTTGGGTTAGAGTTTAAATCTACCTAAATGATTGGCAAAAATATATCTTTTGGTGACATCCTCATCCATTATAAAGGTTTGGAGATCCGGGTCTCAGTTGTATCAAAGATGAAAAATTTGTTCTGACTAGGCTTTAAAAAAAAAAAAAAAAACATCTCAGTTGCAGCAAAGCCAAGGCTTTATACAGACTTGAAATTTCATATTTACTGTCCTGTAATAAGGAATAAGACAAGAGGCCGCTCAGAGAGACTCAGTCCTGGAGACGGGTAGATCTGACAGCTACGGCCCTATTAATCCGGCGTCATAAGGAAAATATTTGTCTTAGAAATGGCCCCGGCTGAAAGTTTTTGTGCAAAAGTACCATCAATCTCCAACACTTGTGCTGCAAGCTGAAAGATGGATGTTATGAGAGACACTCAATGTTTCCACCTGGAACTCAAACAAAGAGCTTTTCCAAGAGCTTCGGAAGGATAAGCATTAAAGGGCAACTCTGGAAAAAAAACTCAACAAACGTTCAAAACATTTTATACAAACGCTGTTTAACCTGCCAAAGGATATGTAAATGAATACAGCTGTGATACATTTCCCCCAGCAGCTGCATGCCACAAAGAGGGTGACATCTCTTTTCATAATATGCAATTCTGCCTGATCGTGATGATGTTGTGTCTCATAAAGCATGAGGTTCTGGTATTGGGACCTCTTGGTGCAGTAAAGTTGGTCTAGTGTTTCTCAGTGTTTTTAATTCCAGAGGAACCACAGGTCTCAGAGAACACCTGCTAAAATAACTCACTGGGGGTCAGTAGAACGAACGTCCCTTGTGGTGGTGGTTTGTGGGAGAGAAACCCACCATACAGTGGGGTTCAAAATGTCACCCTTACAGACAGCTTTGGTGTCATGCCAATGGCTCTGCGAAGTGGTTTTGGCCCTGGAACTATGCGCTGGGAAAGACTAGGGCACAAAGCAGGGGGTGTGCCCTCAATTTTCTTTGTGTGGCACATCAGCAGTATGGTTACCCTCAAAGGACTTGGTTGTATCTGGGGTGCGCTACATTAAGGAGGGCAGAGTTCAGGAGTGTGCTACGTACAGAGTGCAGAGTTCAGAAGTGTGTTATGTAGAGAGTGCAGGGTTCAGGGGTGCACTATGTACAGAGTGCAGGGTTCAGGGGTGCACTATGTACAGAGTGCAGGGTTCAGGGGTGCACTATGTACAAAGTGCAGAGTTTGGGGGTTTGCAATGTACAGAGTGCAGGGTTTAGAAGTGCGTTACGTACAGAGTGTAAAGTTCAGGGGTGTCCTGTATACAGGGTTTAGGGGTGTGCTATGCACAATGAACTACTGAGTTTTGCTGCGTGTTAGTACCAGGTTGCGTCCCTCAGGATAGCCCCACCAGGAGGTGAGCAAGCTGGGGTCCAGTAGCAGATGAGGCAGGTAGGTATCAAGCAGAAGCGTAGTCAGTAAACAAGCCAAAGGTTAGTAACAAGTGGTTGCAGGGTGGGATCAGGCAGAAGCGTAGTCCAGGAACAAGCCAAAGGTCGGTAGCTAGTGGTAGTGACTATATGGACGGCAGCAGGAGAGACAAGACCAAGACATTGGCTGGAGAGAGCACAATAATCTGGCAAACAGGAAGTGCAAAGGCAGGGTGTAAATAGGAAGTTCATGGGAGGAGCAAAAGGGTTCAAAGTTCAAGAAAAACAAGGTTCAAGGCAGGATCATTCAAGGAAACGTCCAGGCAGCTGTCCAGCATCTCAGGTAGCCCAGCAAGAAGTGACATCTCCAGATATAGCAGAGGTTGCAGATTCAAAGCCGAGTCTTGACAAACCCCCTTTATTAGGACTTGGAATATATTGTTGAAGGAAGAGATTGGCCTTGAGAATTATACAACAGCTGTTTTTTTCAACCTTCAAAAGCATGTTTCCAGGGGTCGAGTCCTGCGGGAACGTCATTCCTGTACTTTTTCCGCAGCAGGAACGCTGTCCTCGTTAGCAGCTGAATCCTGCAGGAGGGATGCAATCAGTGGGGTGCCACAGATTGTGGGGGGGGGGGTGTCAGGCCTGCACTGCTCAGGGGTGCTCCCCGCCAGGCCGCACGTCCATGTGGGGAAAGCAACTGGGCTGCTCTTTCAGCCCGCACCGCTCACCCCGCCTATTTAGTTCAGCAGGGGGCAGCGAGGAGGGGAGCGGAAACTACCCAGCTGCCCTATGACCGTGAAGGGGGAAGGAATGCGATGGATACCGATCACCTGTTGCCGCCTGCCAGACCGGGAAAAAAGTGAGTGCTCGCCCATGCAGCAGACTCCCTGTGTGCCTGGATAGGAGGAGTGGCGGGGGCAGCGGCATATAGAGGAATTGATCTTTCCATATTCCTCCTGCAACCGCTGAATGCCCGCTTCTCCCCCTCTCCCTCTTGCCGGCATTCAGCATCTGCAGGAGGAATATGGAAAGATCATATGCCACTGCCCCCGCCACTCCTCCTGTCCACCTTCTTTTGCTCCCCAGTGCTCTCCACCAACTGTGCTCCCCCCCCCCCCCAGTGATATCCAGTTCCCCCCAATGCTTTCCAGTTCCCCCAGTGCTCTCCACACCCCTGTGCTCCCTTTCCCCCCCTGCTCCCCCCCCCCCCCAGTGCTATCCAGTTCCCCACAGTGATCTCTGCCCCCCCCCCCCCCCGAGCTCTTCATCATCCTTATTCCCACCCAGAGTCATCCAACCCTCTCCTCAATGTATCCCCTTCCCCGCCCAGAGTCATCCATCCCTCTCCTCAATGTATCCCCTTCCCCGCCCAGAGTCATCCATCCCTCTCCTCAATGTATCCCCTTCCCCGCCCAGAGTCATCCATCCCTCTCCTCAATGTATCCCCTTCCCCGCCCAGAGTCATCCATCCCTCTCCTCAATGTATCCCCTTCCCCGCCCAGAGTCATCCATCCCTCTCCACAATGTATCCCCATTCAGCATCATCTATCCCTCTCCACATTGTATCCCCATCCCCGCCCGGCATCATCTATCCCTCTCCACATTGTATCCCCATCCCCACCCGCCATCAACTATCCCTCTCCACATTGTATCCCTATCCCCACCCAGCATCATCCATCCCTCTCCAGGATTCTGGGCGGGGATGGGGATACATTGTGGAGAGGGGTGAATGATGCTGGGCGGGGATGGGGATATATTGTGGAGAGGGATGGATGATGCTGGGCGGGGATACATTGTATAGAGGGATGGATGATGCTGGGCGGGGATGGGGATACATTGTGGAAAGGGATAGATGATGTAGGGATGGGGATACATTGTGGAAAGGGATGGATGATGTAGGGATGTGGATACATTGTGGAGAGGGATGGATGATGTAGGGATGTGGATACATTGTGGAAAGGGATGGATGATGTAGGGATGGGGATACATTGTGGAGAGGGATAGATGATGCTGGGTGGGGATATATTGTGGAAAGAGATGGATGATGTAGGGATGGGGATACATTGTGGAGAGGGATAGATGATGCTGGGCGGGGATATATTGTGGAGAGGGATGGATGATCCTGGGCGGGGATGGGGATACATGGTGGAGAGGGATAGATGATGCTGGGCGGGGATACATTGTGGAGAGGGGTGGATGATGCTGGGTGGGGATGGGAATACATTGTGGAGAGGGGTGGATGACGCTGGGTGGGGATGGGGATACATTGTGGAGAGGGATAGATGATGCTGGGCGGGGATATATTGTGGAGAGGGATGGATGATGCTGGGTGGGGATGGGGATACATTGTGGAGAGGGATGGATGATGCTGGGTGGGGATGGGGATACATTGTGGAGAGGGATGGATGATGCTGGGCGGGGATGGGGATACATTGTGGAGAGGGGTGGATGATGCTGGGTGGGGATGGGGATATATTGTGGAGAGGGATGGATGATGCTGGGTGGGGATGGGGATACATTGTGGAGAGGGGTGGATGATGCTGGGTGGGGATGGGAATATATTGTGGAGAGGGATGGATGATGCTGGGTGGGGATGGGAATATATTGTGGAGAGGGATGGATGACGCTGGGTGGGGATGGGAATATATTGTGGAGAGGGATGGATGACGCTGGGTGGGGATGGGAATATATTGTGGAGAGGGGTGGATGACGCTGGGTGGGGATACATTGTGGAGAGGGATAGATGATGCTGGGCGGGGATACATTGTGGAGAGGGGTGGATGATGCTGGGCGGGGATATATTGTGGAGAGGGATGGATAATTTTGGGCGGGGATGGGGATACATTGTGGAGAGGGGTGGATGATGCTGGGTGGGGATGGGGATACATTGTGGAGAGGGGTGGATAATGCTGGGTGGGGATGGGGATACATTGTGGAGAGGGGTGGATGATGCTGGGCAGGGATGGGGATACATTGTGGAGAGGGGTGGATGATGCTGGGCAGGGATGGGGATACATTGTACAGAGGGATGGATGACACTGGGCCCATCCTGTCCATAACAAAAAAAAATTCTGTCTGGAGCTCCACTTTACCTGAAATATATTCAAATCTAACTTACACCATAAAATTTTTAAAAAAAATCTTTGCATTGAACAGGAGAATTAGAAGTGTCACACATCATAGGAATGAAGCGGGGGGGGAGGTTGGCATATTCTGTCATGTCGGAATATTTTCACACAGCTGTAAGTGCGTCCCGCTGGGGCCTTCTGATCAAAACAGTTTGAATGCCTAAAGTACTCGGGAGAAACACAATAAAAACACAAACAGATGGTATTAACTCAACCAGTTTTCCCTGTCTTATCGGGAAAGACTGAGGCGGTTTCCTCCGGTCATAGAGGACATGTATGTAGACAAATTACTGATTGATCTACATGACACTGCAATATGAAGTCAATTATAAAACCATCTTTAAAATTAAAAAAAGAGCAAAAAGTAAAATGAACTGTACAAATACATATAAATGCAGCAATCCTTGTACTTGCCAAAAGATTTGTAAAGCAATGTTTTAAGTCTTGTGTTCCCATGATCCTGCTGTGCTGGCAGGCATCAGCAGAAGGTGTGAGCCAATGGGCAGAACGACGTTCATTACCAGCAGGCTGTGTGGACATGCTAGTTCACTCGAGTACATTGCGCGGACATACGTGCGTGCAGGCACATGAGCACACATGCCTAATTCCAGTCTTGGCACCAGACCAAGCCGGGAAGCTGCTGGATGGTCTTCAGCTGTTATTCTGAGACTTGGACCCTAAATCTGCTTTCCCGTTGTTGACCTGGCCTCCCCTTGGACTTGTCCTCTCTCTTCCTTCCTGCTACTGACCACGGCTAGTCCCTGTTTACGGCTTATATCTGTTGATGTTCCAGTGTGACCTTGGCTTGCCTCCTGACTATGGTTTTTCTCTACTGGTTCCCAGTTTTTTTTTTGGCTAGTTCCTGACCATGGCTTATCTCTGCTGATTCCCGGTTTCACCTTGGCTGGTTCCAGACCAGGGCTTATCTCGGTAGATCTTCTGGTGTGGCCTTGGCTTGCCTCCTGACCACCATTTATCTCTGCTGACTATTGCCCCGTACACACGGTCGGACATTGATCGGACATTTCGACAACAAAATCCTAGGATTTTTTCTGACGGATGTTGGCTCAAACTTGTTTTGCATACACACGGTCACTCAAAGTTGTCGGAAAATCTGATCGTTCTGAACGTGGTGGCGTAAAACACGTACGTCAGGACTATAAACGGGGCAGTAGCCAATAGCGTTTGTCTCTTAATTTATTCTGAGCATGCGTGGCACTTTGTGCGTCGGATTTGTGTACACACGATCGGAATTTCCAACAACGGATTTTGTTGTCGAAAATTTTTTTAGCCTGCTCTCAAACTTTGTGTGTCGGAAATTCAGATGGAAAATGTGTGATGGAGCCCACACACGGTCGGAATTTCCGACAACAAGGTCCTATCACACATTTTCCGTCGGAAAATCCGATCGTGTGTACGGGGCATTACAGTTTCACCTTGGCTAGTTCCTGACCATTAATTATCTCTGCTAATTTCCAGTTTCACCTTGGCATTTTCCTCACCACAGCTTAACTCTGTTGATCTTCTGGTGTGACCTTGGATTGCCTCCTGACCACAACTCCACTTGCTACCCTGTCTCCTTGGCCAGTGGCCACTGCCTGTCTAGACCTCGCTTCCAGGCTTCTTCGTGTTCCAGTTTCTTGGCCAGCTGCCTTCTGGTCTGCCTCTGTCCAGGGACCTTCCTGTCAGTCCATACGAGCATCTGACAGCCATGCCTACACCAGAAGGAAGCTTCTGTGGACTGAACTTTTGGCACCCATGCCATCCTGAGCCCTCTCACTGCCCTTTTGTTACACTCCAGGGAGAGCATGGACTAGAAGTGTAATGCCGCAAACACACGATCATATGTCCCGACAACAAAATACATGTTTTTTTCCGACGGATGTTAGCTCAAACTTGTCTTGCATACACACGGTCACACAAATCTTGTCGGAAATTCCGAACGCCAAGAACGCGGTGACGTACAACGAGCTGAGAAAAATGACGTTCAATAGCCAGTGCGGCTCTTCTGCTTGATTCCGAGCATGCGTGAAATTTTGTGCGTCGGAATTGTGTACACACGATCAGAATTTCCGACAACGGATTTTGTTGTCGGAAAATTTGAGATCCAGATCTCAAATTTTGTTTCTTTGCGACAAGGCTTCCCTTATGCCGCCACCTTGGCCTTCAATCAGGTGTGCAATAGCTTGCAAGCCCATGTATCTATACAGTAGAGACTCCTTTTCTTTTAAAGCTGTCAAGGGTATTAAAAAAAAAAAAGCTGTCAAGGGTACCCCCTACTTACTGCACTTTACCCAGCCACCTTTAGCTAATACCCCAATTAGATTAAAAAAAAAGGAAATGCCACAATTTCTTACCTGAATTTGCATTAATCTTTCTTGTGCGCTACAGAGTGGAAGGGGCCTACTTTAAAAACCCAATGTTCCTCCATGGTAACGTGGACACTTCAGACTGGCTGAAAGAAGAGTCTGTTTGCAGGCTTTTAATGTGAAACTATAATGGTTTTGGTCAATTTTATTTTAATTGTTTTTTTTTACCTTTTTTTTACAATGCATCTGTTTATTCACTGTTCATAAAATCTTTGTTTTACAAATTAAAATTTTACACATGACAAGGGATTCCCAGAGCACTAAAGGTTAGCTAATGAGACAATCGTAGCTGTAGTGATCTCCTTTCAAATCACTCTCTCCACTCATTCATTGGTGTATGTAAACTCTAGCTTAAGCTATTGATCTCTGTCATAAATGGGTTTTATTCAACAAAGCAGCTAAGGAGATATAAGAAAGAATATGGAAAGGATACTAAAGCTCCCCCTGCTGTTTCAAAAGGAGAACACAAAATCATCAAGTCTAACCCCATCTTAGTTTTTTTTTTTTTTTTTTTTGGGAAGAGTTAAAATGTCTGCCATGTTTTTATTCGTCTTTTAACCCATTGAGATTTCTCTTGATTCCTGGGGAAGCGGTTTTTAAAAAGAGCAGTAAAAAATATTGTATTATAATAATAATAATAATAATTCTAAGCCTTGCTCACTATACTAAAAAATGTATTTTTGTTTTTCTCATGTTCTCATGTATTCCCATAAGAAAGATTTTCTATCACATCCTGACAGGAAATAAAGGAAAATCTCTGCATTAGGCATACAGATGGCAATAAAAAATTAAAAGAGGCCCCAGTCCTTACCCGCCCCATTCCAAAACACAAAATGTTTTGGTTGGATTTGCTGGCATACATGATCAAGTATTATGATTTTATTATGAGCTAGCCTGACTTTTCTTCCTGCTGCCATTCAGCAAAAATGCTCGCTGCACTGTCTGAGTTAAAAAAAAAATGGCCACTAGAGGGAGAACCTGTTAACCTGCTGCCAATACTGCCTGCGAGCGAACAAAAAAAAGGGGTAAAATGACTTCAGCAATTTGTTTTGTTTGAACCCTGCAGTCATCACTCCTAGCAGAACACTTGGGAGAGTTTCCCTTTAAGCCCCTGGCAGAAAACCCACTGCTTTCAGTTAATAAAACATTTGCTGATTAATAATCAGTGCTGCGGCGTTGAGAATCCTGAACAGCTCATTGACGTGAGACGTGTTCATAAAGCAATGCCGGTGATGGGAGATTAGGAATTCGGCCTTGGGGCGGATGTGATTTTAATCACTTGGGTAGACTGGGAATCACATGGCGGATTAGGGCTGCCCTGGGGGAGCTATACAGGCCCTGGGGGGGGGAATTCGGAGTAGGGTAGCCTTAACAGAGACAGAGCAGATGTGACTGACAGCTCCGCTGCCTGCTCCGGCTCTTCCATGTGCCCATCTTATCCTGAGTGACTGTCACGATTAACCAGCTCTGTCCCATGAACTTGTCTTCCTGGGAGATACAATGAATCCTTATGAAAATATAAAAAGTATTAAAATGATAAAAGTAGAAACCATAACTGGATGACATTCAAAGCACTCTGTATCATAAACAATTGCCTTTTTTTACAACTTTTTTTTTAGTGCTGCTCATCTCCTCCAGCCTTTGTCAGCCACTTCCTGCTTCAACGTTGACTGCTCTGGGCTGGCTTCCCAATACTGCAACTGGTTTCGGCATGTGGCAGGGTGACAAGCAATTCAGAGGCAATTTCCTCCCATAACAAGAAGTGCCAGAACAAGCTCATTCATGGAAGAATCACCAGTAGGTGTGAGTAGTGGAGAGCGTTCTTAGCCCCAGCTCCTCCCAATAGACACCCCTCATCAACACATTTCACCCCATCCCTGGGGCTTAGTCAGAGGTGGCCTGTATGACTGAGCCTGGGCGCAGGGCGAAACACGGTGGGGTGTCACTATCTGGAGAAGCTGAGGCTGAGGACACTCTCCACTAATCACACACTTGTGAGCGCGACCTCAGCCTCAGCTCCTCCAGATAGAAACCCTCCGACATGTTT
This sequence comes from Aquarana catesbeiana, assembly GCF_042186555.1. Classification (NCBI taxonomy): domain Eukaryota; kingdom Metazoa; phylum Chordata; class Amphibia; order Anura; family Ranidae; genus Aquarana; species Aquarana catesbeiana. The sequence continues at coordinate 265,898,969 of NC_133334.1, read as the reverse complement.
CATGCCGCCCCTGGGGCTTAGTCATAGAGGGGACCTTTATGACTGAGCCTGGGGACAGAGCGAAACACAACGGGGGCATGGCTATCTGGAGGAGCTGGGTCTGAGGACACTCTCCACTACTCACACACTTGTGAGAACAGCCTCAGCTCCTCCAGATAGACATCCCCCCACGTGTTTCACCCCGCCCCTGGGGTTTAGTCATAGAGGTGACCTGTATGACTGAGTCTCGGGACAGGGCGAAAAACAACGGGGGCATGGCTATCTGGAGGAGCTGGGTCTGAAGACACTCTCCACTACTCACACACTTGTGAGAGCGGCCTCAGCTCCTCCAGATAGACACCCCCCCTGATGTGTTTCACCCAGCCCCTGGGGCTTAGTCATAGAGGTGACCTCTATGACTAAGCCTGGGGGCAGGGGAAACACAACAGGGGCATGGCTATCTGGAGGAGCTGGGGCTAAGAACACTCTCCACTACTCACACACTTGTGAGAGCGGCCTCAGCTCCCCCAGATAGACACCCCCCCTGATGTGTTTCACCCAGCCCCTGGGGCTTAGTCATAGAGGTGACCTCTATGACTAAGCCTGGGGGCAGGGGAAACACAACAGGGGCATGGCTATCTGGAGGAGCTGGGGCTAAGAACACTCTCCACTACTCACACACTTGTGAGAGCGGCCTCAGCTCCTCCAGATAGACACCCCCCTGACGTGTTTCACCCAGCCCCTGGGGCTTAGTCATAGAGGTGACCTGTATGACTAAGCCTGGGGCGGGGTGAAACGCATCAGGGGGGTGGCTATCGGGAGGACCTGGGGCTAAGGACGCTCTCCACTACTTACATACTTGGAGCTGTTTGGTACACTGTGTTCATTTACCATTGATCGCAGCGCTTTCTGGATAAGCACTCTATTTAATGGGTAGAATACTTGAGCTACGGCACCGGCACGTGGCGCACTCCATCAAGCTTAAGTGAGGTTGTACGGAAGAATCTCCAGTTATTATTAAAGTGAAAGCTGCAGATTGAAAAAAAAATTAAAAGCAGCCATTTGCATAGATGTAGGGGTACTTTAAAAAAAATGCACATAGCTCTTCGTCCTGCGTGTGAATTCTTTCCTTGTAAATAGGAAAAAATCAAATGTATTTCCTGCAAATTGAATGTTAGTCCCTGAAAGAAAAACAGTATGAATGGGGGAAATACCACATATTTTCACTTGATGGAGCTGAAGAACATGAGGACCCCAAAGCACCTTGTCCCCATGTTGATGGGGACAAGGACCTCTTCCCGACAGCCCTGGGCTGTGGTTGTCGGAGTCTGGGGGTGGAGGGCTTATCGGAATCTGTCAAAAAGAAAAACAGGAAACAGTTTTTGACAAATCCTTTATTAAAAAAAAAAAAAAAAATGTCCCTCGATGTACATCCATCATCCATCACGATGATCGACGGACCCAAAAAACAGAAAAAAATTTAAACGCTTCCGCTGCCTGGGAGGCCTTCTGCCGACTGCTCGCCCTGCACTTTGACAGGTCTTATATAGGCAAGGGGCGGGGCCACCTGATTACGTCACCCGGTGCCACTGCCTCCTTCTGACGTCACGTGACGTTATGTGATGTCAGAAGGCGCGGTGCCACCCCATGTCAGTTTTTTCTTTATACTTTAATAGCCGGGTGCCAGCAATTGTAACTGTGAGTCATTTTTAATGGGATTTGACACTTTTTTTTTTTTTTTTTTCTTTAGAAAAGTCAGTTTTGCTGTAGCATATTTAAAGTAACTTTAATTTTCATTGTTGCACTTTAGGCATCATTAAAATCACTGCTGCTGAAAAAACGATTGTTTAAAAAAAAAAAAAAATTTATTGATACATGTCCCCCAGGGCAGTACCCAGACCCCCATACCCCTTTTATGGCCAATTACTTGCATATAAGCCTTCAAAATGGGCACTTTGAATTTTTCCTGTTCGGCTCCCATAGACTTCAATGGGGTTCGCTGTTCGGGTTAGAACATTTCCCCTGTTTGGGAGTTCTGCTGTGAACCGAACAGGGGGGTGTTTGGCCCATCCTTAATCATTATATATATATTTGTATGTTTGTAGGCAGTGCAAGTACCTGAATGTGACCTGGCATCAGCCTCTTGAAGTCCCTGTACCGCAAGGCTGGAATGTAAGCAGAAGAAGCAGTACAAGAAGCCAATCAGTTGCTTATTGGAGGAGAGACCAGAGTGACAGCGAGGTGGGCTCCCCACTGTGCTGCTTCTCCTTTCACTGTCCAATCACAGGCTGGGGAGCAGGGGTTGAATGATGCTGGATTTCAGATTGAGGACATCTAGTGGTGGAAAAGCTGTAATGCGGGGGAGCCCTGAACTGAAGGTGACTATTTCAACAAAAGCAGCTTTTTCATCTTTTAATGGGCTTTTCATTTTTTATCTTGTAATTTATTGTCAAAGTTCAACTCTAAAGCTTATATAATTGGATTTAATTAAACATAACTAAACTAACAAATTATATTTCTCCAGTGCGTGTGTTGGTATCGCCTCGGGGCTTGTTTGCATTGAATCATAAGACACCCAAAAAATGTAACTGCAGTGTTTAAAACGGGCGGACACCGGAGTCTGTATTCATTCTGATGCGGCGCACAGCAGAAAAGTTGGGAAGATGCAGGGTTGAGAAAATCACAAATTATTACAGGACTGCTGAGTCCCGCAGTATCTGTACAGAATATGAATTTGTCTGCACACCGGGAGTGAGCCAATGCTACACACAGACCTAACAAATTATTTGTGAGACGTGAAAAGCTGCAAACTTTGCTCATGTATAGCAAATTTGTTTCTTAGAAAAATAATAATAATAATAATATCACTGATCACATAAGAAGCAGACAGCAAGAAAACCCGTGTCCGACCTTCGCAAAAACCATTTACAGCAAAGTCAGAATGCCAAATGACAATGAGGATCTAGGAGAGAGATACACGAGGACCTCGTGGGAGACAGAAGGAAAAAATGTGCAGTTCTGTTAGTAAAACTCATTTTAAAAAATTCTTAAAGTTCAAACTTTTTTCTTTTTTTTTTTTTGGTTTTGGATGAATTGTGGAATGGTTGGAACACTATATTGTCATAAGTGTTGGGACACCTGCCTTTACACGCACATGAATGTTAATGGCATCCCGGTCTTAGTCTGTAGGGTTCAATATTGAGTTGGCCCACCCTTTGCAGCTATAACAGCTTCAACTCTTCTGGGAAGGCTGTGCACAAGGTTTAGGAGTGTGTCTATGGGAATGTTTGACCATTCTTCCAGAAGCGTATTTACCTTTCCCTTTTTTTTCCTTTCCTTTTCCTTTTCCTTATCCTTTTCCTTTTCCTTTTATTTTCTTGCGAGGGTGTCACCAGTAGGTTGATGTTCACCAGTAATGTGAGGACTTTACCAGCATGTTGATGTTTACCAGTAGGGTGAGATTGTCACCAGCAGGTTGATGTTCACCAGTAGTGTAAGGGTGTCACAAGCACCTTGATGTTCATCAGTAGTGTGGGGGTGTCACCAGCATGTTAATTTTCAACAGTAGTTTGAGGGTGTCACCAGCCTATTGATGTTCACCAGTAGTGTGAGGGTGTCCTCAGCATCTTGATGTCTACCAGTAGTGTGGGGTTGTCACCAGCAGATTGATGTTCACCTGTATTGTGAGGATATCACCAGCATGTTAATGTTCACCAGTGGGGTGAGAATGTCACCAGCGGGTTGATGTTTACCAGTAGTGTAAGGGTGTCACCAGCATGTTGATGTTCACCAGTAGTGTGAAGGTGTCCCCAGCATGTTGATGTTCACCTGTAGTGTGGGGTTGTCACCAGCAAGTTGATGTTCACCAGTAGTGTGGGGATGTCTCCAATTTACAAGCCGACCTCAATGCACTGTCTAATTGGGCGATTGTGTGGCAGATGCGGTTTCATGTTGATTAATGTAAAGTTATGCACTTGGGGGCTAAGAATATGTATCATACATACTAGGGGGAGTACAACTGGGGGGATCTGTAGTGGAGAAGGATCTGGGGGTTTTGGTAGATCATAAGCTCAATAATAACATCCAATGACAAGCTGCGGTTTCCAAAGCGAGCAAAGTTCTTTCTTGTATTAAGAGAGGTATGGACTCCAGAGAGAGAGATATCATTTTGCCCCCCCTGTACAAATCATTAGTAAGACCTCATCTGGAAGTTCAGTTTTGGGCACCAGTTCTCAAAAAGGATATCAGGGAACTGGAGAAAGTGCAGAGAAGGGCAACCAAACTGATAAGAGGAATGGAGGAGCTCAGCTACGAGGAAAGATTAGAGGAACTGAATTTATTCTGTCTTGAGAAGAAGAGATTAAGGGGGGATATGATCTCCATGTACAAATATATAAGGGGTCCATATAGTGAACTTGGTGTTGAGTTATTCACTTTACAGTCAACACAGAGGACAAGGGGGCACTCCTTACGCCTAGAGGAAAAGAGATTTCATCTCCAAATATGGAAAGGTTTCTTCACAGTAAGAGCTGTGAAAATGTGGAATAGACTCCCTCCAGAGGTGGTTCTGGCCAGCTCAGTAGATTGCTTTAAGAAAGGCCTGGATTCTTTCCTAAATGTACATAATATAACTGGGCACTAACATTTATAGATAAAGTTGATCCAGGGAAAATCCAATTGCCTCTCGGGGGATCAGGAAGGAATTTTTTCCCCCGCTGTAGCAAATTGGATCATGATTTGCTGGGGTTTTTCGCCTTCCTCTGGATCAACTGTGAGTATAGGATTGAGTATGGATTATGGGATTGCATGATGTTATTTATTTATTTATTTTTTATTTTTATGGTTGAAAAAGATGGACTTGTGTCTTCGTTCAACCTGACTAACTATGTAACTATGTTCACCAGTAGTGCTAGGATATCACCAGCATGTTGATGTTCACCAGTAGTGTGAGGATGTCACCAGCATGTTGATGTTCACCAGTAGTGTGAGGATGTCACCAGCACGTTGATGTCCATCAGTAGTGATGAGCTAAGGTTTGCGCAAAACCCAATTTGAAAATAGAAAACTCACATGATAGCAGGCCGCTGGACCAATCACCTGCGGCCTGGGAATTCCCTGCCTGGCAGCCAAACTTCAGAAAGGGACAGGCTTGCTGGTGACATCATTGACCTTATATGACCACATGGCCATATTTGTCCCATGACATTCTTGCCGAACCTTAGCTCATCACAATCCCCCAGTTCCTCAAAGCACAGGTTGGGAGGCGGGACGTGTATTGTTCCATTCATCATCTGCAGATGAAACAATTCCCAAATCAGTTTTTCAATCATGCATTTAACTCTTCGGATGGAGTTGCCCTTTAATGAATATGTTGTGTGATTCTAGCTCATGTCAGATCTGCGGCATTTTTTTTTTTTTTTTCCATCATAATAAACTCCTATTTTACAGGAACAGATGGTTAATAAGGAAAGAAAATCACACCCTTTCATGCTTGACAAGCATTTGATTTCAATCCAAAATCTTTCACGGCGTATTACAGGCACGCGGAAACTGTACCAGCTATAAATTGCCAATTGAAATCTGAAGGCATGACTCGTGGCTGTCATTACTCCGCCATCGCAGAGCTAAACAAACACCAAACTTGCAGAATGAACCTCGCATTGAAATGTTAACAAACCCTAATCAGGCGCTCCGTGTACCCGAAGAGTCGGGAGGGATGAAAAGATACATTTTATGTAAGAAATAAATCAATTTTTACCCGCTTGCCAGGCATTCGCTCTTGAACTGCGTCGATGCCTCTTACTGATGGCTTCAAAGTCGGTTCGCGAGTGTTGGAGGGTTTATAAAGGAGAGAAAATTAGGCTTATAACTTGGAGCGGTGTGATTTAAAGGTGCTACAAAAAAAAAAAATCTTTATGGGTAACTTAGTGGTTAGCACTTCTGCCTTGCAGCACTGGGGGCCTTGGTTCAAATCCTGGTCAGGACCAGTGGCGGCCTGTGCATTGTGGGCGGACGGGCGCCGCCCTCCCTATTCATGTGCCCGGCCCCTTTCAGGATGCTGGACATATGAAATACTATGGCTGGGGGGGGGGTGTATTTTGAAGCATGTGATTAGAGCCAGAGGCTCTAATAGGCTTCAAAATAGGGTGGGCTGTTGTGTGGCATAACGAATAAATTTTTGCTATTTTCACACTAACGTTCCTCCCTGCCAATCAGCAGGCAGGTCGGTGAGACCTGTCTACCGATTGGCCAAGGAATTAGGCGATCCTATTGGGTGCCTAACGCTTTGGCGGAAGAGGAGACACGGCACAGGAAGCCTGAAGCAAAGGGATATCTCCCAAACAATACACAGATATAGAAAAAAAAAAAAAACCTGCCGAAGATCTTAACTATAATTTTACTCTACCTCAAAACAAAGTTTTGGCTTTAACCACTTGCCTACCGGGCACTTACACCCCCTTCCTGCCCAGGCCAATTTTCAGCTTTCATCGCTGTCGCACTTTGAATGACAATTGCGCGGTCATGCTACACTGTACCCAAACTAATTTTTTTATCATATTCTTCACACAAATAGAGCTTTCTTTTGGTGGTATTTAATCACTGCTGGGTTTTTTTATTTTTTGCAAAAAAAAAAAATACCAAAATTTAAAAAAAAAATGTTTTTTACTTTTTTTCTGTCAGTAAATTTTGTAACCAAGTAATTTTTCGCCTTCACTGATGTGCGCTGATGAGGCGGCACTGATGGGCACTGATAGGCTGAACTGGTTGGCTTTGATGAGGTGGCGCTTATGGGCACTGATGAGGAGGCGCTAATATGCCGCACTTATGGGCACTGATACGTGGCACTGATAAGCACTGATGGGCACTGTTAGGTGGCACTGATGGGCACTGTTAGGTGGCACTGATGGGCACTGATAGGCGGCACTGGTGGGCACTGATAGACGGCATGGATAGGCAGTACTGATATGACTGATACGTCATATGACGTTGTCCCAGAACGAGAGCTGCACCGCCCCGCCGTCGTTTGAAGGTGGGCGGGCGGCAACCAGTTAAACACACTTTATTCCAGCTCTCTATTTATGAATACATCCTTACATGTATTTTCTTTTATACAAGCAGTGCAGGTACTTGAATTTTATTATCAATGGACCTTTTTTTTTTTTTAATTTTGCATCTAAAAAATTATTACATCATTTTTTAATGCAGTCAGTGTAAGTACCTGTACTTGACTTGGTATTAGTCTCTTGCAGCAGTACAGTTTATGTGCTGATAAGAAGCACATTGACAGGAGAAGGGAGCAGAGTAACAGAAAAATGAGCTTATTAGTGTGCTGCTTCTCCTTCGCTGTCCAATCACAGGCTGGGGGGGGGGGGTGGGGGGGCGGATCCCAGACAGCCTGTGTTCATGAGAAGGGGGTTTTCAATGGTGCTGGACAGCAGACTGAGGACATCTAGTGGCAGAAAAGCAGTAATGCTGCAGAATTACAGCAAGGAAAAATCAGGTCCTTTTCCCTTCCAGAACTGCTCGCTTTTATGTGTATCTCTCTCATCTGTGTATTTAGTCTGTTAACAATGTATTGCATAGCTCCCAACTGTCCCTGATTTCGAGGGACTCCTTGATTTGGAGCAATGTCCCTCTGTCCCTCATTTTGGTCTGATCCATATAGATGTATATAAAATGCACTTGTTATCTATCAAAAAAGTGTTTCCCAGCACTAAACCTTTCATCTGAATTTTAAATTGCTGCATTTGTAAATTCCAAAAGCCAATATAAAGGAATAGTAGTGGTAAAAAAGCACTTGTGTGTTTAACCAATCTTGTTTTTTTGTACAATTCTCCTTTAAGGGGGCGTGGCAAGGGGTGTGTCCTATACCTGCCTACTTTTGCTGATAGGTGTCCCTCATACCCATCTCAAAAAGTTGGGAGGTATGTGTATTGTACAGTGTTGGAGTTTTACCATTTTTCCATGGCTTCCTACAGGTACTACTCTACCACACCACCCAACGGGTCAAATTAAAAAAGCTGCAAAACAAAAAAAGACAAACAGGGTCATGTTGTGTAATTCTTCATGGATTAAATTAGTCTTAGTCCACAAACAAGCCAAGTACTGCAATGTGAGACTTCTGCCACTTTCCTTGTTTTGTCTTTTTTTTAGGTATAAGCCAAACTTCTCTGTTACAATCGATCTGGGGATCAAGCGCGTGAAAAACAAGCCCCGGATGGCCACAGAACCAGTCAGTCTGAACTTTTTTTTCGATGATGTCGAATTGTTGACCTTCCATACTTTAATGGAAGTCCCATCACCCCCCAGGAGGATTTTGGGAGCAAGAGATGTCGGGGAAGAGAGCCAAAGTGCGCTCGTTCACTAGAGAGCGGAACGACTTTTGTCCTTATTTTTTTTTTTTTTTTTTTTAAATTTCGTTCTGCCTGGTACATTCAGAACCAGCGCAGTGGAAAGACGGCTCCTTTCATAAAGAATTTACAGATACACAGCCTGACACATTATCGCTTGTAACCCCGATCACATCAGCCTCACGTCAGGTTATATGAGGCCAGTACATGCTGAGTTTTGACAGGTCCCTAAATATTTCACCTTTTTTTTTTTTTTTTACTTATCAAACTTTGCTTGAACTGCGGGGAAAGTTTACCAACTATGACAGATAGTTTTATGGAAAAAGTAGATGTGGAAACGTTTAAAGGTACATGCAGATGAGCATTCGATCCCAGCGGACAAGTACCATCTTATCCAATTTTCTCTGTGAGCATCTCTGCGTCCTCCTTCCTGTGGCATCAATTTGGAAATGCGATGTGTTCTCTGGTTCCAGAAAACTTACCGCCTATGAGGATAAGTGCCTGATTTTGGCAAACTTAAAGGGTTAGTTCACCTTGTCACCAAAATTGCAACCCCGGTGTCCACTGCACTTCTCTCCTTCCTTGATTAGCTTCTGCCGGTGTTCTGCCGAGAAAGTTGCCCCCGGCGGATAAGGACTCCCCTGTACTGCGCAGGCGCAGCGCTTGCGCAGTATGAGCCGCCGAAAATAGCCGCAGCTGAACAGCTGAGAGTCAGCTGTACACGGCGCCTGTAACAGGGCCCCTCGCTTTGCTCGCCACGCTTCGGGCACAGCCTCGCTTCGCTCGCCACGCTTCGGGCACGGCCTCGCTTCGCTCGCCATAGTTTTATTCAAACTCTATGTCCACTTGGATGGTGGGGCTTGAACCGGGACTCAGTGCGCAGGCGCCGTGCTGTGACGATCAGCTATTCAACTTCAGAGACTTTCGGCGGCTCCGTAGTCGTTCGTACTGTGCAAGCGCAGCGCATGCGCAGTACAGGGGGGGTCCTTATCTGCCGAGGGAACTTTCTCGGCAAGACACTGGCCACTGGTGTAGCAGTCCAGGCATGCTGCAGACACTTGCTCTCCATGGGAAGCAGTGGCCTGTCTGCAGAGATCCGACACACCCTGTAATGAGTCATAGCTAGTGTGATGCCGATCTCTGCTCATCTTTGCTGTGCACCTGTGTGGAGAGAGGAGACATATTTGGAGAGCTGCCATTGCCTGCTGTTGGTGAGTTCCATCCATCTTCACAATCGGTGGCCTCTCTGGATTTCCATCAGACAAAGACGAGGCGATCGCATGGCTCATCCCGGCAGCCTGACTCCACATCTCCGTTTCCATGCCTGAAAGATCTACCACCGTACGGTGAGTTGGATCCACTACCTCTGGTAAGAGTACCTCCTCTTTTTTTCTTCATTTCCTTGGAAGGTGAAGGCACTCTCTGTCCCTGGTGTTTCTATCCATGGTCTATATGTCTAGTTTAGAGACTGTCTGGCATCCCTAGCAACAGTGGACTTTCAGCCGTTGCTGCTCCCTTTGGATGTCTTTATGGACTATTATTTGTCTGCTTTCACCTGCATTTGAAATTAGTATTGTTTTTGTTCCTTTACTACATGCCTATGGTTATACACGGGTCTGTTTTTTATCTGTATATGATAGTGCGGTTTTCTTCCCTTAGTAGGTCACTATTACCACTATTTTTATGTAATCACATTGAGGTTTATTTTTGAGAACTTATAAAATACTGAGGTCAAATTCAGTCACCGTATCACTTTACCCTTGCTATTAGCAATTTTCACTATATGTGTTGTGACTTCTGTGTGACTTACCATCGCATGAGGTCTGTTATATTTATCCTGTACTCTCCACTACGAGAAACGGAACACTATATATTCTCAGACTACATAACCCCTCTCATAAGGTGTGTCATGTTCACTTATCCTTAGCGCTACACTTTCATGTACATAGCTAGTGTGGTGTTGGGTTGATTATACTCATGTGGTAGGTGCTTTTCCAATGTGTTGCGCCGGTCCAAACTGTATTGTAGGGCGTGGCTGCCCACTTTTATTAAACAGAACTGAGGGGGTTCATATAGAAATCAGTTGTCCATGCAAGAGTTTAAACCGTCAATGTCAACAGTCAGCTGAAAATGCCAAGCCACCTGGCTTCCTTGTCAGCCGCACCGCTGCTCCTCTTACCAGTCCCTCTGACTGTGTTGAACAGTTCTCCTGGTTCTCTTGGCTCGCTCAGCCTTTAGACGCAGCACCCTGCTGCATGGCCCAATCCTGGCCTCTGACACCCCGATAGGAGCCTACTTGACTCCTGATTGGGGCACCTCTAAGCCCTAGGTGAAACCTCCTGTTTCTTGACTCCTGGCTGGGGCACCTCTAAGCCCTAGGTGAGACCTCCTGTCTCTTGACTTCTGGCTGGGGGAACTCTGACCCCTAGTTGAGACCTCCTGTCTCTTGGATTCTGGATGGGGCACCTCTGACCCCTGGGTGAGACCTCCTGTCTCTTGGCTTCTGGATGGGGCACCTCTGACCCCTTGGTGAGACACCCTGTCTCTTGACTTCTGGATGGGGCACCTCTGACCAGTGGGTGAGACCTCCTGTCTCTTGACTTCTGGATGGGGCACCTCTGACCAGTGGGTGAGACCTCCTGTCTCTTGACTCCTGGCTGGGGCACCTCTAAGCCCTAGGTGAGACCTCCTGTCTCTTGACTCCTGGCTGGGGGAACTCTGACCCCTGGTTGAGTCCTCCTGTCTCTTGGCTTCTGGATGGGGCACCTCTGACCCCTGGGTGAGACCTCCTGTCTCTTAGCTTCTGGATGGGGCACCTCTGACCCCTGGGTGAGACCTCCTGTCTCTTGGCTTCTGGATGGGGCACCTCTGACCCCTGGTTGAGACCTCCTGTCTCTTGGCTTCTGGATGGGGCACCTCTGACCCCTGGGTGAGACCTCCTGTCTCTTGGCTTCTGGATGGGGCACCTCTGACCCCTGGGTGAGACCTCCTGTCTCTTGGCTTCTGGATGGGGCACCTCTGACCCCTGGGTGAGACCTCCTGTCTCTTGGCTTCTGGATGGGGCATCTCTGACCCCTGGGTAAGACCTCTTGTCTCTTGGCTTTTGGATGGGGCACCCCTGACCCCTGGGTGAGACCTCCTGTCTCCTAGCTCCTGGATGGGGCACCTCTGACCCCTGGGTGAGACCTCCTGTCTCTTGACTCCTTTCAGGGCACCTCTGACCCATGGTTGACACCTTCTATCTCCTGGCAACACGGGCTGACATTTGGCCCATGTGTTTTAGGCTTTAGATGTGATGGCTGCATTCATTTTATTTTTTAGGCTTTCTTACTTCTGTTTTCATCTGGTGATCCAGCCAGTAAGTCTGTTGTTTTTCAAAAAAACAAGCTTGCCTGCAGATGTAGCAGTTACAGGGATGAGATGAACCATTTACCAACCACAGGGGTGCTTACAATGATCAGCTTTTATTTAATAATGTAAAACCTTTATCCCTGCTTATGAAGTGTGAGCTGGAGTTCAGCTTTTTTGTGTGTGTGTGTCTAAATCTGCTAGTACATCTAACACTCCCCTCCCCCCCAGACTGACAATGCTGTTGTCCAAAAGTGTCTCTGTTGCTCCTTCATCCAGAGTGGGGGGGGCGCTCTAATACAGGAGGGGTATTACTGGCCAGATCAACAGGTGAAAACAGAGGGGGGGGGGGGAGCCTATAAAAAGAAAACGACAGCAGCCACCACATCTAATGATTGGTAAGCTGTGATATATTATATTTTTAGTTTTGCGTTTAATACCGCTTTAAGTAACAAAGTTTCAGAACGCATTTTGCATGCTGCCCCCTCCTATCACACAGTGACGGGGGACGTGTTATCTATGGCTATGTCTGTTGTCAGAGAGATCATAGCGGGGTGCAGGATAACGGTGACAACCCGGGATGACACTGATAGATGGCGGCGCACCGCTGTGCAGAACGACAGGATTTGTCGGCGTCCCCGGCGTCAGAGTTAGCGGTATGTAAATTTGTGCACAACCCCCCCCAACCCCCCCCCATCCCTGCTACGAGAGGCAAGTTCACCGCCGGTTATTAAAAGTTTGTCTTGCGCTCGTTCGGATGCTTTATAGCTTGATAAACTTACAAATTTCATTCCGTGGGAGTTGAGCCGGAGGAATTCATCTCCCGACTCGGGGTAATTGGTCTAGCTGGGAGTTGAATCAACAAGCACCCCGTATCGCTCCTGACACACTCTATAGCCGGCTGTATTGCCGTAATTTCACCTGATTACCATAGATCAGAATAATCCTCCCGCTGTGACGCGTTTAAGTGCCGGTCCGGCGCAGCAACTGCCTTCCAAGAAGGACGCTCGGCTGGCGGATTGTGAATTTCCGGGAGCGCGGCAATCTTAAACTGGCTTCAAACGTGGCGCAGTAAACGTTATGTTCCCAACGCCTAAAATATCAAGATTCATTTCCATATGAAGGGATTCCAGGGCACTTCTTATACGATACGGGGGAGGAATTTATCCTAAATGCGGGTTAAAGCTTAACTCCAGGAGGAGATTAAATGTGAGGGATCTTCTCTGAAAGGTCTTCAATCTTCTTTTTTTTCTGTGTGTGTTAGTGTTTAATTGCAACTAATCCACATTAAAAGCCCAAATAAACATTAATGCCGCGTACACACGAGCGGACTGTCCCACAGAAAAAGTCAGAAGCTTTTCATCATCTATTCCGATCGTGTGTAGGCTTCATCGGACTTTTTTCTTTTCGAAAAATCTGACGGACCTAGAAATAGAACATGTTCTAAATTTTTCCGACGGACCCAATTCCTATCGGGAAAACCGATCGTCTGTATGCTGGTCCGACATACCAAAAACGACGCATGCTCTGAAGCAAGTACGAGACAGAAGCTATTGGCTACTGGCTATTGAACTTCATTTTTCTATACCCGTCGTAAGTGTTGTACGTCACCACGTTCTGGACGGTCGGACTTTGGTGTGATCGTGTGTACGCAGGACCACTTGAATGGAATTCCATCGCAGTTACGTCGGAGAAACCGTCCGAGTTTATTACGATGGCTAAACCGGTCGTGTGCACGCGGCATAAGGGTTCCTTTACACTTGCTTCGGCTTCAACCCACATTAACGGCTAGTTTACACTTGCTTCAAAACAAGGCTTTAGATAGGCTTTGTTAAAGCTCTCTGAACACCAGTCAAAGCTCCCGTCACTAAATAAAATGGTTAGCTTACAGTCCTGTTTATACATTGCTTCGCTTCAAAAATTATACCCCATGTAGCTTGAGAGGTGCTTCAAAGCGCCTTCAAAGCCTCCATGGAAGTCCATGGCAAAGTTCGCTTGAAGCCCCACTGAAGCCTAATCAAAGCCCCACCGAAGCCCCACAAAGCCACACCAAAGCCCCACCGAAGCTCCACCAAAGCCTCATCAAAGCCCCACCAAAGCCCCATTGAAGCCCCATGAAGCCCCACCAAAACCTCACTGAAGCCCCATAAAGCCCCACCAAAGCCCCACCGAAGCTCCACCAAAGCCTCATCGAAGCCCCACCAAAGGCTCAACGAAGCCCCATCAAAGCTCCACCAAAGCCTCATCGAAGCCCCACTGAAGCCTCATCAAAGCTCCACCAAAGCCTTATCGAATCCTCACCGAAGCCTTATTGAAGCCCCAACAAAGCCTTATCAAAGCCTCACCGAAGCCCCACAAAGCCTCACCAAAGCCTCATCGAAGCCCCACCAAAGCCTTATCGAAGCCCCACAAAGCCCTACCAAAGCCTCACCAAAGCCCCACCAAAGCCTCACCGAAGCCCCACCAAAGACCCACCAAAGGCTCAATGAAGCCCCACCAAAGGCTCAACAAAGCCTCACCGAAGCCCCACCAAAGCCCCACCAAAGGCTCAATGAAGCCCCACCAAAGACCCACCAAAGGCTCAACGAAGCATCACCGAAGCCCCACCAAAAGGCTCAACGAAGCCCCATCGAAGCTCCAAAAAAGCCTCATCGATGTCCCCCTGAAGCCTCATCGAAGCCCCACCGAAGCCTTATCGAAGCCCCACCGAAGCCTTATCAAAGCTCCACCGAAGCCTTATTGAAGCCTCACCGAAGCCCCACAAAGCCCCATCGAACCCCACCAAAGCCTCATCGAAGCCCCACCAAAGCCTCATTGAAGCCCCACCGAAGCCTTATCGAAGACTCACCAAAGCTTCACCGAAGCCTCACCAAAGCTCCACCAAAGCCCCACCTAAGCCCCACCGAAGTTTAACGAAGCCCCATCAATGCTCCATCAAAGCCTCATTGAAGCCCCACCGAAGCCTCATCGAAGCCCCACCAAAGGCTCAATGAAGCCCCATCGAAGCTCCACCAAAGCTTATTTAAAGCCCCACCGAAGCCTCATCGAAGCACCAAGCAAAAGCAAGGTGTAAACAGGACTGTAAGTTAACCATTTTATTTAGTGACAGGCTTTGACTGGAGTTCAGAGAGCTTTAACAAAGCCTGTCCGAAGCCATGTTTTGAAGCAAGTGTAAACTAGCCCTAAGGCTCCATTCACACTAATGCGTTTTTTCATGCTTTTTGCAGAAACGCAGGACAATTTTTTAATATGGGTTCCTATGGAACACATTCACATCAATGCATTTTTGTGCCTCTGCATTTTTGGAAAAAGTCAGGGACTTTTTTAAATGCAAAATGGTGCTTTTTTTGCATTTTTGGTTCAATAGACTTCAATGGAGAAGCTGCAAAAAGCACATAGTGCGTTTTAACTGGGATTTGCTTTTTTTAATTTGCCCAACAACAAATTTCTCCCCCCACCAAAAGCACAAAAAACACAAAATGCAAATCGTGGTCAAAAAACGTGGCAAAATCATGGTGATATTGCAGTAAGAAAAACATAAAAAAGCACAGAAAAAAGCACTGCAGAAACGCTCAAAAGCAACATGTATAGATGTGAATCGAGCCTTAGGGGTCTATATATATACAATATTTGTTGGACAAACATGACACACCTTCGTCATCATCAGGGTCCCCATCATTATACTCCTCATATCAGGGTCCCCATCAGAATACCCCTTACATAAGTGTCACTATAAGAGTACCCCTTACTTTAGGGTCCCCATCAGAGTACCCTTTACATTAAGGTCTCTTTTAGAGTACCCCTTAAATCAGGGATCCCATTGGAGTACCCCTTAAATGAAGGTCTCTATTAGAGAGCCCCATGGATCAATGGATCCCTTTCAGAGACCTGGGGCAGGGAGGGTGGCATAGCCCACCCCACCACCCTCTTAGATCCAGGCTTGGCATCAAATGCCTTTGCCAAGCCAGATACAACCTTGTAAAAGTAGCAGTGACATCATCACTGTGCTGTACATAGCCTCTGCACAGAGCAAGACTGTGGGAGGGGCTAGCAGGCCCCACCCACTACAGGCTGACTGTAGAAAACTGAATGAGAGGGCGGAGACGAGACCAGTCACTCTGCACAAGGAGAGAGATCAGCAGTGAGTGGTCTTTATTACAGGAAGTCTCACACTGGATTACTGCACAGATCTGGGAGAAATACACAAAGCACACCGAGATTCAGGAAGAATATACATGATGGATGGATTCAGACTTCTGTTTACATATCAAAAAAATAAAAATTATATATATATATATATATATACAGTCAGGTCCAAAAATATTGGGACATCGACACAATTCTAATCTTTTTGGCTCTATACACCACCACAATGGATTTGAAATGAAACAAACAAGATGTGCTTTAACTGCAGACTTTCAGCTTCAAATCAGGTGAACGGTGTAGAAATTACAACAGTTTGTATATGTGCCTCCCACTTTTTAAGGGACCAAAAGTAATGGGACAGATTAACAATCATCCATCAAACTTTCACTTTTTAATACTTGGTTGCAAATCCTTTGCAGTCAATTACAGCCTGAAGTCTGGAACGCATAGACATCACCAGACGCTGGGTTTCATCCCTGGTGATGCTCTGCCAGGCCTCTACTGCAACTGTCTTCAGTTCCTGCTTGTTCTTGGGGCATTTTCCCTTCAGTTTTGTCTTCAGCAAGTGAAATGCATGCTCAATCGGATTCAGGTCAGGTGATTGACTTGGCCATTGCATAACATTCCACTTCTTTCCCTTAAAAAACTCTTTGGTTGCTTTCGCAGTATGCTTCGGGTCATTGTCTATCTGCAGTGTGAAGCGCCGTCCAATGAGTTCTGAAGCATTTTGCTGAATATGAGCAGATAATATTGCCTGAACACTTCAGAATTCATCCTGCTGCTTTTGTCAGCAGTCACATCATCAATAAATACAAGAGAACCAGTTCCATTGGCAGCCATACATGCCCACACCATGACACTACCACCACCATGCTTCACTGATGAGGTGGTATGCTTTGGATCATGAGCAGTTCCTTTCCTTCTCCATACTCTTCTCTTCCCATCACTCTGGTACAAGTTGATCTTGGTCTCATCTGTCCATAGGATGTTGTTCCAGAACTGTAAAGGCTTTTTTAGATGTTGTTTGGCAAACTCTAATCTGGCCTTCCTGTTTTTGAGGCTCACCAATGGTTTACATCTTGTGGTGAACCCTCTGTATTCACTCTGGTGAAGTCTTCTTTTGATTGTTGACGTTGACACACATACACTTACCTCCTGGAGAGTGTTCTTGATCTGGCCAACTGTTGTGAAGGGTGTTTTCTTCACCAGGGAAAGAATTCTTCGGTCATCCACCACAGTTGTTTGCCGTGGTCTTCCGGGTCTTTTGGTGTTGCTGAGCTCACCGGTGGGTTCTTTATTTTTAAGAATATTCCAAACAGTTGATTTGGCCACACCTAATATCTTTGCTATCTCTCTGATGGGTTTGTTTTGTTTTTTCAGCCTAATGATGGCTTGCTTCACTGATAGTGACAGCTCTTTGGATCTCATATTGAGAGTTGAGAGCAACAGATTCCAAATGCAAATAGCACACTTGAAATTATTATTATTATTATTATTTTACAGGATTTATATAGCGCCGACAGTTTACGCAGCGCTTTACAACATGAGGGCAGACAGTACAAGTACAATACAATTCAATACAGGAGGAATCAGAGGGCCCTGCTCGTTAGAGCTTACAATCTAGGAGGGAGGGTCAAGTTATACAAAAAGGTAATAGCTGTGGGGGATGAGCTAATGGAGAAAATAGTGCAGTTGTTAGATGGAGGCAGGATAGGCTTCTCTGAAGAGGAAAGTTTTCAGGGATCGCCTAAAAGTGGATACATTTGGAGACAGTCTGACAGATTGGGGTAGGGAATTCCAGAGGATAGGCGAGGCACGGGAGAAGTCCTGGAGGCGAATATGGGAGGAGGTGATGAGGGAGCTAGAGAGCAGGAGGTCTTGGGAGGAACGGAGATGGCGATTAGGTTGGTATTTTGAGACTAGGTTAGTGATGTAGCTGGGGGCAGAGTTGTGGATGGCTTTGTAACTTATTGTTAGTATTTTGAATTTAATTCGTTGGGCGAGTGGTAGCCAATGGAGGGATTGGCAGAGAGGGGGAGCAGACACTGAGCGGTTTGTAAGGTGGATGAGTCTGGCAGCAGCATTCATGATGGACTGAAGGGGGGATAGTCTATTTAAAGGTAAGCCAATGAGGAGCGAGTTGCGGTAGTCAAGGTGAGAGATAACCAGGGAGTGAATAAGGAGCTTTGTGGTTTCACTGGTTAGAAAGGGACGTAGTTTAGAGATGTTGCGGAGGTTGAGGCGGCAAGCTTTGGAAAGTGATTGGATGTGGGGCTGAAAAAAGAGTTCAGAATCCAGGATAACACCTAGTACCCTGACATGTGGGGACGGGTGGATGGTTTTGCCGTTGCTCTTCACAGAGAAGTCGGGGGAAGAGGCACGTGGGGGAGGAAATATTATAAGCTCGGTTTTTGACAAGTTGAGTTTGAGGAAGTGGTGTGACATCCATACAGATATGTCGGTTAGTAAGTTAGTGATAATTAACTCTGAACCTTTTATCTGGTCCTTGTAAATGGGATAATGAGGGAATAACACACACCTGACCATGGAACAGCTGAGCAGCCAATTGTTCCATTACTTTTGGTCCCTTAAAAAGTAAGAGTCACATATACAAACTGTTGTAATTCCTACACCGTTCACCTGATTTGGATGTAAATACCATCAAATTAAAGCTGATTAAAGCTTGTTAGTTTCATTTCAAATCCATTGAGGTGGTGTATAGAGCCAAAAAAGATTAGAATTGTGTCAATGTCCCAACATTTATGGACCTGACTGTATATATATACTGTATCTGTTAGTAGGCTCATTTTAAGTAGACGATGCATCCTCACCCTATTTATAGGGAACAGGTACTAAATGAAGAGCAGCCGAACATGCAGCTGCAGAAAATATCAATTTGGATAAGCTGCCAGCTTTTCCACTGCTGATCACTCAGCAATGGCAGCAGGACTCTAAAAAAGTAAGCACAATCTTTACATTGTTTCAAATTGCAATTTGACTTGGCATGTGGCAGGTCCACTTTACACAACGTACCTTTAAACACAGAGATCGCAGTCTTTAATTCCATTCTCAGAATTCTTTGTCGTTATTTGAAAAAAAAAGAAAAAGTTAATTAGTTTGACTGAGAAAAAAAAAAAAGATAATTAGAGTGAAGTAGGTGTCTGTACAACATTGCGACAAGTGTTTTAATGCCATAGTAATGCTCAATATAAATGAGCTTAATTATTTCCCAACACCGCCAGGCACGTTTAACCTCGTCACGTTTATCTGCGACTAGGACAGCGATTGTCATAACAAAATGATGGAAGGTCTTAATACGCTGCGCATCACCGAACAAAACAGATGTGCTCTTATGACAGAGTCGGCTTCCAGCTCATCCATCGGGAATGTTGATGGAAATTAAATAAAAGAACTAATAAAAGTAGCAAATCCAGGAAGTAGGACGATTCGTTCTAAGGACGCTGCCCCCGTCCTAAAATTTGGGCTTTCCTCTCGCTTTGGGGGCCTCTTTATTAAACATTCACTGTGTGAATGTCTCCAGCATTCATTCGCACAGCTATCACGAACAATCCCCATAATTTGTCCTATACACTTATCTCTTATGATCGTCAGCTCCATCTAGTGGCCGTAAACTTGTATTGACTTGATTGAAGGATTTCAGAAAAATACCGCAATATAGCCACTAGATGGAGCTAATA
This sequence comes from Aquarana catesbeiana, assembly GCF_042186555.1. Lineage (NCBI taxonomy): Eukaryota > Metazoa > Chordata > Amphibia > Anura > Ranidae > Aquarana > Aquarana catesbeiana. The sequence goes on along the minus strand of NC_133334.1, from coordinate 265,879,447 downwards.
TGGTGAAACACACATATTAGGCAATTATTGTTTTTTTTTTTTTCAATAAAAATTATCTGATTCAAAAATACATTTTTCAATAAAAGTTATCTGATTTTTGGTTTTATATCTGTATGTTTTTTAACCTTAATAAAAATGATAGGAAAATACAAATTATCTGTTTTTTTGTTTTTTTTTAATCAATTTATGGTGATTATTTGTGATGCCATGCAATTGCTTGAAACATTTTCATGGCAATTTTTTTTTTCTATAAATAGACCCTATGCTGTTTATTTAAGACATGAAGTGAAAGGGGGATCACAGACAGAAAAGTAGATGGTTTTCATTTATTCTATCCCAAAAAAAAAAAAAAAAAAAACGTTTAGCTATTTTTTACCCTCCTCAGCTCTAGTTCCTGTACATCCCCTTATGGACCGGAGCTATATTTCCCAGGTTGTAAAGCTGAAAACCATTGAATCCTGATAAATCCTGTATAATAATAATAATAATAATAATATTTGCACTTTAATTTTACATTTCTGCTACGGGCCTGTTTATTCAGAAATAATTTGTCATTGCTTAAAAGATCACAAAATAATACATATATTGTTTTTTTGGGGGGACAAATTAGGCTTTTTATTGGTAATATTGTGCTGATAATTAAAAAAATATATAAAAATAAATTAATAATATAATTGTTTAATATTTAGACAAAAAATATATAAAAAAAAACAAATGAAGGGGGGAAAACAATGTTCTATTCCGACCAATGTTAGTTTTTTCCAAAAAAAAAAAATACTGTAAATAAAAATTATTTACTTTTTCTAAACGTTTTCCTGTTTAAAGTGACACTAAAATTATGTTTTATATACAAAGCATAGCAAAGTTATTTAAAAATAAACTAGTTAGTATTAAATTATTAAAATCCTTTTTTTTTTTTTTTTTTTTTTTTTTTTTTTTAGTTTTGCGCATTTTTGTTTTTTGATAAAACACTGGGGAAAAATCAAACCAAAAAGAAAAAAAGAAATATTAATGTTAAAAATTAGAAACAGGATAAAAGCAGCAGTTAAAAATATAGCTAAATATAGCTAAGGGGAGAAAAAGGGGTTAATAAGGGGTTAATAAGGGCTAACTAGGGGGGGGGGGGGGGGGGGTAAATAGGAATATAATCTAAATAGTTTCTTTTTTAACTTTTATGTTTTCTTTAATTGAAGTCATATGCAGATTAAAGATCACACCTTTGATCTACATAGACATGTGCGCGCCGGAAAATGTTGTTTCGTTTAGTTTAAGATGCATTCGTTAGGTCGATAATGACATTTTTCGTTGTGTCGGTTCATCTTCGGGATCCGTTTCATTTATTCGTTAGATTACACCGGGTGAATCCAAAACGTTTTCTAATCCCCCCCCCCGGTATAACTTCGGACAGATTCAAATTCATTGTGAATAGCTGTGGTTGTTAAGGAGTGGGCAACCGCTGCGTCCTTACCAACTATCACTCAATCTGCTGTCAGCAGGTTTCACCGCTGACAGCAGAATGTGAATAAAAGCAATAAAAAAACAGCGTGAGAGACCCCCCAATCCATACCAGGCCCTTCAGGTCTGGTATGGATATTAAAGGAGAACCCCACATTTTTTTTCCCCCATCAAAATCCCTACCAGACCCTTTTCTGAGCATGCAGCCCAGCAGGCAATGGTGTGCGCAGCCTATTGCATTAGGGTGTACACCCCGAAGCACAAACACACATGCGTGCATATTAGCAGAGCAGTGGACGGTGTCAGTAGTTTTTTTGTTTTTTTTTTTATTATTTTTTTAAAATATTATTTTTTATTCATTTTTTTTTTTTTTTTTTTTTTTTTTAGGAGCCCTGTCGGGGGGTCTATGGTGAAATATTTAGGGTCTAAACAAAGAGAAAGGGACTGAGGACAGAGCTTCCCCAGTCCCTTTTTCGTGCAGCCTCAGTTGCACTGGACAGTAAACAAATAGGAAGCATCCTGTGCTGAGTGGCTTCCTGTTCATTCACAAACTGAAGCATAGTAAACACAGTTTACTATGCTTCGGTTAAGAATAAACACAGGAGTGACTGGTACAGATCACTCACTGTGTTCATTCATTCATCCATCCTGAATCATCCCCCGCAGCAGCAGGCGGGAGAGGAGCTGAGGGAAGCTGGCAGCACTGAAGGGGGGGAGACAGGGGGCACCAGGATTCAGGGGAATCTGCACCGCACAGGGTGATTAGAGTGTGCCCAGGCACACCCTGTGCTCATGCCTATGCCGGCAGGCCAGGGAGGGGGGGGACGAGCAAGCACCCACCCCTCCTAAACCACACCAGGCCACATGCCCTCAACATGGGGAGGGGGTGCTTTGCGTGGGTGCAGCGCGATTCTACCCGCGATTCCAAATCGCAGAAAGAACGAGTGATGCACATACGCGGTGTGTTTTTGCAGGGATTGTCGCGCGTGTGTAAGATTGCGCCTAATTCAAGGCCAAAATTTGGTCCATGAGCTTCTTTTGGCACAACAAACATGCATAGGGCAGCCCATTCGAATGAAGGCGTGACACTTGGAAACGCGCGAGAATCGCGCTTTTACAAATTTGCGAGCGGAGACCTGCTTTCCCGCTACGCGATATGTGAACGGGGTCACAAAGGATAGGTTGTCAATTCACTAAAATGACCATGGCAGTATTTGGGTTCAATAAATTATTAAAAGTGCGACAATAAAATAATTCTATTTTATCGCGCGGATTGCGGCATTTTTAATAGCGCAAAAAAAACCCCCACAATTTCGCAATGAATGTTCCCGTTGAATGAATTAGAAATTTTAAAAAAATCCCTATTTGTAACCTTTTACAGAAATGTTGCAAATTTGCGTGACATAGAAGTGAAAAGATTGCGTTGATTTTGGGCGCATAGAATAAGCGCAGGAAGGGTGTCAAGCAGTACGTGGCGCACAACTACTCAAAAATGATCATCATTGCAACCAAATAGATAGTTTGTTACAATTTGGGACAATTTTACGCTTAGTTTCTCTTTCGCAATTTCTCACTCTGCTCCACCCCTAGTTTATCGGCCCTTAGCGTTTAGCGGCGACTATGTTACGCGTCGCACCTTTCCGCTGAACCGCCAGCGTTCCTTTATTGCTATATCATTTGTGTTTGCTTCTTCCTGACGTCTCAATAGATGCAAAATATATGAGTGAGCTAATTGAAGGAATCCGAGAACCCCCCTGGAAGATAATTTGCCTCACGCCGGCTTCTGAATATAGAAGATCGCGCTTTATCAGCCGTAATGAGACAGCGAGCAGCCACACCGCGCCGATCTCGCCATCACCCAGGAAAGATATACGCCGTCATTATTTCGGCACGGTGAACTTATGAGTTAATATGGAGCCAGACATCAAAACCTCTTTCTGAAAGACGACTTCTTCATCCGTTTCATATCAAGGTTCTACTCGCCGGCTCTCCGTTACGCTGGCTGACATTTGCTAACGCCGTAAATTTCGCTTTTTTCTCAGCCGCGGCCAAACTCGCTCTTCGGTTATGATCTTTTATCACCGGATTTTGGAAATATTTACTGTAAGGCCTCGTACAGACACAACCAAAGGGGGGCTCCTGGATAGTATAAGGAGTTAGGGGGCCTCGAAAAATTGTTTGGAAACTGAGTAAAATAAACACAAAGAAAATGTAAAATGACTCAACAACAAGAAAAATAAATCGATCCCACCCAACCGATAATCCTTAAAGTGTAGCGATAGCCAAATCATTTTTGTTACATTCGATAAAGTAAGGAAGGTTTCAATCCCCCATCTCCCTTGGGGAGATTTCTCTTTACTACTTATCCTGGAGACATAAGACAAAGTCAGAAGAAATCTTTGTAAGGTAAAAGGAACCCCCCCCATCCCACCCTGGACATCGAATGTGTGAATGGGACAAATACCGCACTATGGCCACTAGATGGAGCTGAGGAGCATAATGATTTCCTATGAAAACAGTGTGAATGGGGATAATGCCGCATTATAGTCACTGGATGGAGCTAAGGAACATACTAATTTCCTATGAAAACAATGTGAATGGGGATGATACAGCAATACAGTCACTAGATGGCGCTAAGGAGCATACTTGTTTCCTATGAAAACAGTGTGAATGGGGATAATACCACATTATAGTCACTAGATGGAGCTAAGAAGTGTAAATGGGTATAATGCTGCATTATAGTTACTAGATAGAGCTAAGGAGCATACTTATTACCTATGAAATCAGCGTGAATGTGAATAATACTGCATCCAGGGACTATAATGCAGTATTATTCTCATTCACGCTGTTTTCATAGGAAATATGTAGGCTCTTTAGCTCCTTCTAGGGCCTAGAAGTAACTAAAGAGCCTACATATTTCCTATGAAAACAGTGTGAATGGGGATAATACCGCATTATGGCCACTAGATGGAGCTTAGGAACATACTAATTTCCTATGAAAACAGTGTGAATGGGGATAATACCACATTTTAGTCCCTAGATGGAGCTAAGAAGCTTACTAATTTCCTATGAAAAAAGTTTGAATGAGGATAATGGGGATAATACTGCATTATGGCCACGAGATGGAGATGATGGGCATATTTATTTCATATGAAAACAGTGTGAATGGGGATAATGCCGCATTACAGTCACTAGATCTAGAGCTAAGGAGTATGTTTATTTCCTATGAAAACAGTGTGAATGGGATAGTACCTGCATTATAGTCACTGTTTTCTATGAAAACAGTGTGAATGGGGATAATACTGCATTATGGTCACTAGATGGAGCTAAGAAGTGTAAATGGGGATAATACCGCATTATAGTTACTACATGGAGCTAAGGAGCATACTTATTACCCATGAAAACAATTTGAATAGGGATAATACTGTATTATGGCCACTAGATGGAGCTGAGGAACATACTTATTTCCTATGAAAACAGTGTGAGTTGGATAATACTGCATTATGTCCACTAGATGGAGCTGAGGAGCATATTTATTTCATGTGAAAACAGTGTGAATGGGGATAATGCCGCATTATAGTCACTAGATGGAGCTAAGGAGTATATTTATTTCCTATCAAAACAGTGTGAATTTTTGATATTACGTGGTGGGAGCAGTAAAAGCTCCTACATAAGTTGAACCTGTTTATCTGCAGTTCTCGCTTCTCTACATCCATTCAAAGTCCAGAATGTATTTTTACCGCTTGTCTGAGCTTTCAGAAAACTGGGGGTGGGGAACTGAAGTTAAACTCAGTGAGGAGAGCTCAGAGCTGATTGGAGGGAAGGGACCCCCTCCCCCCTTCACACGTGTACACAGAAACAGAGCTGAGCCTGTCAGTCACAGGCTGTGTGCTGGGGCTCCCTCCCCTGTCACCTTTTTTTTTTCACGGTGTCAGGAAAACTTGTCAGAAGTGATTAATGCTGATAACAGAGGAAGGAGGCAGCAGACAGAAATGACACTTAGTGCTCTGGACTGAGACAAGTACACACTATAGAGGGATACACTTTGTTCATGTCTGAGGTTTACAACCACTTTAATAATTCGGAGTTAGCATCCTCCCTACACAAGCAAAGAATGAAGTTATTTCTTTTGCTAGGTGAGCACAAAACTTTGTGATTGGTCTGGTTAGTTGATAAACTTGTTAATTATAATAAGTGCAGATTCTGAGAAAACCAGCCTTGGGCTTCGCAACCGGCGGTCAGAGCGCTTGTGGCGGCTTTAATGATCTGCAGATTTTTAATAAATCCCGAGTCTAATTTTTGCCGCAGAGACCTCCGGGGAGTACGCCGGGGTGTATTTACCAGCTTAGCACTTCCTTTGGTATTAAATGAAAACTGTATGGGAGAGGGAAGTCAGGAGACTGATAAAGGGGAACCTACAGGGAAAATATGTCATTGCGCTGACCTCCCCTTAAGAGAACGCTGCTTCTCTGTCCGTCATACCGATCCTCTGACTTCGTTTTTCTTTATAGTAAGTCCCTGCAGATAAGGAGCTCTCACTTCACAGAGATTTTCCTGGTCTGCAAGCTCGTTCCAGGGCAGTAGCTGAGACAGTATTGAAGCCAGAGACAGCCAGGAAGCTAGCATTTTCGGAAGCACGGCAGAAATGACACCCCCATAGCATTTTTAGTACATTACTGTTTTAAATCATTTTTCCCTGGAGACGAAAAGTGGTTGTAAACCTCAGACATGGAAAAAAAGGTGACAGGGGAGAGAGATCCAGCACACAGCCTGTGATTGACAGTGTCAGCTCTGTTTCCTGTGTGAAGTGGGGTGTGTCCCTTCCCTCCAATCAGCTCTCAGAGCTTTCCTCACTGTTGTAACTTCAGCTCTCTGCCCCCTTTTTTTATGACAGCTCAGACAAGCTTTGGACTTTGAATGAATGTAGAGAAGAGCAGACTGCAGATAAACAGGTACAACTTATGTAAAGGGATTTTTTTAATCTCTGTGTATCACCTGAGTCCAGTCACTTCACTGGGGACATGGAAGGGTTTACAACCACTTTACCTTTTTTCCTACCAAGGTACGTTTACAAACGTCCCATTATTCAAGGGATTAAAATAATTTCATGGCTACCTGAATTTTACAGCAGACTCTCAGCTTTTCAGGTGCCCCTTTCCCTATTACCCCCCCCCCCCCTTCAGCCGGCGCCTGCGGTGGTTCACCTGGAGACCCGAAGTGGTTAACCCCCACAGCGCCAGATGTTCAGCAGCAGGAAGAGGACGGGGCAGCCCTGCAGTGAAGATATCTAAAGAATCCAGCAGCCTGCACATCATGCAACATCCTTCATAACAGATACTGTAAGTCATATAAGTAAAGCTGTGAAGATAATTTTTTTTTTTTTTTTAAACTAAACATCAGCTCTAAGGCTTGGTTCACATCCATGCAGGTCAAAATGCGTGTCGCGTGTAGGGCAGCCTAGTCATATCAATGGGCTGGTCTACCAACGAAAAACGCAGGGGAAGAAGTCCCCGTCCCTTTCGTAAAAATTGCTCCGCACCGAACTACATGTCAGACTTCTACGTACCTGACCGGTGAGTCCGATATGGCAGAGGGGGGGGGGCCTCCCTTACGCGTCCGACTCGCGGCCCCTGATAGAACAAACAGGAAGCACGGGAGTACGGGGTGGTATGAGAGCCTGGCGGCAAGGATCCGGATGCAGGAGGGTAGGTAACCTCCAGGCAGCAGGTTGGTAAGCAGGAACACAGGCAACAGATGCAGAGCAGGAGCAGAGCAGGCAGGTCGGGACACAAGCAGGGTTCGCCAAGGGGCGGGCAGCGAAGTACAGAGGAGCAGGCAGTAGCAGAGTCAAGACAGGCCGAGATCAGGTGCAGGCAGAAGGCAGGGATATCCAAGCAGCAAGCCGGGTCGTCAGAAGATCAGGAACACAAACGCAGGTAAATGGAGCAAGGGCACAGGGAGGTGATTATCAGACAGCACCGAGCAGAGTGCACTGACAACCTAAATAGGGCGATTGGCGCCAAACAGCGCGCACGTAAGCACGCCGGCGCGCACACACGCACGTGCCCGGACACCCCCGTGCACATCAGAGCTCACGGGACATGCACACCAGTGCCCATAGTGACGCACGCGCACGCGCCTGGACACCAGCAAGCACACCAATGCTCAAAGGGACATGCACATCAGTGCCCACAGGGACGCGCACGCCAGCGCGCACCGACACACACCGGGGCGCATCAGAGCGGCCAGCATAGCGTCCATTACGGGTACTTCCCTGACACTGCATGGATGCATGTTTGCTGATGCGTGGGGGTGCCGTTAAGAATCAATGGTACTCCTCTATTAAAGGGCAGCGCGTTACTGTGCATGTCGGGAAATCACGCAATTTTTTGCGCGTTTCCAGCATGCATAGATGTGAACCAAGCCTAACAGAAGCCTGGGCTGACTGCGCAAAAATGAAAACCTCTCACAGATCAGCCCTCTGCAAATCCTTTTATTTTTGATCAGAGTCGTCCTTTAAGCCCCTCGCCGTTGTCTGGTCGTGCGCAGACACCGCGAGCGATCCGTTCCCGTATCTGTCATCTCCTTCCAAAGTTCTCCGGTTAATTTTCTAATTAGCTGAAAGGACATCAAAGGAGATTCATCTCGTCGCGGTGACACTAATTCGCCGACCGCCATTGATCAACGACGGCGGCGGCGGCTTTGAAGCGGGATCAGTCACAAATATGACACAAATTGATGTCAAGGCCTCGCAGCAAACCCCGGACGCGGCTTCAGAGGCACGCTGCCGCAGAAATTGACAATCGCTGTTCTGTGGGAGATGCGAAAGTCCCCGTTCGCCGGCTCTGCGCGGCGCGGTGTACATTAGTTGGGGCAGCAAAGGATTCTGGGAGGGCAAGGCCGGCTTTTCCCAGGCCACCGTGCCAAGCGCGCCTGGTCATAGGGGAGGCTTGTTCCTTGTAATACCAGTTAGTGCTTTCTTGGCTAATTGTTGTTACAAGGCAGCATCGGATCGGTTAGATGCGTTCAGACGACGCCAATGAAATAAAACATGGCGAGGAAGTCAATAGGGGGACCGTCACCTCCATTCATAATACATTCAATTAGGAAAATGAATTATCAATATCATGTTAAAGCTGCTAACAAGTGAGGACGGCACAGTCCCACTGCTAATCATACTACATTACCAAGAAAACATTTCTTTTTTATTTCATTATTTCATTTTTTTTTACTTTTTATAATATTATGGGACATTTCATCTTATTTTTATGTATCTATATCTAAAACTGATTCTTTTTTTAATAGAGTAGGGAACGATCAGATTAGGTGTTCTGTTCTGCATTGAACTGCATCAGCTTATTATTGTTCAGCAGTATGCTGACATCTAGTGGAAGTTTTGGGCCACTACAACTGGTTTACTGTGTAATTTTGGTTCCTCCCTCTGTCCCCCCCCCCCCCCCATGTTTAGTGCTAGTTAGTTAGGAGGGACACGGACAGACACAAACAACATTAAAAACTGGACAGGAACTCTAAGGCTCGATTCACACAGGGGCAACACGACTTCAGCGCGACTTTGCAAGGTGACTTCAACGCGGCTTCAACGCGACTTCAGCGCGACTTTAAGCAAATTACAACGTGACTTCAAGTCGCCTCCAGGACAGGCGACTTTGGCTGTGGCCAATCACAGAATAATCAGCTCTCTGGGAGGGAGGGGTTTGCCTGGGCAAACAAACTTTTTTCCCTGTAAAGTCGCTTCATTGTAGATGGAGATCCGACTTGGAGGCGACTTCCATTGAATTCTAATGGGTACAGGTCGCCTACAAGCCGGATCCAAGTAGTACAAGTAGTACGCTCTGAAGTCGGAGCGACTTCAGTAGTGTCAATTAAGACACTCTCATTCACTGTAATGCAAAGCTCACATTAAAGCGACTTGGGGGCGACTTGAGGGCTTACATGTCGGATCCCAAGTCGTCCTAGTGTGAACCGACCCTAAGGCTTTGATTACGCAGGCAAACAGGGGGAGCAGTAAACAAAAGGCAGTAGAGCCATGGTTTGACAGTCATAAGAGGAACAAATTGTTACCCCATCTCCACTGCCAATATAAAAGTCCACGGACTGTGATCCGGTGCTCTAGCCAGGACGTTCAGGCCCAGAGATACGATCATAAACCAGGAAGGCTGCCAACTCTTGCGTTGATGAAGGCTTCTTAGCCGAAACGCGGTCAGCATATAGGCCTGTACCCGTGTACCCATGAAACGAATAAAGTACTTTTATTCAACAGCATCCAAGTTGCCAGCCTTCCCGATTTAAGCATGGTCTGACAGTCCTCCAACGGCCAATCCTCCTTTAAAAAAAATAATATGGATTTCCAAACCCAGCTGGTATATGTATCTGAATCTGCCTTTATAATAGCTTCCTGTAGTTCCCTGCATGGAGGAGAGGCATCAAGGGAAGCCAACCAGGCTCTATTGAATTCTACAGTGCTGTCAGTCTGATACCGGGAGCTTACTGATGGAAGGAGAGAGCAGGGTGTTAATCTAATCAGCATGAGATGCTGCTCCTTCACTATACAATTAGCATAACGCCATGGTACAGGGGTGGTAAAGCTAAGCAAATCGATACCAACTAATCCAACACTAGGGACTTATTACAGAACCAGAGAGATGACCTCACCAGTGTGATAATGCTCCTTCACTATCCAAATGGTGCCATGGTGCAGGGGGTGGACCAGTAATGGGATGTAAACCAAAGCAAGTAGCTTCCAACTAATCCAACACTAGGGACTTACTACAGGAACAGAGTGATGCCCTCATCAGTGTAATACTGCAATGTTCCTTCACTATCTAATTTGTGTAGTGCCATGGTGAACCAGTAATGGGATGTAAACCTAAGCAAGTAGATTCCAACTAATCCAACACTAGAGACTTACAACAACAGCAGAGTGATGACCTCAATGGTGTGATAATGTTCCTTGACTATCAAATTAGCATGGCGCCATGGTGCAGGAGGTGGACCAGTAATGGGATGTAAATCTAAGAAAGTAGAGGCCAACTAATCCAACACTAGGGACTTACTACAGGAACAGAGTGATGCCCTCATCAATGTAATACTGCAATGCTCCTTCACTATCCAATTAGCGTGGTGCCATGGTGTGGGGGGTGGACCAGTAATTGGAGATAAACCTAAACAAATAGATACCAACTAATCCAACACTAGGGACTTACTACAGGAACAGAGTGATGTCCTCACCAATGTGATAATGCTCCTTCACTATCCAAATAGTGCCATGGTACAGGGGGTGGACCGTTAATGGGAGATAAACCTAAGCAAGATTATTACAGCAAATCAAAAACCAAGGACTTACTACAGGAGCAGAGTGATGACCTCATAAGCATAATGATGCTCCTTCACTATCCAATTAGCATGGTGCAGGGGGTGGGGCAGTAATGGGATGCAAACCTAAGCAAGTAGATTCCAACTTATCCAACACTAGGGACTTACTACAGGAACAGAGCGATGACCCCATCATAGAGCTGCACGATTAATCGTTAAGAATCGAATCGCAATCTTTTTCCCTTCCCGATCTTCAAAACAGCATGTCACGATTCTTTTTAACAAGTGCAGAGAGTTCTCACAGCTGAAAAAAAAAAAATAAAAATCCGGGCAGCTTGCCAAGTTTTACCACAACAATAAGTAGAAACAAAGTATCTTTTTGTTCTTATATCAAAGGAAAGAACTCCGGCGTGTAAATGAAGGAAGTCTAACCATTTTCTGAAGACCAAACCTTTTCTGACATTTATTGCTTAAAGTGGATGTAAACCCCAATTTATTTTTTTTTTTTTTTATATCATAATGTAGAGTATAAGATTTCCTATCATTTGAGCCCAGTCTTGTCACAAAGAGTTAATCCATCTCTGGGCAATCCTCTTTTATTGTTCAGTGAGATAAATCTTGACAAACAGAGAATAACTTTGTCAAATCCTCCCCCCTTGCTGTGAGTGACAGTCTAGTGCATGAGATATGTAAATCACCTAAGACATGCATTATTTTTTCATTCCTCCCCCACTCCTTTCTTCAGCAGCTCTGCAATGATTGGCTGTTCCACACCTCACCATGATTTGGCATGCTGAAGTCATGTGGTGACTTTCCTGTCTTTTCACTGGATGTTAGAGATCATAGCAGAAGTTCAGTGTAAGAAATACACAGGAGAAAATGAATATTGACAAGGGGAGTGTAGAGGTGGGCGGGGAGTGTACTGACATCACGACTCCGCCCACCGAGCTCCAGACAACAGACCCGCCCACAGAATCTGCAGTTTTTCGGCTTTCATAACAGACAGAGGGGAGACATTTGACAGGTAAAGATACATGCAGGAGGCGTGTATATCCTTATAGATAACCCCTATGGCAGTAGTTTAGAAAGAATGACATTGGGTTTACATCCACTTTAAAGAAGTAAAAATCATTTTTTTCTGCTAGAAAAATACTTGAAACACCCTAAAATAATATATTTTTTAACAGAGACCCTTAGAGAATAAAATGGTGGTTGTTGCAATATTTTATGTCACACCGTATTTGCACAGTGGTTTTTAAAACGCAATTTAAAAAAAAAATACACTTTAATGAATTAAAAAAAAAACTAAACAGTAAAGTTAGCCCAATTTTTTTTTTTTTGTATAATGAAAGAAGATGTTACACCGGGAGAATCGTGATCTTTATTCTAAGCAAAAAAGTTGTGATTCTCATTTTAGCCAGAATCGTGCAGCTTTACCTCATCAGTGTGATAATGATGCTCCTTCACTATTCAAATGGTGCCATGGTGCAGGGGGCGGACCAATAATGGGAGGTAAACCTAAAGCAAGAGTATTACAACTAATCCAAAACCAGGGATTTACTACAGGAGCAGAGTGATGACCTCATAAGTGTGATAATGCTTCTTCACCATCCAATTAGCATGGTACCATGGTGCAGGGGGGTGGATCAGTAATGAGGTGTAAACCTAAGGAAGTAGATTCCAACTATTTCAACACTAGATACTCACTACAGGAGGAGAATGCAGAGTGATGACCATGCTCACTGGCCAATCATTGGGTTGGTGGGGGGGGGGGTCATTAACCAAGCTTTCTATTAATTGCATTTCAGTGCACAGTGGACTAGAGAGGGATGATTTCTGATTGGCCGTTGTGCATTGCTCCAATTCGCACACTCAGATTTTCGCATTGGCCAAAATTCAGAATGCAATAACCCCCCTGGCGACCAGACCCACTTTGGCTTGCATTGGCCAACAGCAGAAAACAGCTTCTGATTGGCTGTGATGGGATATTGGTTTTCAGAGCGGAGGCACCTTTGCTCCATCTTCCTTCATTCCTAATGTGTGTCATGCAGAAGGCGAACGCGGGGAAGAATAATTGTTTCTAATCGGCAATGAAGAATCACACAGGTTTCATCAAATTACTCGGCAATGCTGAATTGGTTTTTACCAGCGGGGGGTCGGCCGGATCTGAGCTCCTCGCAGTCATTAGACATATTTGTAATAATTAAGCCGTGTTTTCATATCGGAAAGGCAATGAGTAATGAACTTCTTCCGTTTAAGAAAGCAACGTCAGCCAGACGGATACATAGACTCTTCAAACTCAAATACAGGATCTGGATTACCTAGCAAATGATTAACAAGCAATGCAGCCCTGCTGAGCTACAGGGCCCCATGAAGAGGGTGACAACGTTCCAAAGCAACTGCAATTCTGCGCCCTTTCCTTCTTCCCTAGGTACCTGCCCCTTTTATCGTCCATGCTTTTTCTTGTCGCTGGAAGTGCTGTTAAAGCTGATTATATTTTTGCCTTCCCTCCCCCCCTCATCAAAATGCTGATGGCAATTCTCTTAAGAGCCCCCAGTCCTGATGGGATAAAGAAGGAGGAGTAATGCAAATATTAAAATGCCTTGATGGGTGAATGTAAGTCTGGAGGAGTGGGAGTTCCTAGGCAGGCTGCATTTGCATAGGTAACACCCACATGTGATGAAAAAAAATTAAATCCAATTAATGAAAAGGGTGGGCTAGGGACAGTCTAACTAGAGATGAAAGGGCTAGATGATGCTGGAGGTCCTCCAGCCAGGAAACAAGGTGGGCCCTATCTGACTTGCTGCAGCTTCTAATGCAAACTGTGAGAAGCTCACAGCGTGCAGTAAAACCAGAGTAACTTATTCCAGTACAGGATGCACTTATGCAATGCACTAAAAATGTAATGCAGCTGCAGTACCTATTCCTTGCCACAAGATGTCCACGGTTTTCCAGGTTGGATGATGCCAGGCATCATTCAACTTAGAAGACTGAGGAAAGACTGTGAGTGCAGCGTGTCATGGCCCCAATCCCGAGTTAAAGGTACCCTGCAGTCTTGGTGTATTGATGCAGATGTTATCACATTAGCGCCACCCTCTCGACAAACCCCAGGCGCCAGGTCACCACGACAAGAAATTGGCGCCCTGGAGCCTGGGCTGCTGCCAGAATGCTCCACACACCCTGTGTGCCACCCTCCCCCCCGCTTGCCCATCTGTGGGCCTGGGACCGGCATAGCGGGTGCTGCCGGGTTTCTTGTTGTTGACCCGGAAGTGACATGTGACGTCACTTCCAGGTCCTCATTGACAGTTTCCCCGGCCACCAAGGCTGGGAAGGAAAGTAATGCAATGCAATCTGCATTGCATTGCATTCAGTGGAGCACAGGGGAGACATTGGGGGTCTTTTATACCCAAATGTTTCATTAAAGAAAACCTATCAATCAAAAAAAGACAATTCACATAAGGGACTTTTTTGTCCCCTATGAAATGGAAAAAAAAAGTTAAAGTGACACTAAAGATTCGTTTTTTTTTTTGTGTTTTTTTGTTTTTAAAGGACAAACATGTCATACTTACCTCCACTGTGCAGCTCGTTTTGCACAGAGTGGCCTCGAACCTACTCTTCTGGGGTCCCTTGGCGGCTCCTCCCCACATCAGATGACCCCCTAGGAGGACTGCATGACTCGCCCTCCCCCCGTCATTGGATTTGATTGACAACAGCGGGAGCCAATGGCTGCGCTGCTATCAATCTATCCAATCAAGAGCCGAGAACTCCGGGCAGAGAGAGAGAGAGCGCTTCCCCGTGGGTCAAGTTCGAGGGTTCAGGTAAGTAAAACGGGGGGGGCTGGAGGGCCAGTCACTGACAGGTGTTTTTTCACCTTAATGCATAGGATGCATTAAGGTGAAAGAACACAAACCTTTACAACCCCTTTAAGTAAAAAAAATGTTCTTGTTAATTGTAAAAAGTTAACGTTATACCCAAGCACATAAAATCCCATGACATGTTGGGTATCTTTTTACTCAGCGCAATTTCAACTTTTAGATTTTACCAAAATATTGGGTAACTTATTGTGTTTTTGTGCTCCCTAAAATTAACTTTTAATGTGTTTTTTACTGAAATTTTGTGTTTCATAGACCTTTGCGTTTATATCGTGTGACATAAAAAATTGGAACTACCACTATTTTATTCTCTAGGGTGTCTGCTTTCAGAAAATATAAAATGTTGGGGGGGGGGGGGGGGTTATGTGATCTTCAGGATAAAAATGATTTTTTAAATGTATGTAAAAAAACGCAAAAACAGTTCTGACTGCGAAAGAGTTAAAGGATAAGTTCACCTTTGGGAACAGGTTACATGTTCCACCCGTAAAACCGCTTTGCTGGTTCCACCCGTTTAAACCGCTTTGCTGGTTTAAAAAAAAACTGGCTTCTAACTTTTTTAGCTCCTAAATTCAAAGCAAATTTGTCAAAGCCCTGCACTACATTATCCAGGACCACCCATTTTCAGGAGAAAGAAGAAGAGGACCCAGTGTGCCACATCTGAAAAAGTTTAGTAAAAAAAGCATGAAATGCTGGGGGTCACTGGTGGGGGGGGGGGATGTAGAAAAATTGGGCCTGAAAGCTAAAATAACAATTTAGTAATTGGAATACTACGAAGAACCTAAAATCTATTTCCTTCTTCATTTTAGCGCGGGAAAGATTGGCCTTCAGCAAGATGGCACCCATCCCAAGAACGTTATCCTCCTTCGTTCTTTCTAAGATTTCAGATCAACTTTACGATTCCCCGGCAAAAAAAAAAAAAAAAGACGACTCCTGCTGCGCAAGCGAAAGAAATGACAGATGGCGTTGGTCGCTCTGTTCCTCGCTGTGACAAAGCGCCAAGCAAAAGGCATTTAAAATCTATTCATCTGATTTCCAATAAAGTTTAACACGCGCCGCAGAATAATCCCAATGCCGTCACGGGGTCCATAAAGGCAGACATGCAAATACGCCGCTTCCTCTCTCCGCCGCTCGGCGTTTCCCCTATTAAACAGACAGTGCGCACGAATATAATTTCCTAGGACATAAACTGAGCGTCCGTATCCTGACTTATTGCATTTTATATAGGCGATGTAAAATATTAAAGCTTCGATTTTCTTTGTGGAGTTGCCACAGTAAAAAGTAATAGATTTTCCTTGTATACATATGACAACAAGCAAGTACATTTTACACGGGAACACAAAATCCGTTGGAGCCGTTATTGGCCGCCCTAACTCAAGGCATTATTGCTAAGATGCTGTAGAGTGGGGGGAAAAAAAAAAAAGAAACATAAAGTTTATGGGAAAGTACGGGGGAAAAAAGAAAATAAATAAATTTAAAGTTTAAGGGCAAGTGCTGGATGAACTTTGAGAATTAAAGTAAAAAGTAACAAACACAAACTGCTGGTACTGAAGCAATGAACTTGACATATAAAGTCCATCCGGGCCAAATTACACCTACCTGGCTGGAGGCCAAAATAACAAGAGAGCTTCCTTTATACCTCTGGTTCAAAAAACCCTGCAGGACTCGGAGAGGCATGGGTGATAAATGTTCAGTACAGTTCTGGAAGAAAGTTCTGGTGGTGGCTTGACTGCGAGCTGCTCTGATGAGGATGTCACCTGCAGAAGTAGGCTCTGCAGGGGCAAGAAGCAAGCAGCAGACTGGTAATGTCATCCAAGGCAAGGCTGAGGTTGGCACCTGTGGAGTCAGACTATAATGGCAAGCCAAAGTCAGGTTTAGGGATGAGCTTCGGTTTGGGCTTGGGTTTGGTCAGAAACTAGAAGTTAACTGGACCGATGAGCTACAGGTGAGAGATTCTACGCCCCACACACATCTGCATTTATATAAAGGGTTGGGGATGCTTGTAACATCATAGACCTACCTGGCTGGAGGACAAAATAACAAGAGAGCTTCCCTTATACCACTGGTCCAAAAACCCCTGCAATGAAGGGCTCAGAGTAGTATGGGTGAAACATTTCCAGTTCACTTCTGGAAGAAGGTTCTGGTTGTGGCTTGACTGCGAGCTGCTCTTGAAATGGATGAGGATTTCACCTGCAGAAGTAGGTACCACAGGGGCAAGAAGCAAGGAGCAGACTGGTAGTGTCATCCAAGACAAGGCTTAGTTTGACACCTGTGGAGTCAGACTCTAATGGCAAGCAATAGTCAGGTATAGGGATGAGCTTGGGTTTGGTCAGAATCTAGAAGTTAGTTGGGCCAATGAGCTGCACATGGGATATTCCATCCCCGACATCTGCATGCATACAAAGGGGCGGGGATGCTTGTGACATCATAGACCTACCTGGCTGGAGGCCAAAATGACAAGTTTGGGCTTGGGTTTGGTCAGAATCTAGAAGTTAGTTGGGCCAATGAGCTGCACATGGGATATTCTATCCCCGACATCTGCATGCATACAAAGGTGTGGGGATGCTTGTGACATCATAGACCTACCTGGCTGGAGGACAAAATGACAAGAAGGCTGAAATTGGCACCTGTGAACTCAGACAGTATTGACGAGCTGTAGTCAGGAATAGGGATAAGCTTGGGTTTGGTCAGAACCTAGAAGTTAACCGGACCTATGAACTACAGGTGGGAGATTCCACGCCTCACATCTTCATGTTTACAAATGGCTGGGGATGCTTGTGACATCATAGACCTACCTAGCTGGAGGCCAAAATAACAAGAGAGCTTCCCTTATACCGTTTGTTCAAAAAACCCTGCAATGAAGTTGATGATGGCATGGGTGATAAATGTCCAGTCCACTTCTGGAAGAAGGTTCTGGTGGAGGCTTGACTTTGAGCTGCTTTTAAAAACCAATGAGGATGTCACTTGCATAAGTAGTCACAGGGCAAGAAGCAAGCAACAGACTGGTAGTGTCGTCTAAGACGAGGCTGGAGTTTGCAACTGTGGAGTCTGACAATAATGGCGAGCCATAATCAGGAGAAGGGATGAGTTTGGGCTTGGGTTTGTTCAGAACATAGAAGTTAGCTGGGCCAATAAGCTGCACGTGGGAAATTCCATCCCCAATAGCTGCATGTATACAAATGGCTGTGGATGCTTGTGACGTCATAGACCTACCTGTCTGGAGGCCAAAATAACAAGAGAGCTTCCCTTATACCTCTGGTCCAAA
The DNA here is from genome assembly GCF_042186555.1 of Aquarana catesbeiana. Classification (NCBI taxonomy): domain Eukaryota; kingdom Metazoa; phylum Chordata; class Amphibia; order Anura; family Ranidae; genus Aquarana; species Aquarana catesbeiana. The sequence continues at coordinate 265,861,525 of NC_133334.1, read as the reverse complement.
AAACTCTGCAATGAAGGGCTCAGAGTGGCATGGGTGATAAATGTCCAGTTCAATTCTGGAAGAAGGTTCTGGTTGTAGCTTCTTGACTGCGAGCTGCTCTTGAAATGGATGAGGTTGTCACCTGCATAGGTAGGCACAGCAGGGGCAAGAAGCAAGCAACAGACTGGTAGTGTCATCTAAGACAAGGCTGAAGTTGGCACTTGTGAAGTCAGACAATAATGGTGAGCCATAGTCAGGAGTAGAGATGAGCTTGGGTTTGGTCAGAACCTAGAAGTTAGTTGGGTCAATGAGCTGCACGTGGAAGATTCCATCCCCAATAGCTGCATGTATACAAAGGGCTGGGGATGCTTGGGACATCATAAACCTACCTGGCTGGAGGACAAAATGGCAAGAGAGCTTCCCTTATACCTCTGGTTTAAAAATCCCTGCAGGGCTCAGGGTGACATGGGTGATAAATGTCCAGTCCACTTCTGGAAGAAGGTTCTAAAGGTGGCTTGACTGTGAGCTGCACTTGACACCAATGAGGATGTCACCTGCAGAAGTAGGCACTGCAGGGGCAAGAAGCAAGCAACAGACTGGAAGTGTCATCCAAGATGTGGCTGAAGTTGGTACCTGTGGAGTCTGACAGTAATGGTGAGCCATAGTAAGGAACAGGGATTAGCTTGGGTTTTATCAGAACCTAGAAGTTAGATGTCATTGCTGGGTCAATGAGCTGCAGGTGGGAGATTCCACGCCCCACATTTGCATGTATACAAAGGGGTGGAGATGCTTGTGACATCATAGACATCATAATATGGCCATATTAGGTCAATGACATTAAACCAAAAATGGCCATATGCCCATATAAGGTCAATAATGTCATGAGCATCTCTGCCTCTTTGAGCATATCAGCTGTGGGGTGGGGAATCCCATTTAAGTGACATCATTGTCCTAACTTGGTCACATAAGGTCAATGACATTCTGGGGATGAGAATCTCTCGTCAACGACACGTCAGATGTGGGGTTGAGAATCTCCCATCCACAGCTCAATGGCCCAGCAATGACAACTAACTCCTAGGCACACTTGGGCTTGGGCCAAACCCAAACTCAAGCTCATCACTAGTCAAGAACTAGCCGAGTCATCAACGGGACAAGGCAGAATAACATCCAAGACAGACCTGCCCCCGAGGGGCCATCCTCAAAGCACCCTGCACTCACAATGTAATGATGCAGAAAGTGGCACTGATATCATCAGGTCAGAACTGCTATCTGCATCATTGAGGCCCACCCAGTTTGGCCCAAACCCAAGCTCACACTCAAGCTCATCATTGGTCAGGAACTAGCTAAGTCAGCAGGGGGAAGGCAAGGCAAAGTAACGTCTAAGACAGACCTGCCATTGAGGGGCCATTCTAAAACCACCCCGCACTCATCATGTTAGCACTTTTATCAGCATCATCAAGGCCCACCCAACACTGGAGAAGAGGTGCAGAAGAAGAGGACCCTACGTGTTATAGGACTTCTGAATACTGCTGGGTGAGGAAAGGGGATGTCAGGAAGAATGGACAGAGTTAGGCTTTAAAGTAAATGTTTCCAGTGAGTAATAGTGGAGGCTGCCATGATTGCTTCTGTTTGAAAATGCTAATTGACTGGCTAGGGCAGGAAGCTAGGATACACCGGGGACAAGTCTTAGATCTGATTACAGTCACATTCACAGGTGACACTGGTGTGAATGTGGGATATGATTGCCTTTTTAGAGATATATCCACCTTCCTATCCATGTCTGCTCATGAAGTCGGGTGGGGGAAGGGAGCAATAACTTATTTACAGTCCAAAGATATTGTAAAAAATAAAAAATAAAAAGTGTCTTGTTTTCACTAACTGCTGTAACTTTATCCAAACTTTAAATTCCAATGGTCTGCAATCAATGTCTGCTCCAGTTGCAGTTAAATACCAAAGTACGGATTTTACCAGACAACAATGTGATTTGTGAGTCCTGTAGAAATGTCGGTAAGAATTATTATAATGCGGCAGGTGAAAAGACAGCGAACCTGCAGTGTCTTGTTAGGGGATTAGAGTCTAATCTCCCTTCTGTGTGTACATAACTCAATAAACTGATCGCTATCCTCTCAGGACACCAATCCAGCCGCATCAATATCTAATAGGACAATAACCTAATGAAGCTCAGCCCAATCTGATTTGTATTGGATTCTGGACAACAGGTCAGAGATTAGTTCATTTATCACTACGTATCTCCGAAAATCCACAAACTGCTCCGGATAAGCGGCAGGGAGACGTGATACAAAGTATCAAGCCCATGTACAGGGATACAATATTGTGTTGTCTTCTCAATGCACAGAAATGCGGCCTGGGTTTTTATTTTTATTTTTCAATCTGCATGGGGAAGAAATCAAGGGGGGTATTAATAAAAAAAAAATCTCCAGCATGGGAAAAACACATATATGGAGAGGTAGTGGTGCTGTACACCCCGAGTAATATAATATGGGAAAGTTCCCCCAGAGGGGTTTTTGAGCAGCAAGGTAAATAAATAGTAATGGATTTAGAAAAAATGCGTTCTTTATTAAAAAATTAGCATACAATGTTTCCATAATAGTTAAAATATGAGCTCTGGTGGGGACAAGTATAAAAATGCAAACACAGAATTATACACAACATTACATGACAGAATGTCTAATGTATAAGAAAGACTGACGTGTTTCGACCCATACGATCAGGGTCTTCTTCAGAGGATAGGTTTTCTGCAAAGAGATTGCATTTAGCATATCAAATTGAAAAATGCATAAACAATTGTATACACAGTGTAGCCATCTCACATAGTTACCATATGCATATGCAAGGGTCCTCCCAACCAGAATTTCCTTATAAGCTGTCAGATAATCCCGCGTGGTTCCAGGTCAGGCAGTACACCAGGGGAAGATGACTCTTCGCTAAATGCGGCTTACAAGAAGTCACACGTTTGGACACCCCCTCAATGAGCACCAGGCCGGGTGGGGTCAGCACCTGCGGCAAATTTCCGGAGTGTTACCTCATGGTATATATAAAAGGGTTAACCCATGTTAAATTTAAAATTTATTATTGAACGGTCAGAGAAACCACCAAAAATGTATTGTCTATATTGAATATATGTCCTAAGAATTATATTATAGGTAATAAATATGTAATGGGAAAAGTGATCATACATGAATAGTAATACTGGTGTGAATAGGGGCCAAAATAGCCAAGTGCACTAAATGTGAAAAATGAAATAAGTGAAGATAATGTGAAAAGGTATAAGTGGCTAAGTGCAAGGCGAAGGAGAAATAAAAGTGAGAAAGGGAGATAAGTGAAAAGACTAAATAAAAGAAAAGGGAAAGAAAAAGAAGAAATGAGTGATGACGGGTAGTCTGGAAATAAAATTAAAAGCATGATGGTGACAGTGAGATGGAGATGATACATAAGTGATGATGAAAAGGAAAAGTGAAAAGCAAGAGAAAACATAAGGACTAGCAGAAAAAGTGCACGAGAATACTAAGCGCAGTGAGAAAGGGGGTGCATAGGAAAAGGGAAAAGTGTGGACAGGGGTTGTGGGAAGAGTGGGAAAGGATATGGAGTGTGAAGAGTAGGAAAGGATAGGAGGTGAACAATGTGGATGGAAAAAAGTGAGGATGAATGAGTGCAAATGGTGAATGAAGACAAAATAAATAAATAAACAATGAAAATAAAAAGGAGAAAGGGTGAAACAAAAACGTGTGAGGTAGTGTGGGTGGGTAAAGGTATGCAAGGAGAAATGTGAGAAGTGAAAATGAAAACTAAAGCGCTACGTAAACTGTTGGCGCTATATAAATCCTGTATAATAATAATAATAATGTATGTTCATGCTGCATATGTGTCAGTTAGACGATTGAAAGCTTCATTTTACCTTGCTAGTTAGATGATGAAAGCACTATCCCAGATGTAACTTTGTAGTCAAAAGTAGGTGTCATATAGAGGATCTATGGCCAGTATGCCTGTTATCAAAGATCACTGGTTAGAATGTCTTTTTTCTTGTAAGCCGCATTTAGCGAAGTGTTGTCTTCCCCTGGGGTACTGCCTGACCTGGAATCACGCGGGATTATCTGACAGCTTATAAGGAAATTCTGGCTGGGAGGTCCCTTCCATATGCATTGGTAACTATGTGAGCTGGCTTCACTGTGTATACAATTGTTTATGCATTTTTCTGTTCCTCTGAAGAAGACCCTGATGGTATGGGTCGAAACGCGTCAGTATTTCTTATACATTAGACATTCTGTCATGTAATGTTGTGTATAATTCTGTGTTTGCCTTTTCTGTACTTGAAACGGGCATGTCCCCACCAGAGCTCATGTTTTAACTATTATGGAAACATTGTATGCTATTTTTTTAATAAATAACGCATTTTTCCTAAATCCATTTACTCTTCATTTACCTTGCTGCTAAAAAACCCCTTTGGGGGAACTTTCCCATATAAAAAAAAAAAATTCTCCAAAAGAATCACTTTTCACCCAGTGAAAGTGCATGTACATTTGTTCTGTGTGAACAGTGCAAAAAAAAAACAAATGTTATTGGGTTATTTCCTGTGCTGGAGGAGGGTTGTTCATTGTTCATTCCTCAAAATAGAAAATACTGCATTGGCCACTAGATGGCGCTAAGTATCATAAGACATTCCTATAATACTTAGTACCAGCTAGTGGCCAAATGCAGGCACTTCTTTAATGGAATAGTTTACACATATGCTGAGGCCAAAATAAATTATTTTATAAATAATTAATTTTTACTTGGATACATTTTTAATCAGTGTGATAGGATTCAGAACAAAAGAGAAAGAACTTCAGTTAAGCATGGCAAAGCCCCCCCTTACATCAGAGTACCCATCAGAGCCCCCCTTTATAAAAGATCCTCTCTTACATCAAAGCCAACCTTAGGAGTTCCCCTTAGACATTGGGGCCCCCGTCAGAGCCTCCTTACATTAGAGTTCACCTTATATCATGGTCCCTAGCTGAGCCCCCTTTCACATCAGGGCCCAACTTAGGAGCCCCCCTTACATCAGAATCCTTGTTAGGACACCTTACACCATATTCCCTAACAGTGGTCTGCCCTTACCTTGCTTACAGCATGGCTATAGTCAGTGAAGGAGTAGGACCTGAACTGAAGCAGGAATGGACGGAGGAAGTTCTGTCCTAGTGCAGGGGCAAGTACGTCATCGGTTGCTAGGATACTGGCGGTCCTAGTGATCAATGGTCCTGAGGAATGACAGCAGGAGAAACCTGACCCAAGCTGGGATCCAGAAGCAACCCTACAGTGGGCTGGACTTGGCCCCTGGGCTGTAGTTTGGAGACCCCTGGTCTAGGTCATGGTTTCGGTGTCGGGACAAGGTCATCCAGTGCCCAGGGCAAAGATGCCAAACTGCATTAGAAACTTTGCATGGTTTGCTTACCACCCCCCCCCCCCACCTGCAATTTCTGCTGCCAGGGTAGAGAGGAGCTGGCTGGGCATTATGGATAACAGAAGAAATATGCGGGCATTTTACAAAGATACAGATTAAAAATCACAGAAGAAATTAGATAGAAGTATCTCTCCAGAGGAGGAAGATAATTAGATACATATTATTCAGTTTCTGAAGGAAACACTGTTTTAGGTGTGTGCAAATATTTGGAACATTCATTTTAATGAACAAAATAAAAGTACATTTTTTTTAGAGTCGCATGTATTAGATGCGTAGAGAAGCGAAACGCATCCCTTCAACAGTTGTGTAATAATATAATTCATCTTACACAAGGCACCATTGGTGGAATACAATAAAAAACAAATTGAAAAAAATAAAACCGTTTCATTTAGTTAAGTCATGGTGTGCTACAAGCTGCAAACATCTCATTCTTGTTTCCCACAAATGCTTTATGTCTTTTAGGACCCTAACAATGACTTTGGTAAGGTATTAGAAGAGCGATCAGTGGCGGCCCATCCATAGAGGGCGCAGGGGTGCCGCCCCCCACCCCACCCCACCCAAAGCTACTCATCAAAAAATAAATTAAAAAAAGTAAAAAAAAGTTTTTAAAAAAATGTCCCTTTAAGTGTGTGCGGGGGGGAGAGGGGGCGCCGGACACAGAGGTGCTATGGGAAGTATTATGTCATCGCAATCATGTGATTGCGGGCAAGCAAATCTATTGGCTGGCGTTTAGACTGCCCATGGAGTGCAAAGCTCTGCCACTCTGGCATTATGTGTCCTGAGGTGGTTAGTGATTGGCGGGTCCGTAGGACGTCAGGCGGTGCTTTTATCGGACCCGCCAATCACTCCCGGATTTTTGAGTGACTCATCCCGGCTGGTCCGATGGAAAACGAGACATGAGCAGAGGAGTCAGCCTGTGATCTGGGAAAATCACTGAAGAAGCTGCAAGGAGGTAGTAGGATCTTTTAGGATCCTAGAGATACCTAGATATGTGCAATTCGTTTCATTCCGAATTCGAATTAACGAAAACCCGTTTGACAAATTTTTCCAAAAATTCGAAAGAACGAAAATCCTGAAATTCGAAAAATCCAAAATTCGAAAATCTGAAAGTTCGAAAATGAGAACAAAAATCCGAAAATTCAAAAGAACGAAAATCTGAAAATAAGAACGAAAATTAGAAAATCCAAAATAATAACTAACTAACTATAACTATTACTAACTATTAAATTATAGGTATTGGAATTTCCTTTCAAATTTGGCTGTTAGTGAACGTAACGAATACGAATTTATCTGAAGTTACGAATTATTCGAAATAACGAATGTCGCATTTAAACGAATAGAATGCGACAAACTAATAATAATAAATAATAATAATAATAAAAAAAAATTATTATTTATTATTAATAATTCGTTACGTTCCATTCGTTTAGATGCGGCATTCGTTATTTCAGGTAATTCGTAACTTTGGATAAATTCATATTAGTTACGTTCACTAACAGCCAAATTTGAAAGGAAATTCCAATACCTATAATTGAATAGTTGGTTATTATTAGTTAGTTGGTTATTATTTCTGAATTTTCGGATTTTCATTCTTATTTTCGGATTTTAGTTCTTTAGAGTTTTCGTTCTTATTTTCTGATTTTCTAATTTTCAAATTTCTGATTTTCGAATTTCAGATTTTTACGTATTATCGAAATTACGAATATGGCATCTAAACGAATGGAGCCTAATGAATTTTAATTTTTCTGAAGTTATGAATTTATTTGAAATAACGAACTTTGATTATAATGAATGACCCGGTGAGGTATTTGAAGAATGGTCTAACCCTTTTCAGACCCTAGTAACGCCCTTGGTAAGGTATTTGAAGAGCGATCCTTTTTGTATCCCACTAGGGGTGATTTGGAGGAAAAATATAATTTACTTTTGTTGCGGTGTCCTACCAGCTCCAAACATTTCAATCCAACTGCACAAAAAATGTTGTCATGGTGTCCTACAGGTCCAAACTTTTCAATCTAAGTGTCCAAGGATGCCTCACATCTTTTAGGATCCTAGTAATACACCTGGTGAGGTATTTGAAGAATTGTCTAACCCAGTGGTCTCCAGACTGTGGCTCTTTGCTTGCCTTTATCTGGCCCTTGAGACATCATTTCTACCACTAACACCAACAATGGGGCACTATTTCTTCCACTGACACTAACGATGAGGGGCTATTCCTCGAACTGACACCAACTACACTATATTGTCAAAAGTATTGGGACCTCTGCCTTTAAACGCACATGAACTTTAATGGCATCCCAGTCTTAGTCCGTAGGGTTCAATATTGAGTTGGCCCACCCTTTGCAGCTATAACAGCTTCAACTCTTCTGGGAAGGCTGTCCACAAGGTTTAGGAGTGTGTCTATGGGAATGTTTGACCATTCTTCCCGAAGTGCATTTGTGAGGTCAGGCACTGATGGATGAGAAGGCCTGGCTCGCAGTCTCCGCTCTAATTCATCCCAAAGGTGTTATATCGGGTTGAGGTCAGGACTCTGTGCAGGCCAGTCAAGTTCCTCCACCCCAAACTCGCTCATCCATGTCTTTATGGACCTTGCTTTGTGCACTGGTGCGCAGTCATGTTGGAACAGGAAGGGACCATGCCCAAACTGTTCCCACAAAGTTGGAAGCCTAAAATTGTCCAAAATGTCTTGGTATGCTGATGCCCTAAAGGATATCTAAAGGTTCCTTTAAAAAAACAAACAAAAGAAAAAACATGTCATACTTACCTCCTCTTTGCAGTTTGTTTTGCACAGAGTGGCCCGATCCTCTTCTTCTGGGGTCTCTCAGAGGTGTTCCTGGCTCCTCCTCTTCTTAAATGCCCCGTTGGAGAGCCGCTCTCTCTCGGGGAACTCGTGCGGATGCTCTCCCGTGTCCTACCGCTACATCTATTGACACAGACAGCAGGACTCGGCGTATCATTGGATTTGATTGACAGCAGCAGGAGCCAATGGCTGTGCTGCTATCAAACTATCGAATCAGGACCTGAGACACCGGCTGGAGCCGGTGTGCTCGTCCCCGTCGCTGGAAAGACCGGGTTCAGGTATGTAAAAGGGGGGCTCTGGGGGGCAGCTGCATCACAGGAGGTTTTTTTTTACCTTAACGCATAGAATGTATTAAGGTGAAAAACACTGAGGGCTTACAACCCCTTTAAGTGTTCCCTTCACTGGAATTAAGGGGCCAAGCCCAACCCCTGAAAAACAACCCCCACACGATAATCCCCCCCTCCAAAAAATGATTTGGACCAGAGTACAAAGCAAGGTCCATAGGGAATGAACGGGCTCACGTGAGTAAAATGGGGGGGCTGGGGGGCCGTCAGTATCAGAAGTTTTTTCACCTTAATGCATAGGATGCATTAAGGTGAAAAAACACAAGGGTGTTACAACCCCTTTAAGGCATCAGCATACCAAGACATTTTGGACGATTTCATGCTCCCAACTTTGTGGGAACAGTTTGGGGATGGCCCCTTCCTGTTCCAACATGACTGCGCACCAGTGTACAAAGCAAGGTCCATAAAGACATGGATGAGCAAGTTTGGGGTGGAGGAACTTGACTGGCCTGCACAGAGTCCTGACTTCAACCTGATAGAACACCTTTGGGATGAATTAGAGCGGAGACTGCGAGCCAGGCCTTCCCGTCTATCATCAGGGCCCGACCTCACAAATGCTCTTCTGGAAGAATGGTCTAACATTCCCATAGACACACTCCTAAACCTTGCGGACGGCCTTCCCAGAAGAGTTGAAGCTGTTATAGCTGCAAAGGGTGGGCCAACTCAATATTGAACACTACGGACTAAGACTGGGATGCCGTTAAAGTTCATGCGTTTGTAAAAGCAGGTGTCCCAATACTTTTGACAATATAGTGTAGGACCGGCTCACCTAAACATATAACCCAATCTACCACACATTTGCTTATTTCATTTTTTTCATTTCTCAAGAAGATACTGTACATCCAGAAACACACACAAACCCTCGCACACATACACACGGCTATAGTTAACGCTTTGCAGCTACTGAAGACAAGTCAACCTTTAAAAACCCATTTCACACCCGATGCCGAAAAGCCTCTTTCCGGTCTGTAAAACCTTTCCATTTTCTAATCTGCAATTTAGCCGATGATGACTTCATGTCAGAGATACTTTGTAATGTTTTTACAAGGAGCAGTGAAGGAAAACAAAGCGTAAAAATATATACTGTATATATATATATATATATATATATATATATATATATATATATATATATAACCACGGATAAGTGAGAGAAGAAATTGCTCGTTATGTCCCGATTTCCTCTAAGCTCCTAAACGTCGGGCCATTATGTAGCAGCTCCTGAACGCTTCTTAGAGCGCATTGGAGGATTTTGTTCACTCGGCAAGTCAACATGGATAAGCGGCGAAGACTTCTACATGAGTCGCCGCACTTTCACCGCATGAAGAAACCGCTCTCTTGGAAAAGCACAATTCTGAATCCTCATTAGACTTTTATTCCCAATGATTTGCTTTTTATGTTTTTTTTTGTTTTTTGTTTTTTATGCACATGATGCAGATGTTGTATCAAGACTATGCAAGTCAGTCATAAAAAATATGGAACAAAAACATTTTAATAGGGGGGAAAAAACATAGTAAAATAAATACTAGAGGAAAGACGGGAGGGTTTAGATGGAGGGAAATGAGAATTGTCAATGTTTAATTGGAGGATGAAGCTACTGTGTAATTCAGATGACTTAATAACAAATAATATTAATAATAATGTAGAAAAATTAATAATAAATAATAATAATAATTAATTATTATTATAAAAATAATACATAGACATGTTAAAAGATGGGAGGGTTTTGATGGAGGAATACAAGATTTATCACTATTTAATTGGAGGATGAAGCTACTGTGTAAGTCAGATGACTTAATCATAACAACAAATAATATTAAACGGGTTGTATTGCCAGCTTGGTGATTTTTACCTACAAGTAAAGGCGGCTCTTCTGTGATGCTGGATCTGGAAAGCACCTACCCTCACTATCACTATGTAAGTGCACCTTATACTGTCAACAATTTGTATTTTAATCAAATAAAATAACGCCGCACTAGGATTTGCCTGGCGCTTCTCTTCCTTTTATGCCTTACCTACCTTACCTATAATAAGGCTTCCCTGTAGGTAAAAAGAATATCTCTTAAACCCGTAAGGTTTTGGAGATATTGACCCTGTATGCAGCCACTGGCGTCAGTGGCGCATACGCTCTGCAGGTCCGGTGTATCCGGCCCGGAACTTGCCGGAACGAAGGGCTCCTGCACACGCTTCGTTCTAAGGTAAGTATTTCATAATGTGTTAGTATGCGATGCTATTTTCCTGCAGGGTTTTTTTTTTATCTGTGTTTTACTACCGCTTTAATACCTTTAGCTAAGTGATTAGCACTTCTGCCTAGCAGCAAGGTCCATAAAGACATGGATGAGCGAGTTTGGGGTGGAGGAACTTGACTGGCCTGTACAGAGTCCTGACCTCAACCCGATAGAACATCTTTGGGATGAATAAGAGCTGCAGGTGCAGGGAATCTGAGTCCTTGTGTGGGTTTAGTGCACTGCACTGCCACCCTCCCACCACCAGTAGGTACCCACTCCCCTATATATATATATATATATATATATATATATATATATACACACAGTATCTCACAAAAGTGAGTACACCCCTCACATTTTTGTAAATATTTTATTCTATCTTTTCATGTGACAACACTGAAGAAATGACACTTTGCTACAATGTAAAGTAGTGAGTGTACAGCTTGTATAACAGTGTAAATTTGTTGTCCCCTCAAAATAACTCAACACACAGCCATTAATGTCTAAACCGCTGGCAACAAAAGTGAGTACACCCCTAAGTGAAAATGTCCAAATTGGGCCCAAAGTGTCAATATTTTGTGTGGCCACCATTATTTTCCAGCACTGCCTTAACCCTCTTGGACATGGAGTTCACCAGAGCTTCACAGGTTGCCACCGGAGTCCTCTTCCACTCCTCCATGAGGACATCACAGAGCTGGTGGATGTTAGAGACCTTGCGCTCCTCCACCTTCTGTCTGAGGATGCCCCCCAGATGCTCAATAGGGTTTAGGTCTGGAGACATGCTTGGCCAGTCCATCACCTTTACCCTCAGCTTCTTTAGCAAGGCAGTGGTCATCTTGGAGGTGTGTTTGGGGTCATTATCATGTTGGAATACTGCCCTGAGGCCCAGTCTCTGAAGGGAGGAGATCATGCTCTGCTTCAGTATGTCACAGTACATGTTGGCATTCATGGTTCCCTCAATGATCTGTAGCTCCCCAGTGCCGGCAGCACTCATGCAGCCCCAGACCATGACACTCCCACCACCATGCTTGACTGTAGGCAAGACACACTTGTCTTTGTACTCCTCACCTGGTTGCCGCCACACACATTTGATACCATCTGAACCAAATAAGTTTATCTTGGTCTCATCAGACCACAGGACATGGTTCCAATAATCCATGTCCTTAGTCTGCTTGTCTTCAGCAAACTGTTTGCGGGCTTTCTTGTGCATCATCTTTAGAAGAGGCTTCCTTCTGGGATGACAGCCATGCAGACCAATTTGATGCAGTGTGCGGCATATGGTCTGAGTACTGACAGGCTGACCCCCCACCCCTTCAACCTCTGCAGCAATGCTGGCAGCACTCATACATTTATTTCCCAAAGACAACCTCTGGATATGACTCTGAGCACGTGCACTCAGCTTCTTTGGTGGACCATGGTGAGGCCTGTTCTGAGTGGAACCTGTCCTGTTAAACCACTGTATGGTCTTGGCCACCGTGCTGCAGCTCGGTTTCAGGGTCTTGGCAATCTTCTTATAGCCTAGACCATCTTTATGTAGAGCAACAATTCTTTTCTTCAGATCTTTAGAGAGCTCTTTGCCATGAGGTGCCATGTTGAACTTCCAGTGACCAGTATGAGTGAGAGTGAGAGCGATAACACCAAATTTAACACACCTGCTCCCCATTGACATTAACAATGACATTGGCAAGGAAAAATGACTAATTGGGTCCAATTTGAACATTTTCACTTAGGGGTGTACTCACTTTTGTTGCCAGCGGTTTAGACATTAATGGCTGTGTGTTGAGTTATTTTGAGGGGACGGCAAATTTACACTGTTATACAAGCTGTACACTCACTACTTTACATTGTAGCAAAGTGTCATTTCTTCAGTGTTGTCACATGAAAAGATAGAATAAAATATTTACAAAAATGTGAAGGGTGTACTCACTTTTGTGAGATACTTTTTACTTTTTATATATATATATATATATATATATATATATATATTATGATTTTGAGAAATTATTGAAACAAAATATATATTTTTAAAATTTGTATTTCTACGTGATCAGCCAAACAAATAGAAATTACATGTAAAAAATATATATTTTGTTTCAATAATAATAATAATTTTACATAAGAATCATTTTTCATAATACATAGAAATAAAGATGTGAGTGGCAGTTGAGGTGACAGGCTGCAAATCCACAAAACACCCGCTCAATCCCCCTCCCCGGTCTGAAGACACAAGAGGAAATCTCTCCAAAGAGAGGGAATTCTCCTTTTAGGCAGTGAATGAGTTCCCCTCTAATTCCCCTTTATTCCTGTTCTGGTGACAACTTAACATTTTAGATTCTTCCTTCTTTCACCCACTGGTAACAGTGAGAACCATGGGAAAGGGTATATCTCTCCAGCAGGGAGAACAAACAGCAGTAAACAAAAAAAGAAAGAAATACAAATTTTGTGCTAGATACACTTTGGGGTAGATTTATAATACTTTTGCTTTGTGAATAACTCCATGCATTCTCACAGCCATCATAATATGTCCAATATGTTAATTTCCTATGATCATCAGCTCCATCCAGTGGCCCGTAATGCAGAATTTCTCTGATTGCTGTATTTCAGGAAAATACAGCATTATGGCCACTAGGTGGAGTTGAAAGTGATAGGAAATTTACATATTAAATACTTTAAAATAATTACATGATTATTTGTGATGCATAGCATTTTTTTTACAAATAGACCCTTTAACTTTCCAAACTGATGCCAATACATTTTAATAAAATGGTGAAATTTTAACAAAATCTCTCTATTTTTGTAGAAATTGCAGTGTCGCTCAGTTTTGCTCATCCTCAACCTGAATCTGCATACAGACAGTACTGAGGCCAAAAGATGAGCTAGACTAGATTTGTCAGAAAAAAATAAGCAACGAAAGCTTCCAAATTTCTATCACCACAGGTCCTCTTAAATTTTGACAGCTGGTGACAGGAGAGAGGGGTGAACAGTGAGACCGGTAGATCAGGCCGATTCTCATTCGTAGTGTAGTGCCTGCAGCATGCTGGAAGGCTGAAGTGACAGGTGGGCACTGCCATTCTGGCTGATGTTGCCTAAGGAGATAAACTGAGATGAGACAAGAAGAGGAACTGCACAACGCCGAGCTCAATATGTACCCATCACTGCTAGGTATAGCTCTCCGCTGTATACTACAAACCAGCATCAGGGTATATCAACCCTAACGATAAACTTCTCTTATTTGGTCCTTGTTGGTCTGTTAAAGTTCAACTCACAAACTTTCATTTAAATAAACAGCCACTAAGGATGCAAAATTCACTTTGAGTGCACCAAATACCTTTGCAAACCCAGATATTACCTTGTAAATGTGGCAGTGATGTCACCACTGTGCTGTATATAACCCAGTAGGCCCACCCACTACAGGCTGCCAGCAGAAAGCTACAAAAGGGGGCGGAGACAAAACCAGTCACCCTGCACAAGGTGAGAGAGCAGCAGTGATCAGTCTTTATTACAGGAAGCTCCGGCACAGAGGGAAAGTTTTACACTGGATCAGAACTGCACAAATCTGGAAGAAAGGAAGTAATAAGTAATTCCTTCTTGAGCCTATATGCATCTATCTCTCTCATTCCTTCTTCCTTTTCTTCCTTCCTTTCTTCCCTCTCTGTCTTTTGTCCCTCTCTTCCTTCCTTCCCTTCCTCCTTCTCTTCCAACCCTACCTTTATTCCTGTCTCTCTTCCTTCCTTTTGCCCCTTCTTTCCTTTCTTCCTTCCCTCCACTGCCTCTCTTCCTTCCCTTCTGCCTTCTCTTCCTTCTTGACCTTCTTCCACACCCCTTTCTTCATCCCTCTCTCTCTTATTTCCATTTTTCTTTCCTTTTCTCCCGTTCTTTGTTTCTTTCTTCCTTCCTTTCTTTTTCCCCCGGCCTTCATCCCCCTTCTTTCCTTCATTTCGCTTTCTTCATTCCTCTCTCTTCCACAACCCCTTCCTCCCTTCTTTCATATATTTCTCTTCTTCCTTCCTTCTCTTCCTCCTTCTTTTTCTTTTTTACTTCCTTTCTGTGTACCCATCTTCTTTCCCTCCTTCTCTTCCACCCCTTCCTTGATCCCCATCTCCCTCCCTTCCTTCTTTTCCTCCTTGTCTTCTTTCTTTCCTTTCTAGTTCCCCCCTGCTTTCCCTCCTGATTTTCTTCCTTCGTTCTTTTTTTTTTCTTTCCTATCCTCCCTTTCTTCCTTCCTTTTCTCCAGTCCTTCATCCCCCTTCTTTCCTTCCTCTCCCTTCCTCCTTCTCTTCCTTCCTGATTTACTTCTGTTTTTTTTTCTTCCTGCCTACCCTTTTCTCCTGTCATTCATCTTGCTTCTTTGCTTCATCTACTTTCCTTCATAACTCTCTTTTCCACAATTCCTTCCTCCCTTCCTTCATCCATTTCTCTCTCTCCTCCCTTCTTTCCTTCCTTCCTTCCTTCCTTCCTTCCTTCCTTCCTTCCTTCCATTCCACCTTCTCCTCTTTCTTTCCTTTCTATTTCCCCCCTTCTTTCCTTCCTGATTTTCTTCTTCCCCTCCTCTTCTTATCCCTTCTATTATCCCTCTTTCTCTTCTATCCTTCTTTCCTTTTTTCTTTTTTTTTTCCTTCCCTCTCTTTCATCCTTTTTCTCCAGTCCTTCATCACCCTTTGTTCCTTCCTCTCCCTTCCTCCTTCTCTTCCTTGCTGATTTTCTCCTGTTTTTTTCTTTCCTTCCTTCCTTTTCTCCCATCCTTCATCTCCCTTCTTTCCTTCATTCCTCTCTCTTCCACAGTTCCTTCCTTCCTTCTTTCCTTTCTTCCCTCCTCCCCCTCTCATTCTTCCTTCCTTCCTACCCCTCTTTTTCTTTTGTTCTCTTCCTCCTTCCCTTTCTTCTTTCCTTCCTTTCTGTTTTTACCCCCCCCCTCCAATCCCTCCTTCTCTTCCACCTCCTCCTTTATCCCCATCTTCCTTCCTTCCTTCCTTCCTTCCTTCCTTCCTTCCTTCCTTCCTTCCTTCATATCCCCCCCCTTTTCCCTCCTTCCTGATTTTCTTCTTCCCCTCCTTTTCTTCTCCCGTCATTTATCCCTCTTACTTTCTTCCTTCCTTTTCTCCAGTCCTTCATCCGCCTTCTTTTGTTCCTCTCCCTTCCTCCTTCACTTACTTCCTCATTTTCTTCTGTTTTTTTTCCTTCCTGCCTTCCCTTTTCTCCTGTCATTCATCTCCCTTCTTTGCTTCATCTCCTTTCCTTTATAACTCTCTCTTCCACAATTCCTTCCTCCCTTCCTTCATCTATTTCTCTCTCTCCTCCCTTCCTTCCTTCTATCATTCCTTCCTTCCCTCCTTCCATTCCACCTTCTCCTCTTTCTTTCCTTTCTATTTTCCCCCCGTCTTTCCTTCCTGATTTTCTTCTTCCCTCCTCTTCTTATCCCTTCTATTATCCCTCTTTCTCTTCTATTCTTCTTTCCTTCTTTCTTTTTTTTCCTTCCCTTTCTTTCATCCTTTTTCTCCAGTCCTTCACCCCCCTTCTTTCCTTCCTCTCCCTTCCTCCTTCTCTTCCTTGCTAATTTTCTCCTGTTTTTCTTTCTTTCCTTCCTTCCTCCCTTTTTCTCCTGTACTTTATCTCCCTTCTTTCCTTCATTCCTCTCTCTTCCACAATTCTTTCCTTTCTTTCTTCCTCGCCCTCTCTTTCTTCCTTCCTTCTTACCCCTCTCTTTCTTTTGGTATTTTCCTTCTCCTTCCCTTTCTTCTTTCCTTCCTTTCTGTTTTATTCCTCCTTTTCTTCCACCCCCTCCTTTATCCCCATCTCTTTTGCTTCGATTCTTCCCTCCTTCCCCTCTACACTCTCTTCTTTCTTTCCTTTATATCCCCCCCCTTTCCTTCCTTCCTGATTTTCTTCTTCCCCTCTTTTTCTTCTCCCGTCATTTATCCCTCTTTCTTTCTTCTTTCCTTCCTTCCTTTCCTCCCTTTCTTCCTTCCTTTTCTCCAGTCCTTCATTCCCCTTCTTTCGTTCCTCTCCCTTCCTTAAAGTATATGCGAACCCTTACCTTGCAAATCAAATCATTCAGTCTATGTGCAAAAGGAGTTTAGAGAGCTGGAGTTGGAGAAACATCAGTACACTGATTTTCCCAGTGAATGAAAGTGCAGGTGGGAGTGTCAGCACAAGTCTGACCATTGGAGGACAGACAAGCTAAGCTCCCAGTACAGTCAGAAAACTGACCACAAAGGAATGGATGTGCTCTCCTGCTTAGTGTGGTCAGTTTTAAATAGAAAAGCAGAGGGACTGGCAGGAACACCAGGGATTTCACACAAAGGAAGCAATACAAAGAGAACAGGAGACTTTCTCATGGTACAGACACAGATCTGGAATATGAAGTGTTGGGGTTACATACTCTTTAATCCCTCTCTCTCCTTTCCGTAACATTTTCTTTTTCGATCGATCACATTACTGTTTCCACCATGTAATCTCATAATTTGATAAATTGAAATTTGATTGTATTTATGAAGAAAGTATTTCAGTGCTGTTGATAGATATAAAACAATCAATATTATTCCACTCTGGCTGATCGACTCTGATTGAAACTGAGTCAAAATAATTTGATAGGGAAGTTATGGTTATTCAGTTGTTTGCAGATTCAATTAATTTGATCGACTGGATAAAAAAAAATTGAAGCGTGTATGGCCACCATGCAAAGAATGTACAGATCGTACCATGTCACCAGTGTTATGCCCCGTACATACGGTCGGATTTTCCGACGGAAAATGTGTGATAGGACCTTGTTGTCGGAAATTCCGACCGTGTGTGGGCTCCATCACACATTTTCCATCGGATTTTCCGACACACAAAGTTTGAGAGCAGGCTATAAAATTTTCCGACAACAAAATCCGTTGTCGGAATTTCCGATCGTGTGTACACAAATCCGACGGACAAAGTGCCACGCATGCTCAGAATAAATAAAGAGATGAAAGCTATTGGCTACTGCCCCGTTTATAGTCCCGACGTACGTGTTTTACGTCACCGCGTTCAGAATGATCGGATTTTACGACAACTTTGTGTGACCGTGTGTATGCACGACAAGTTTGAGCCAACATCCGTCTGAAAAAATCCTAGGATTTTGTTGTCGGAATGTCCGATCAATGTCCGACCGTGTGTACAGGGAATAAGAGATACAGTAAGGAAATAATTATTTGATCCTCTGCAGATTTTGACAGTTTGCCCACTTACAAAGAAATTAAGGGTCTATAATTTTTATCATAGGTGTATTTTAAATGAAAGCGACAGAATATCAACCAAAAATCCAGAAAAAACACGATACAAATGTTATACATTGAGTTGCAGTTCAATGAGTAAAATAAGTATTTGATCCCCAAACAAAACATGACTTAGTACTTGGAGGAAAAACCCTTGTTGGCCATCACAGAAGTAAGATGTTTCATGTAGTTAGTGACCAGGTTTGCACACATCTCGGGAGGGATTTTGGTCCACTATTCTTTACAGGTCTTCTCTAAATCCTTAAGGTTTCTTAGGTGTCGCTTGGTAACTCAGAGTTTCAGCTCCCTCCATACATTTTCTATTGGACTAAGGTCTGGAGACTGGCTAGGAATGGGCTACGAGACCATTAGCAAGAAGCTTGGTGAAAAGGAGACAACTGTTGGAGTGATTATTCGCAAATGGAAGAAATACAAAATAACCATCAACTGCCTTTGTTCTAGAGCTCCATACAAGATTTTGCCTCATGGGGTGAGGATGATCATGAAAAAAGTGAGGGATCAGGTCAGAACTACACGGGAGGAGCTTGTGAATGATCTCCAGGCAGTTGGGACCACAGTCACCAAACAAACCATTGGTAACACAATACGCCGCCATGGATTGAAATTCTTCAGTGCCCGCAAGTCCCCCTTCTCAAGGGTTCACATGTACAGGTCCATCTGAGGTTTGCCAATTAACATCTAAATTATTTAGAGAAGGATTGGGAGAAAGTGCCATGGTCAGATGAGACCAAAATTGAGCTCTTTGGCATTAACTCGGGTCGCCGTGTTTGGAGGAAGAAAAATGATGACAATGACCCTAAGAACACCATCCCTACAGTCAAGCACGGAGGTGGAAATGCTTTGGGGCTGTTTCTCTGCTAAAGGTACAGGCTGACTTTGCCGCAGTGAGGGGCCAATGCATTGTAAAATCTTGGATGAGAACCTTCTTCCCTCAGCCAGAACACTAAAGATAGGTCGTGGATGGGTCTTCCAGCATGACAATGACCCAAAACATACCGCCAAGGCAACAAAAGAGTGGCTCAAGAAGAAGCACATTACGGTCATGGAGTGGCCTAGCCAGTCTCCAGACCTTAATCCTATAGAAAATTTATGGAAGGAGCTGAAACTTTGAGTTACCAAGCAACTGCCAAGAAACCTTAAGGATTTAGAGAAGATCTGTAAAGAAGAGGGGACCAAAATCCCTCCTGAGATGTGTGCAAATCTGGTAACCAACTACAAGAAACGTCTTACCTCTGTGCTTGCCAAGAAGGGTTTCTCCACCAAGTACTACGTCATGTTTTGCTTGGGGATCAAATACTTTTTTATAATTTTTTATCACTGAACTGCAACTCAATTTATAACATTTGTATTATGTGTTTTTTTCTGGATTTTTGGTTGATATTCTGTCTCTACCATTTAAACTACACCTATGATAAAAACAATTATAGACCCTTGATTTCTTTGTAAGTGGGCAAACTTACAAAATCTGCACTGGATCAAATAATTATTTTGCCCACTGTATAAGAAGATGACGTGGATCTACTTAGGAGCAAACACATAAAAACCTACATTTTCATTTCTGGATGCGGTCAGTCTTAAAAATGAAAGAAAGTCCCAGATCTCTGGGTTTTATTTTGCAAAAACACAGAATTACAGCGGTAATAACAGCGCCGGACATCACGCCGAGATCGCATCCCCCTCTGATTGTAAAATCGAAGCTTTATGAAGATCTTTAACCTATTAACAGCCTGCAGATAGCCATCCCCATTCATTGTGGAGCCGGCAGCGGTGTCAGGGAGTAAAAAATAAAACGGTGGAAAAAGGTTCATAAAACGATCCAGTCAAATGTGACCATTGATTTGCCATTAATGGAGACGCACCGCAATTCGTATGCGATGGCCGAAATAAATCAATGTTCATTCTCGTCCGCCAACACCGCCATCGATCCAGCTGAAAGGAGGAAAAAAAAATTCTGTTAAAAAGTCACGATGACTTTATTATATACAATACAGGGGGTGGGGGGGTGGAAGAAGAAGTCAACGGACAGACGTAGGAGACGGAGAGTGTAAACAGCGTTGGGGGAAGGGAGATGCCTCCGATCCGTCACTGCTCGCTCATTTTTCCAGGTTGATGGGCCTTCCATTAGGGTCATTCCTTCTTGAATGGGCCCTCAAGGCACCTCAACACACAAAAAATTGCATTTGCACTATTTTTGGATAAGCAGCAAACTCACATTTGCGTTTTTACCACCCATGTGCAACAGCCCAAAGTTAAAGGCAAGGGCTGATCTGCGTCAGCCACGAATTGCACAGGCACCAAGATTTACAGAGGAAGCCATTGTCAGGGGGAGTACTGTGATCTCAGAAGGTGCTAGAGCAAAGGGGCTTTTTTTTTTAATCTTAACTTTTTAAATTGAATTCCCATGCCACAACTATGAGCAAAGCGTTTAAGTCAGGGGTCTCCAAACTGCGGCCCATGGGCTAGATGTGGGCCTTTGTTTGCCCTTGGGGAACTATTCCTTCCACGGACACCAAAGATGGGATACTTCTTTCTACTGACACCAATAATGGGGACTATTCCTTCCACTGACACCAATAATGGGTCACTATTCCTCCCACTGACATCATCGATGGGTCACAATTCCTTCCACTGATACCAATGAAGGGGCACTATTCCTGCCCCTGATACCAATGATGGGTCACTTCTTTCTACTGACACCAATAACAGGGACTATTCCTCCCACTGACACCAATAATGGGTCACTATTTCTCCCACTGACACCAATGATAGGTCATTATTCCTTCCACTGATATCAATGATGGGGCACTATTCCTCCAACTGACAACAATGATAGGTCACTATTCCTTTCACTGACACCAAGGATGGGTAACTATTCCTGCCACTGATACCAATGATGGGTAACTATTCCTCCAACTGACAACAATGATGGGTCACTATTCCTTCCACTGACACCAATGATGGGTCACTATTCCTTCCACTGATACCAATGAAGGGGCACTTTTCCTCCTACTGATACAATTTAGGGGTCTCTTCTTTCTACTGACACCAATAACTGGGATTATTCCTTCCTCTGACATGAATGATGGGTCATTATTTCTTCCACTGATACCAATGATGGGGCATTATTCCTCCCACTGACACGAATGATGGGTCACCATTCCTTCCACTGACACCAATGATGGGTCACTATTCCTTCCACTGATACCAATGAAGGGTCACTATTTCTCCCACTGACACCAATGATGGGTCACTATTCCTTCCACTGACACCAATGATGGGTCACTATTCCTTCCACTGATACCAATGAAGGGTCACTATTTCTCCCACTGACACCAATGATGGGTCACAATTCCTTCCACTGACATGAGTGATGGGTCACTATTCCTCCCACTGACACCAATGAAGGGTCACTATTTCTCCCACTAACACCAACGATGGGTCACTAGTCCTCCCACTGATACCAATGATGGGCGACTTCTTTCTACTGACACCAATAATGGGAACCATTCCTTCCACTGATACCAATGATGGGTCACTATTCCTTCCACTGACACCAATGATGGGTCACTTTTCCTTCCACTGACACCAATGATGGGACACTATTCCTGCCACTGACACCAATGATGGGTCACTATTCCTTCCACTGACACCAGTGATGGGTCACTATTTCTCCCAATGACACCAATGATGGGCACACCTCAGTACCCCCTGCCATTCCCGCCGTAGGTGTGAGAACTGCGTTCCCCCATGTTCCCACAAAAATAAACCCTGAGTGTAAGTCAGCCCTAATAGTCACCAGGTGGAATAGCACAAAGACATGCTGCATTCTCATGAATATTATTTCCATTGCCTCTTGATGGGAACAAGCGCGCTTTAATGAAAAGATCAAATCAACTTTCCATCCTAAAAAGCCGCATTTTAAAGATTTCTCATTATGCTTCAGCAAACACGGCCAAAAACGACAAATAATGTAGGCGGGGAGGTGTCAGGAGCGATTAAATCAAGGCGTTTCATTCCGGTCGCGGGCTGTTTTTTTTTTCCCCTGGGGATGAGATATGTAGAAAAGAGCTGGAACGCACCTCATTTTTCTCTCTCTGCATTGGGAAACTTTTCCAAACCAGCGCCCTCCTCACTAAGATATATTAATTACACTCCCCCTTAAATAAAAATCAATTTTCTACTCTAGTCGTCCGGATAATGGAATTAGGGGGGCAAGCCGGAGAAAAGGAGAATTAGTATAAACATTAAGATATTCTCTTCGATGCTGTTTGACGGAGTTCCTGTAACTGTACATAATTCATAACGCAAAAGTCCGGAACGGAAACATTTATTATGACGGCAGAAATAAAGATGTGATGATTTGACTGACATGGGAGCGAGATCCAAGGAACCGCCGCAAGTTCATTCTGAAATTTCCGTTCATAAATAAATAATAAATAAATAAAATCTACTAATAATATGTAATAATACAATAATAATTACCCCATACCTTAAAAAATATCCTAAATAAATTATTTATATTATTATTAATAATAATAATAATAATAATAATAATAATAATAATATTATTATAATTATATAATAATAATAATGTATTTAGTTCTTTTGTGTTAGGGTGTTTAGTTATTTATTATTATTTTATTTATTTTTTTATTTTTTTAGGGTTAGAGGTTAAAGAGGATCTGCAGTCTGCTCACATCATTTGTAATAAAAACATCTTTGCCATTCTGAATCTACCCTGCAACCACTTTGCATATAATTTTATATATACTGTGATTGTTTACTTGCCAAATATGCTGCAGAAATCTCCTTCCACTAAGTCTGGCTGCATCCATTTTAACTGTGGGCAGCTGAAGCTGTTGCCTGTTCATTTCCTGGATTTACACAGACACACAGAGGCACACCTTCAGCTCTGCAGCCCTGCAGCTCTCATTGGCCCTCTAATGACTCATCCCCCCTGCCTTCCTAGCAAACTCTCAGGAGAGTGATAGAGTGAGAGCTGCGCATGATGTGATAAGCCTAGGCTAATGACCAGACAAGAAACAGGAAGTGGACTGTATAAGGTATTTACTGGCAGAAAAAAAAATGTTTTACTATCCAAAGTTAAAATAACAAGGGCAGAAGATTTAATAGATGGAAAGATAAAAAAATGACTGAAGGTCCGCTTTAATTATTTATTTATTATTACATAGTATCCATTTATTGTATTTATTTATTTATTCATTTTACATTTATTTATTTATTTATTATTATTATTAGTAGTAGTAGTAGTAGTAGTAGTAGTAGAAGTATTAGTAGTGTTATTAACAGACTAAAGCCTAAAAATAATAATAAATAACCCTAACCCCTAATGCTAACCCTAACCCAGTGATGGTAAACCTATGGTATGCCTAGAGCCCTCTCTGTGGGCATGCGAGGAAAAAGAGCGCACACTGACCAGCCGTCCTATACAAGGTGTCTCGTCCACGCCGCACCCCCCACTGCCTTGCTGGTTGTTCCATCAGGTACATCATTTAGGTTTCTATAATTCTGGGTCAGCAGTGAGCAGATGGAGGGGGGGGTGTTAACTATTTAAAGTGCGCAGGTGTGCAGGGGGTTGAGGTGCAAAGGTGGGCAAAGAGGCAGTGTGCAGAGGTCAGCAGCTTTGTGGGGGTGTAATAGTGAGCAGAGGAGGGCATGTAGAAGTAAGTAAAGAGGGGGGCTTTGAGGTACAGAGGTGAGAAGCTGGGATGGGGTGCATTTACATATGCAGCAGTCCTTGCTGTCCCTCTAAGAAACAATCCACGATGGATACATTTTCAAAAGACAGTTGACAGGTGTCAGGGAGGGGATATACAGTGGGGACGGAAAGTATTCAGACCCCCTTAAATTTTTCACTCTTTGTTATATTGCAGCCATTTGCTAAAATCATTTAAGTTCATTTTTTTCCTCATTAATGTACACACAGCACCCCATATTGACAGAAAAACACAGAATTGTTGACATTTTTGCAGATTTATTAAAAAAGAAAAACTGAAATATCACATGGTCCTAAGTATTCAGACCCTTTGCTCAGTATTTAGTAGAAGCCCCTTTTGATCTAATACAGCCATGAGTCTTTTTGGGAAAGATGCAACAAGTTTTTCACACCTGGATTTGGGGATCCTCTGCCATTCCTCCTTGCAGATCCTCTCCAGTTCTGTCAGGTTGGATGGTAAACGTTGGTGGACAGCCATTTTTAGGTCTCTCCAGAGATGCTCAATTGGGTTTAAGCCAGGGATCTGGCTGGGCCATTCAAGAACAGTCACAGAGTTGTTGTGAAGCCACTCCTTCATTATTTTAGCTGTGTGCTTAGGGTCATTGTCTTGTTGGAAGGTAAACCTTCGGCCCAGTCTGAGGTCCTGAGCACTCTGGAGAAGATTTTCATCCAGGATATCCCTGTACTTGGCCGCATTCATCTTTCCCTCGATTGCAACCAGTCGTCCTGTCCCTGCACTGAAAAACACCCCCACAGCATGATGCTGCCACCACCATGCTTCACTGTTGGGACTGTATTGGACAGGTGATGAGCAGTGCCTGGTTTTCTCCACACATACCGCTTAGAATTAAGGCCAAAAAGTTCTATCTTGGTCTCATCAGACCAAAGAATCTTATTTCTCACCATCTTGGAGTCCTTTGGGTGTTTTAGCAAACTCCATGCGGGCTTTCACGTGTCTTGCACTGAGGAGAGGTTTCCGTCGGGCCACTCTGCCATAAAGCCCCGACTGGTGGAGGGCTGCAGTGATGGTTGACTTTTTACAGCTTTCTCCCATCTCCCGACTGCATCTCTGGAGCTCAGCCACAGTGATCTTTGGGTTCTTCTTTACCTCTCTCACCAAGGCTCTTCTCCCCTGATAGCTCAGTTTGGCCGGACGGCCAGTTCTAGGAAGGGTTCTAGTCATCCCAAACTTCCTCCATTTAAAGATTATGGAGGCCACTGTGCTCTTAGGAACCTTAAGTGCAGCAGAAATGTTTTTGTAACCTTGGCCAGATCTGTGCCTTGCCACAATTCTGTCTCTGAGCTCTTCAGGCAGTTCCTTTGACCTCATGATTCTCATTTGCTCTGACATGCACTGTGAGCTGTAAGGTCTTATATAGACAGGTGTGTGGCTTTCCTAATCAAGTCCAATCAATATAATCAAACACAGCTGGACTCAAATGAAGGTGTAGAACCATCTCAAGGATGATCAGAAGAAATGGACAGCACCTGAGTCAAATATATGAGTGTCACAGCAAAGGGTCTGAATACTTAGGACCATGTGATATTTCAGTTTTTCTTTTTTAATAAATCTGCAAAAATGTCAACAATTCTGTGTTTTTCTGTCAATATGGGGTGCTGTGTGTACATTAATGAGGAAAAAAAAAATGAACTTGATTGAAATGATTTTAGCAAATGCCTGCAATATAACAAAGAGTGAAAAATTTAAGGGGGTCTGAATACTTTCCGTCCCCACTGTATCACCTTCTCACCAATGGTATTAACCCACTGGCACTTTGAAATAAACAAGCTGGTTTTGTGTTGTAGTTTGGGCACTTGGGCTCAAAAAGGTTCGCCATCACCACCCTAACCTAACCTTAACTCCCCCTTACCCTAACAACAACAAAAAAATAATACTAAATGAATAATAATAGTTAAAAAAAGAAATAAAAGCTGATGGAATAGCTAAAAAAAGGTGAAAAACCTAGCAACAAATGATGCAACAGATGATAGTTGTCTCTATTGGCTAATAAAAAAACGCCAAAGCTCAAAGACTGTATAAAAACTTGCAAAAATCGCGCATATAAAAAAGCACAAAGAAAACCAGGAAAAGCCCAAAGACGCTACGCTCAGGTGTGAATGCAGCCTAAAAGTAGCTCAAAAAGAGCTACAGTACTGTGCAAAAGTTTTAGGCAGGTGTAAAGAAATGTTGTAAAGTAAGAATGTTTTCAAAAATATATATTTTAATTGTTTGTTTTTTATCAATTTACAAAATGCAAAGCGAACGAACAGAAGAAAAATCTAAATCAAATCAATATTTGTTGTGGCCACCCTTTGCCTTCAAACCAGCATCCATTCGTACACTTTCACACATTGTACACTTGCACAAAGTCAGAGATTTTGTAGGATTACAGTCAGGTGCATGATTAATCAATTATACCAAGCAGGTGCCAATGATCACCAATTTAATATGTAGTTTGAAACACAGTCATTAACTGAAACAGATGTGTAGGAGGTTTAAAACTGGGTAAGGAATAGCCAAACTCTGCTACTAAGGTGAGGTTGAGGAAGACAGTTTCATGTCACAGGTCATACATCATGGCAAGACTGAGCACAGCAACAAGACACAAGGGGGTTATACTGCATCAGCAAGGTATCTTGCAGGCACAGATTTCAAAGCAGACTGTTCAAACTCTTTTGAAGAAGCACAAAGAAACGGGCAACATTGAGGACCATAGATGCAGTGGTCGGCCAAGGAAACTTAATGCAGCAGATGAAAGACACATCATGCTTACTTCACTTCCACATTGGAAGATGTACAGCAGTGCCATCAGCACAGTGCTGGCGGAAACCAGTGGGACCCAGGTACACCCATCTACTGTCCAGAGAAATCTAGTGGAAACCAGTGGGACCTAGGTACACCCATCTACTGTCCAGGGAAGTCTGGTGTAAGCCAGTGGGACCCAGGTACACCCATCTACTGTCCGTAGAAGTCTAGTGGAAACCAGTGGGACCCAGGTACCCCCATCTACTACCCAGAGAAGTCTGGTGGAAAAAAGTGGAACCCAGGTACCCCCATCTACTGTCCAGAGAAGTCTGGAGGATAACAGTGGGACCCAGGTACCCCCATCTACTGTCTGGAGAAGTCTGAGCAGAAGTGGTCCTCATGGAAGAATTGAAGCCAAAAAGCCACCATACCTCCCACCTGGAAATAAGGCTAAGCCAGCAAACTATGCAGGAAAACATAGGAACTGGGGTGCAGAAAAATGGCAGCAGGTGCTCTGGACTGATGAGTCAGAATGGGAAATATTTGGCTCTAGCAGTAGGCAGTTTGTTGGTGAAGGGCTGGAGAGCGGTACAATAATGGGTGTCTGCAGGCAACTGTGAAGCATGGTGGAGGTTCCTTGCAAGTTTGGGGCTGCATTTCTGTCAATAGAGTTGGAGATTTGGTCAGGATCAATGGGGTCCTCAATGCTGAGAAGTACAGGCAAATACTTTTTCATCATGCCATACTATCAGGGACGCTTGTAACTGGCCCCAAATGTATTCTGCAGCAGGACAATGACTCCAAACATACAGCCAATGTCGTTAAGTAATATCTTCAGTGTAAAGAAGAACAAGGAGTTCTGAAAGTGATGGTTTGGCCCCCACAGAGCCCTGATCTCACCATCATGGAGTCTGTCTGGGATTACATGAAGAGACAGAAGGATTTGAGGCAGCCGACATCCACAGAAAATCTGTGTTTAGTTCTCCAAGATGTTTGGAACAACCTACCTGCCAAGTTCCTTCAAAAAACGTGTACACGTGTACCTACAAGAAGGCAAAGGGTGGTCACAGCAAATATTGATTGGACTTCTCTTCTGTTCATTTACTTTCCATTTTGTAATTGATAAAAAATAAACTATTAACACGTCTATTTCTGAAAGCTTTCTTCATTTATAGCATTTTTTCACACCTGCCTAAAACTTTTGCACAGTAGTGTACTTTGCCACATTTTGTCTTGTATAAAGCAGCCCATGGAACCACTCAGAAAATATGCATATGCTTGACGCCTGACATTGCCCATGATAGTGGGAATGATTCCTGGCTACAGTGGGGAAAATAATAATTTGATCCCGTGCAGATTTTGTACGTTTGCCCACTTACAAAGAAATGAAGGGTCTATAATTTTTTTTTTTTTGTATTTTAAATGATAGAGACAGAATATCAACCAAAAATCCAGAAAAAAACACACGATACAATTGTTATAAATTGAGTTGCAGTTGAGTTGAGTCCACAGAATCTCTTTCTTCCATTCAAACCTTTCCCTCATTGGCAAGACCAAAGAGGTGTCAAAAGACATCAGGGATAAGATTGTAGACCTGCACAAGGCTGGAATGGGCTACCAGACCACCAGCAAGAAGCTTGGTGAGAAGGAGACAACTGTTGGAGCAATTAATCGCAAATAGAAGAAATACAAAATAACCATCTATTGCCCTCGGTCTGGAGCTCTGTGCAAGATTTCGCCTCACGGGGTAAGGATGTTCATGAGAAAAGTGAGGGATCAGCCCAGAACTACACGGGAGGAGCTTGTGAATGATCTCCAGGCAGTTGGGACCACAGTCACCAAACATACCCTTGGTCACACAATATGCTGCCATGGATTGAAATCCTGCAGCGCCCGCAAGGTCCCCCTCCTCAAGAAGGCACATGTACAGGCCTGTCTGAAGTTTACCAATGAACATCTTAATGATTCAGAGAAGGATTGGGAGATAGCGCTGTGGTCAGGTGAGACCAAAATTTAGCACTTTGGCATTAACTCGCTGACTATGACCCTAAGAACACCATCCCTACAGTCAAGCACTGAGGTGGAAACATTATGCTTTGGGGCTGTTTCTCTGCTAAAGGTACAGTACGACTTTGCCGCATTGAGGGGCCAATGGACGGGGCCATGTATTGTACCATCTTGGATGAGAACCTTCTTCCCTCAGCCAGAACACTGAAGATGGGTCTTCCAGCATGACAATGACCCAAAACATTCCACCAAGGCAACAAAGGAGTGGCTCAAGAAGAAGCACATTAAAGCATTTGTTAACCCCCCCCCCAAAAAAAATTCCCTTAAAGCATGTTATACAGCACAACGCTTGTGCTGTGTAATTTACCCCCCCTGTATACCCTAAAATACCTGGCTGATCCTCCCCTCTGCAAACAGACCATGATAATCATGGCTGCTGAGCCCCTGATACCATGGTCTGTTTGCGTGATTCCGTCAGCTGCAGCTCTCCTGTCTGCAGCTCTCCTGTGTCTGTGTCCTCCCCCCTCCCTATTCCTACCTGCGCCCCCCCCCCCTTACTCCTGCTGATCGCAAATCTGCTATTAAATAGTGCCATCCGCTCTGTACGATTATAAGAAGTTTCCCTGTGCCTGACTTCTGTAAAAAAAAATCTGCCCCATTGTACCTGTATGAGCTCCGCTCCCGCCGCTCAGCTGACGCGCGGCTCTCTCTCCTCCTCTCTCCCCCTCCTCCCTGGCTGAAGTCAGCGGGAAGCTGCCACTGCAGCTGTGAGCCGGAGAGAGAAGGAGGAGAGGAATCAGCTGTGCGCCCGGAGCGGAGCTCATACAGGTACATTCGGGCAGTTTTTTTTTTTTACAGAACGCAGGCACAGGGAAACTTCTTATAGTTGTACAGAGCGGGTGGCAGCATTTAGTAAAAGTGGGTTAACAACCACTTTAAGGTGATGGAGTGGCTGTCGCTTGGCAACTTTGAGTTGCCAAGCGACAGCCAAGAAACCTTAAAGCCTCGTACACACAATCAGATTTTCTGACGGGAATTGTGTGATGACAGGCTGTTGGCGGAAAATCCGACCGTGTGTACGCTCCATCGGACAATTGTTGTCGGATTATCCGCGGACAAATGTTGGATGGCAGGTTTTACAATTTTCCGCGGACAAATGCGTATTGTCGGACTTTCCAAGCGTGTGTACACAAGTCCGTCGGACAAAAGTCCAAAGAACAAACACGCATGCTCGGAAGCAGAAGCGGTCGGTCTTGTAAACTAGCGTTTGGAATGGAGAATTAACGTTCGTGACGCGGCAAATTATGGGATCTCGAAATGCAGCGCACAATTCTCTTCTTCTTTAATGGGATAACAATGAAGCTGCTTTGCTGGTGATACTGATGGAGTTATTGCAAACACATTTTCAAAGGCTTTTTTTCTAGTGATATCAAGAATAATATTATTATGTTTTTTTTTTATTATTTGGGCAAATTACCAAAACACCATTATCCCGTAGTTTTTAAGATCAAAGATACAACTATGTTGGTGTCCCTTGTCAATTTTACATTGTATTTTTTTAAATGTAACTGCCTACTCCCAAACTGTCATTTGAAGTAAAACACAGAGCCAAGTATTATTCTACACAATGTTTTTATTGTGCATTAAAAAAAGAAAACAAATACAATTAGACATGATATCTGCCAATAGAGCTTAACCAAAAAGTGCATTCTATGCATCCAAAAATATAGAAAATATACCAAATCAAATCATTATTATTCAACCAAAAAAATAATGTCAAAGCAATAACTCCAAGGCCAATAATAAATAACACGTTATCTCCTCCGATTCCGCAACATGGCTGGTTGACAAACGGCCGTTCAGGAACGAACTGAAAAGCGCAAACTGAAAAGTGTGAAATGAAAAACGTCTACTAACACGAAGTTAGCAGAAGGAGCCCAAAGGGTGGTGCTAAAGAGCTGAAAAACCACGTAGTACATCACTACGTTCGTGTTTGTTGGCCGAAAATTCCTTGCCGTTTGTATGCAAGACAAGTTTGGGCCAACGCCCTTCGGACAAAAGTTCATGGTTTTGTTGGCCAACAATCCGATCGTGTGTACGAGGCTTTAGGCTTTGGAGAAGATCTGTAAAGAAAAGTGGACCAAAATCCCTCCTGAGATGTGTGCAAACCTGGTCACTAACTACAAGAAACGTCTTACCTCTGTGCTTGCCAAGAAGGGTTTTGCCACCAAGCACTAAGTCATGTTTTGCTCGGGAATCAAATACTTATTTTACTCACTGAACTGCAACTCAATGTATAAGATTTGTATCGTGTTTTTTCTGGATTTTCGGTTGATATTATGTCGCTATCATTTAAAATACACCTATGATAACAATTATAGACCCTTCATTTCTTTGTAAGTGGGCAAACTTACAAATCTGCAGAGGATCAAATCATTTATTTTCCCCACTGTATGTATAAAAGTGACTTCGGACTGTAAATAGCTTCTGGTGGAGGTTATAAAAAAAAAATACCAATGTTTATCAAGAAATCTAAAAACGATTTCGCCCCAGTTAATGTAACATTTAACATTGCGGCAGGTAACAGATTCATTTCCCCCGTACGGCGTACAGACGACGCCATCCACGGCGAGAATTTACATGGGTCATTATACAATAAAGCATCGGTAATAGCCTCTGGCCACTCTCCAGCCACTGAAGCAGGCAGAGAAAATGTCTACACGTAGAGGATCGCTTGGCGTTCTCATCGCCTTTTCCGCGGCATCACGCGAGTACATTCTGCCCGGTCTCGCCGCTGAGCAAACACAGGGAACGAAAAAAAAACTGTAACACAAACATTCCACAACGTATCGGAAATGATTACTCACTGGTAATAACATTGCAGTTGGCTCTAACCCTGCTCCTCTAACCCCAGCTGTGCGTTCCGTGCTACGGTGCGCGAGGAAGCACGGCCCTGGCTGCCGTACAAGAACATTCATTTGCGTGTTTACGCTCGGAAACAATTCGAGACCGTTAGATAAATAGAGAGGAAAAAAAAAAAAAGGAAGCGGAATCCTGCTCTGCATATTTTTTGATTAGCTCGTTAGAAAAAGGCAGAAAGCGTATTTACGGCGGAAAAGGTGGCGCGGATTTTATCGTGTGATTCATTGTAACATGGAGGCGGGGGGGAGGGGAATTCCAGTAGATGTAAACCCAATCTTATAGAA
Organism: Aquarana catesbeiana; assembly: GCF_042186555.1. Classification (NCBI taxonomy): domain Eukaryota; kingdom Metazoa; phylum Chordata; class Amphibia; order Anura; family Ranidae; genus Aquarana; species Aquarana catesbeiana. The sequence continues at coordinate 265,829,764 of NC_133334.1, read as the reverse complement.
GCTTTAACATGTTAATGTCATTTCAAAAGTCATTTTCAGTCTTTATACACCGGCCACGTTATTAGGTACACCTTGCTAGTACCGGGTTGGACCCCCTTTTGCCTTCAGAACTGCCTTCATTCTTCATGGCATAGATTCAACAAGGTGTTGTAAACGTTCCTCTGAGATTTGGGTCCATAGCGACATGATGGCATCACACAGTTGCTGCAGAATTGTTAGCTGCACATCCATGATGCCAATCTCACATTCCACCACATTCCAAAGGTGCTCTATTGGATGAGATCTGGTGAGTGTGGAGGCCATTGGAGTACAGTGACCTCATTGTCCAGTGGTGAGATGATTGGAGCTTTGTGACATGGTGCATTATCCTGCTGGAAGGAGCCATCAGAAGATGGGGAAACTGTAGTCATAAAGGGATGGACATGGTCAGCAACAATACTCAGGTAGGCCGTGGAGTTTAAACGATGCTCAGTTGGTACTCAGGGGTCCAAAGTGTGCCAAGACAATATCCCCCACACCATTACATCACCACCACCAGCCTGAAACGATGATACAAGGCGGGATGGATCCATGCTTTCATGTTGTTTGCATCAAATTCTGATCCCACCATCTGAACGTTGCAGCTGAAATCGAGACTCATCAGACCAGGCAACGTTTTTCCAATCTTCTTTGTCCAATTTTGGTGATCCTGTGCGAATTGTAGCCTCAGTTTCCTGTTCTTAGCTGACAGGAGTGGCACCCGGTGTGGTCTTCTGCTGCTGTAGTCCATCTATTTGAAGGTTCAATGTGTTGTGCGTTCAGAGATGGTATTCTGCATACCGTTTGTTATTTGTTGCCTTTCTATCATCTGGAACCAGTCTACCCATTCTCCTCTGACCTCTGACATCAACAAGGCATTTTCCTCCACACAACTGCCGCCCACTGGATATTTTCTCTTTTTCCCACCATTCTCTGTAAATCCCGAGAGATGGTTGTGTGTGAAAATCCCAGAAGATCAGCAATTTTGAAATCCTCAGACCAGCCTGTCTGGCGCTAACAACCATGCCACGTTCAAAGTCCCTTAAATCCCCTTTCTTCCCCATTCTGACGCTCGGTTTGAACTTCAGCAAGTCGTCTTCACCACTTCTAGATGCCTAAGGGCCGGTTCACACCACATGCAGTCCAGTGCGTTTTACTGCATCAAAAACACATGAAAAGTAGGTTATGTGTTTCCATTGGCTTAGTTCACACCAGTGCTTGCAGTTCAGGACAAAAAAAAAAAATAGAACATGCTGCATTTTTCCTGCCCTGGACTGTACTGGAATGCTGTAAAACCCATCAAAAACGCACTGGGACACACATGTTATTATTTAAGGTTAAGAAAAAAAAGGTGGAAAAATGCACTGGACTGCATCAAAAACGCATCAAAAACACGCATGCAAGAAAAGCGCCTGGAACGCATCCGGACAGCGTTTCTATGGTGTGAACTGGCCCTGAATGCATTGAGTTGCTGCCATGTGATTGGCTGCTTAGCAATTCGTGCTATGAAGCAATTGAACCATTTACCTAATAAAGTGGCCGGTGAATATATTTCTTCAGCACTCATTAAAAAAAAGTGCCTGGCAATCCTGCCATGACAGACCTTGTTCAGGAACCTCCTGTTATAGGGTGACAACGCTCTGTCTCCAAAATGCTGATATCCAATACAATATAATATAAAACCGATGCACTTAAAGAAATTCACTGTCTCATGCCGTGTACACACGACCGGACTTTTCGACCGAACTGTCGAAAAATCTGTCGGACTTTAGAAATAAAACATGTTTCAAATCTTTCCGAAGGACTCGAGTCCGATCGAAAAGTCCGCTCGTCTGTATGCTAGTCCGACGGACAAAAAAGGACGCAAGGGCAGCTATTGGCTACTGGCTATGAACTTCCTTATTCTAGTCCGGTCGTACGTCATCAAGTTTGAAATGATCGGACTTTGGTGGGATCGTGTGTAGGCAAGTCCGGTTCGTTGGAACTCCGTCGGAACTCCATCGAAAAGTCCTTTGGGGTTCAGTCCGACGAAAAGTCCGGTCGTGTGTACGCGGCATCGGTCAACATAAATTATTTTTAAAGTGGAACATCGCCCAAAATGTAAAGTTCCGCTCTTCCTCCTCCTCCCCCCCTCCCCCTTACATTTGGCACTTCTTTTTTGACAGGTACCCACTCCCCCGGTCAGATTTCCGTGGTGATCTGAGCGTCAGTTTGCCCCCCACTTCCCCCGCAGCCTTCTGGGAGACATCGCAGGTCCCAGATAACTGCGGGACCAATCACAAAGTGCAGCGCTGCTCACGCACAAGCACAAGCCGGGCTGCAAATTTGTAGCTTCTGACTTTTCATTTTTTTTGGAGGAGACTGGCGCTCCGCTTTAATCCTTCTACAGTGAGCATTAGCAAATAGATACGAGTCAGTTTTTTTTTTTCACAGAAACTTTTTTTTCGGCAAGTTGTTGTGTTTAAATCCGAAACCCGAAGTTCACTTCTGTGCCTCTAACTTATTACTTGTGGAACAGATCACAGCCTCCTCTACCTCTCACCTCATTAGCACCGCTACCTGTTGTTTTAACACTCAGGCGCTGCAGTGGGTGGGTAGGGGGGAAGCGCGAAGGCGCCATTTCTCTTGACACGGTGATAATTAATATTAGAACATATTGTAGCTTTGATGTCTAATACGCTCTCTGTCTACAAATATCTTAACCCCTTGTAGGCAGAGGTGGAGCAGGAGGAGGACAGAACATGGTCTGCGCTTACTCAGACAATTCTCCTTCTTTACAAGGCTGGCTACCCAACTCCAAAAGCTGGTTAACTTTTAGTCCTGGCACTGACTGATGTCACTACTTCTGTCAGCTAATCACCAGCTGAGCTGGAAGGAGCTCTTGATGGCCCAAAGAAACAGTTAGCTGGAGTCTCCAGCCATACTTTTGAGAGTTCCTAGGGAGGACCGTTCACAGGTATGACCTCCTTGGTCTCTGGTGGCTCTTGCAGGATTGGTAATGTAACATATCTTCAAGTTAAAAGGACAGTTGGCATTTTCTCCTGGGGGTGGGGGGTGGGGGTGATCTATCGCTAAACAAAGAGGAGCAGGAGGAGGTTCGAACACAGCCAGCACCTTCTCAGACCTCTCCTCCATAAGGCTGGAAGGAGCTCTTGATGGCCCAAAGAACCGGTTAGCTGGAGTCTCCAGCCATACTTTTGAGAGTTCCTAGGGAGGACCGTTCACAGGTATGACCTCCTTGGTATCTGGTGGCTCTTGCAGGATTGGTAATGTAACATACTGTATCTTCAAATTAAAAGGACAGTTGGTAGTTTCTCCTGGGCGGGGGGGGGGGTGTAATCTATCGCTAAACTTCAGGCAGATATTTTAAAAGAGGAGCAGGAGGAGGTTCAAACACAGCCCGCACCTTCTCAGACCTCTCCTCCATAAGGCTGGGTCACCGCTCCAAAAGCTGGTTAACTTTTAGTACTGACACTGATTGATGTCACTATTTCTGTCAGCTAATCACCAGCTGAGCTGGAAGGAGCTCTTGATGGCCCAAAGAAACGGTTAGCTGGAGTCTCCAGCCATAATCTTGAGAGTTCCTAGGGAGGACCGTTCACAGGTATGACCTCCTTGGTCTCCGGTGGCTCTTGCAGGATTGGTAATGTAACATATCTTTAAGTTAAAAGGGCAGTTGGCAGTTTCTCCTAGGGGGGGGGGGGATCTATCGCTAAACTTCAGGCAGATATTTAAAAAGAGGAGCAGGAGGAGGTTCAAACACAGCCCGTACCTTCTCAGACCTCTCCTCCATAAGGCTGGAAGGAGCTCTTGATGGCCCAAAGAACCGGTTAGCTGGAGTCTCCAGCCATACTTTTGAGAGTTCCTAGGGAGGACCGTTCACAGTTATGACCTCCTTGGTCTCCGGTGGCTCTTGTAGGATTATGGTAATGTAACATACTGTATCTTCAAATTAGCTGGAGTCTCCGGCCATAATCTTGAGAGTTCCCAGGGAGGACCGTTCACAGGTATGACCTCCTTGGTATCCAGTGACTCTTGCAGGATTGGTAATGTAACATATCTTCAAGTTAAAAGGACAGTGGGCGGTTTCTCCTGGAGGGGGGGGGGGGTAATCTATCGCTAAACTTCAGGCGGATATTTCAAAAAAGGAGCAGGAGGAGGTTCAAACACAGCCCGTACCTTCTCAGACCTCTCCTCCATAAGGCTGGAAGGAGCTCTTGATGGCCCAAAGAACCGGTTAGCTGGAGTCTCCAGCCATACTTTTGAGAGTTCCTAGGGAGGACCGTTCACAGGTATGACCTCCTTGGTCTCTGGTGGCTCTTGCAGGATTGGTAATGTAACATACTGTATCTTCAAATTAAAAGGACAGTTGGTAGTTTCTCCTGGGTGGGGTGGGGGGGTGTAATCTATCGCTAAACTTCAGGCAGATATTTTAAAAGAGGAGCAGGAGGAGGTTCAAACACAGCCCGCACCTTCTTAGACCTCTCCTCCATAAGGCTGGGTCACCGCTCCAAAAGCTGGTTAACTTTTAGTACTGACACTGATTGATGTCACTATTTCTGTCAGCTAATCACCAGCTGAGCTGGAAGGAGCTCTTGATGGCCCAAAGAAACGGTTAGCTGGAGTCTCCAGCCATAATCTTGAGAGTTCCTAGGGAGGACCGTTCACAGGTATGACCTCCTTGGTCTCCGGTGGCTCTTGCAGGATTGGTAATGTAACATATCTTTAAGTTAAAAGGGCAGTTGGCAGTTTCTCCTAGGGGGGGGGGGTCTATCGCTAAACTTCAGGCAGATATTTAAAAAGAGGAGCAGGAGGAGGTTCGAACACAGCCCGTACCTTCTCAGACCTCTCCTCCATAAGGCTGGAAGGAGCTCTTGATGGCCCAAAGAACCGGTTAGCTGGAGTCTCCAGCCATACTTTTGAGAGTTCCTAGGGAGGACTGTTCACAGTTATGACCTCCTTGGTCTCCGGTGGCTCTTGTAGGATTATGGTAATGTAACATACTGTATCCTCAAATTAGCAGGAGTCTCCGGCCATAATCTTGAGAGTTCCTAGGGAGGACCGTTCACAGGTATGACCTCCTTGGTATCCAGTGACTCTTGCAGGATTGGTAATGTAACATATCTTCAAGTTAAAAGGACAGTGGGCGGTTTCTCCTGGAGGGGGGGGGGGTAATCTATCGCTAAACTTCAGGCGGATATTTCAAAAAAGGAGCAGGAGGAGGTTCGAACACAGTCCGCACCTTCTCAGACCTCTCCTCCATTTTAGTGCTTACACTGATTGATGTCACTACTTCTGTCAGCCAATCACCAGCTGAGCTGGAAGGATCTCTTGATGGCCAAAGAACCGCTTAGCTGGAGTCTCCAGTCATAATTTTGAGAGTTCCTAGAGAGGACCGTTCACAGGTATGACCTCCAGCCATAATCCGGAGAGTTCCCAGCAGTGGCAGCCCATCCACATGGGGCGCAGTCCCCCTAATCCATGCGCCCGGCCCATAATCTACATGCAGTGCACCGGACGCATGGATTCCAATGGGGTTTTATTTTTTGTTTAGAAGCACATGATTAGAGCCTGAGGTTCTAATTGGCTTCAAAAAAGGGGGGTAGGCTCGGGGCGCAATGAGCCCACTCAGTTGTGTGACAATAGCGAATTAATATTTGCTATCGTCTTCCTAATTTTCCTCCCGGTCACCCGATTGGCCGAGAGGAGAAGCGATACTATTGGCTGCCGAGGAGGAAAAGAAATTTTCCTACAGAAAAGAATTTTCGTGGCTGGGAATCTTCTTTTCTTTCCGAGAATTTTCTTTTCTTGCACATGCGCATTTTTTTACATTTCTCGCACGATTCTCCCATCATTGATTAGGAAATCATTTGTTTTTTTAAAAAAAATTCCAGCATGCCCGATTCGATGGCCGCACGAAAATCAGCTGTTGCTGCAGCCCACTAATGGTGCGAAATACGAACGAAAAATTCTTAGATAAGATATTCGAAAGAAAATTCTTTCGAAATTCAACCCATGTATGGCCTGCCTAACTTAGGCAGATATAAAATGTAGCACTACACCCAAAGGAGCCGCCTTAATTTAACCGGTTCTTTCCTGAGATGTTCCAGAAGCCTCCGGAAGGCAGGGGAGAGCATTCAAACCTGCAGCCTGTGAGATCCAGAACAGCCAAAAGCAATCAACAACTGCTCTACTGATTACAGGGGAGACAAAAAGAACTACATTTGCCTACATACTAGCAACCTAACTAGGAGGACTACCTGAATCTTTCTTGATATGGGTCTTTTATCATCTACTGCACAGCAGGAGTGAGAGCGGGAGGAGCAGCACTAGGAGCCAATGAGACTCTGCTGCATACACATGTGCTGACAGGGTATGCGCAGGCAGGAGAGAGAAGAGGGAAGACTTATCAGTGTGCTTCTACTCCTCTGCTGTCCAATCAGCAGGTAGTAGATGGGAAGGTGAGACCCCTATACTCTTCAACTGTAACAGAAATAAAGGCAAGAAAAGCTGAAGCAACCAACAACCAATCAGGCATCAGTCCACTGAAGACAGAATAGTGAGAAATGGATTCTGATTGGCTGCTCTGGTTTTCAGGACTTAGCTTCTTTTGATTGTTCACGGGAAGAGGCTGATGGCTTCCCTCCCTGGGCTGTGTTCTTAAACATCGCTGCCAAACACTTTAAATAAATTTCCTTGTACCTGAACTCTCTTTAAATGGCCTTAACTGCTTTCTCCTTTCAGAATTATATGGATATAAAATATTTTGACATTCATTTTTGTTTAACGCTCCCACCAGATTCATCGCGTTAAAGCCGTCCTGTCCAAGTAAATCAGGCGGACTTTGGAAATTGGCTGGAAGCCCTCCCCGGGGGGCGCACAAAATCACCATCAGGAGCTTTGCGGACCGTCCTTAATGCGCCGCTCGGCCCTGAGACGAAGATTTAACGCGGGCTACGATCAGTCCCATTTCCTTCTCCATTTACTTATATTAAAATACAAAATGGCTCCTTGGAGGGTCACATGATCCCTTTTAATAGCTGATCCAGGCTAATCTCCCGCCATTCCACGGGCCAGGCCAGTGAATCACTTAGCGAGACGCGCAGTAAATAATTGCGCGGGTGTCGTGCAATATTTAGGTGCTTCTGTAGGGGATGACGTTGCCAAATTCCTGAGCTCATTTTTGAAGAAGTGAATCCAATTACAGCGGGCGATAAATTATACGCCGTTAAATGAGAAATCTAGCCCCAATTTTATTACCGGCATAAAACACTACAGGTACAAGTAAATGATTATGTAAAAAAGAAGTGTGTACTTAATAAAATCTAGCATTGGCCTTGAGTCACGTCCAGATCTTAGAGGTGATCTGAGATGGCGATGGATTTTTTTTTTTCCAGGAAGTTTGCAGACTTCTGTAAGAGCCTTTAAGGGAATCTAAGTAGCTCTAAACCCAAAATGGACAAATTAGTTTGGTAAAACACTATATATACAGTGCCTTGCAAAAGTATTCACTCCCCTTGGCTTTTTACCAATTTTGTTACATTACAGCTTTTAGTTCAATGTTTTTTTAATCTGAATTATATGTGATGGATCCGAACACAATAGTCTAAGTTGGTAGTAAGTAAAATTAGAAAAATATATACATAGAACTTTTTTCAGAAATAAAAAACTGATAATTGGCATGTGCGTATGTATTCACCCCCTTTGTTATGAAGCCCATAAAAAGCTCTGGTGCAACCAATTACCTTCAGAAGTCACATAAATAGTGAAATGATGTCCACCTGTGTGCAATCTAAGTGTCACATGATCTGTCATTACATAGACACACCTTTTTGAAAGGCCCCAGAGGCTGCAACACCTAAGCAAGAGGCACCACTAACCAAACACTGCCATAAAGACCAAGGAACTCTCCAAACAAATAAGGGACAATGTTGTTGAGAAGTACAAGTCAGGGTTAGGTTATAAAAAAATATCCAAATATTTGATGATCCTCTAGGAGCACCATCAAATCTATCATAACCAAATGGAAAGAACATGGCACAACAGCAAACCTGCCAAGAGACGGCCGCACACCAAAACTCATGGACTGGGCAAGGAGGACATTAATCAGAGAGGCAACACAGAGACCTAAGGTAACCCTGGAGGAGCTGCAGAGTTCCACAGCAGAGACTGGAGTATCTGTACATAGGACGACAATAAGCCGTACGTTCCATAGAGTTGGGCTTTATGGCAGAGTGGCCAGAAGAAAGCCATTACTTTCAGCAAAAAACAAAATGGCACGTTTTGAGTTTGCGAAAAGACACGTGGGAGACTCCCAACATGTATGGAGGAAGGTGCTCTGGTCTGATGAGACTAAAATGAAATTTTTTGGCAATCAAAGAAAATGCTATGTCTGGCGCAAACCCAACACATCACATCACCCAAAGAACACCATCCCCACAGTGAAGCATGGTGGTGGCAGCATCATGCTGGGGGTATGTTTTTAAGCAGTCAGGACTGGGAAACCTGTCAGAGTTTAGGATGGATGGTGCTAAATACAGGGATATTCTTGATAAAAACCTGTAGCACTCTGTGTGTGATTTGAGGCTAGGACGGAGGTTCACCTTCCAGCAGGACAATGACCCCAAACACACTGCTAAAGCAACACTTGAGTGGTTTAAGGGGAATCATGCAAATGTGAAGGAATGGCCTAGTCAAAGCCCAGACCTCAATCCAATAGAAAATCTGTGGTCAGACTTAAAGATTGTTGTTCACAAGCGCAAATCATTTAACTTGAAGGAGCTGGAGCAGTTTTGCAAGGAGGAATGGGCAAAAATCCCAGTGGTAAGATGTGGCAAGCTCATAGACACTTATCCAAAGCGACTTGGAGCTGTGATAGCCGCAAAAGGTGGCTCTACAAAGTATTGACTTTAGGGGGGGGAATAGTTATACACATTGACTTTTTCTGTTATTTTGTCCTATTTGTTGTTTGCTTCACAATAAAAAAAAAAAAAAATCTTCAAAGTTGTGGGCATGTTTTGTAAATTAAATGATGCAAATCCTCAAACAATCCATGTTAATTCCAGGTTATGAGGCAACAAAACACGAAAAATGCCAAGGGGGGTGAAAACTTTTGCAAGGCACTGTATCATTAACAATTGCCTTCTCTTTCCATAAATTACCATTTTCACCAATCGTATCTTAGTTTTGATGATCTATTCCAGCTTTTTTTACAGCCACTTCCTGTCTGCATTTCACTTGCTCCGGCGTTGGCTGCACTTCATTGACCTGGACTGGCTTCCTTATGGTGACAAGAGGGAACCATACCTGTGTAATGTGCGCCGGCACAGCCACTTGTAGTGTCTACCAGGGGAGCCTAGGAAGAGGTGACAACACAGGAGCACAATTAATAGACGAGGACAGAACGTTGTCACCCTATACCAAGAAGTGCATGAACAAGGATCTTCATGGCAGGTGTTCTTTTAAAGTTGCAACTCTTAAAAAAAAATATTTTTGAAATTACATTCTCACGTGAAAGCTTATGTGAGATTTTAGTGATTGGGCTTACACCTTACATAGTTGGCGAGGTTGAAAAAAGACACAAGTCCATCAAGTCCAACCTGTGTGTGTGCTTTTATGTTATTAGTAAATTGTATATCCCTGTATGTTGTGGTCGTTTAGGTGTCCATCTAATCGTTTTTTTGAAATTATCTATGCTCTCCATTGAAACCACTGCTTGCGGAAGAGAATTCCACATCCTTACCGCTTATACAGTAAAGAACCCTCTACGCAGTTTAAGGTTAAACCTCTTCTCTTCTAATTTTGGTGAATGGCGGCGTGTTTTATTAAATTCCCTTGCGTGGAAATGTTTTATCCCTATTGTGGGGTCACCAGTACGGTATTTGTGCATTGAAATCATATCCCCTCTCAAGCGTCTCTTCTCCAGAGAGAATACCAATGGTTGTGGTCTTTCCTCATAACTAAGGTCCTCTAGTCCCTTTATTAGCTTTGTAGCCCTTCTCTGGACTCTCTCCAGTAGGGATGGTCTGGATGTTCCAGTTGAATGTAAGTTATGTGTCACCCGTGCAAACTCTTAAGCGAAGGAAGAAGTTTTTTTTGATCGCAGACAGATCAACTATAGTAATAGCACCACATCCCTTAATAGATTAAATGTAGAGAGAGGATTGGGATTTTTAAGGTGCAAATTAATTTGAAGAATAGTAACAACTATGTTCTATAAGACATTTTTTTTATTTTAGAAAAAATAAAAAAAATTTTAAAATACAACAATTGGCAAGTACAAATCAACAAGAATTTATGGATACAGCACAAAAGGATAGAATTCCCAACATGAAATATGAGTGGTGTATCCGCGCAACGGAACAGAAAATTAAAAAGTGGAGAAAATGGAAAAAAATTGAAATAATGGAAGAAATCGCATAAAGGACTGCTGCCTCCACAGATGTGATTTCCACCTAGGTGGAAAAAACAGAAGGTAAGTGAAGGGTTAGTGTGTGGGTGTGGCGCTGTCCTAATTTATAGAAATACTTGGTAAATTGTGTGTAGCCAAATCCCATATATAAAGTCGCATAAACCAAAATTGCAAATAAAAGAAAATTCAACGAAAATAAAAACAAAACATAAAACAGCAAAGTGACTCCCTTTGGAGTGTGTAGGTGTAACATTGTCCTAGTGGAGAAAAAAGTGGAGAAAATGGAAAAAAATGGAAAAAATGGAAGAAATCGCATAAAGGACTGCTGCCTCCACAAATGTGATTTCCACCAAGGTGGAAAAAACAGAAGGTAGGTGAAGGGTTAGTGTGTGGGTGTGGCGCAGTCCTAATTCATAGAAATACTTGGTAAATCGTGTGTAGCCAAATCCCATATGTAAAGTCGCATATAAAGTATAAACCAAAATTGCAAATAAAAAATTCAACGAGAATAAAACCAAACATAAAACAGCAAAGTGACCCCCTTTGGAGTGTGTAGGTGTAACGTGGTCCTAGTTTAAAAAATACTTTGTAAATCGTGTGTAGCCAAATCCCACATGTAAAATCGCATGTAAATTATAAACAAAATATAAACAAAATCGCATATAGCAAATTTAACGGCTAGGTTGGCCCCCTTTGAATTGGGGGAGGGGGAAGGGGAACAGGGGATGAAATAAAAAAATGACTTTAGCCAAAGCTATTCCATCCGCATAAAAACCCCATATAGTGATTGACAAACATAACATTGCTGAATAATTACATAGGTTAAATTGTGACTAGTGCTCAGTGCAATTTAAGTGAAAAACTTGACATCTTTGTAAAACAAGGCAGGTATTTGTATAAATCTTGGTGACCAGATGTGCTCGTGTCTTGTGATCATGCGGACACTCACCAGCTTCTTTAACCCCTGCGGGGGTAATGCGCAGTCACAGTGTATGCCACTGTGCGGCAATCCACAGGCTGTTTCTGGGTCACGGTGACGTTTTAGGCATAAGAGAAGAAAGAGGAGATTCCATAGCGTAAAACCATAAAACACTCTTTATTGAACGCAGATGACAGAATGGTACTCACATTTAAGCAGTTTATAATAGGCAACCAAATGTCATCAAAACAGGAGAGCGTCAGATTTAGGTTGGTGATCCTCTGGGAGATGATGCAAAAGCGTCAGAATAGGCCACGCCCTACGCGTTTCGTCATAGGGACGTCAACTGGAGCGCTAAAACGTCACCGTGACCCAGAAACTGCCTGTGGATTGCCGCACAGTGGCATACACTGTGACTGCGCATTACCCCCGCAGGGGTTAAAGAAGCTGGTGAGTGTCCGCATGATCACAAGACACGAGCACATCTGGTCACCAAGATTTATACAAATACCTGCCTTGTTTTACAAAGATGTCAAGTTTTTCACTTAAATTGCACTGAGCACTAGTCACAATTTAACCTATGTAATTATTCAGCAATGTTATGTTTGTCAATCACTATATGGGGTATTTATGCGGATGGAATAGCTTTGGCTAAAGTCATTTTTTGATTTTATCCCCTGTTCCCCTTCCCCCTCCCCCAATTCAAAGGGGGCCAACCTAGCCGTTAAATTTGCTATATGCGATTTTGTTTATATTTTGTTTATAATTTACATGCGATTTTACATGTGGGATTTGGCTACACACGATTTACAAAGTATTTTTTAAACTAGGACCACGTTACACCTACACACTCCAAAGGGGGTCACTTTGCTGTTTTATGTTTGGTTTTATTCTCGTTGAATTTTTTATTTGCAATTTTGGTTTATACTTTATATGCGACTTTACATATGGGATTTGGCTACACACGATTTACCAAGTATTTCTATGAATTAGGACTGCGCCACACCCACACACTAACCCTTCACCTACCTTCTGTTTTTTCCACCTTGGTGGAAATCACATTTGTGGAGGCAGCAGTCCTTTATGCGATTTCTTCCATTTTTTCCATTTTTTTCCATTTTCTCCACTTTTTTCTCCACTAGGACAACGTTACACCTACACACTCCAAAGGGAGTCACTTTGCTGTTTTATGTTTTGTTTTTATTTTCGTTGAATTTTCTTTTATTTGCAATTTTGGTTTATGCGACTTTATATATGGGATTTGGCTACACACAATTTACCAAGTATTTCTATAAATTAGGACAGCGCCACACCCACACACTAACCCTTCACTTAGAATTCCCAACATGTTTCATCCATATATCGGGCTTCTTCAGGGGATGCTGTCCAATTAGAGGTACAAGCCTTCTATTGAAAAAACATATACATATAATGATTACATCAACAGTTAATTCATGACCATATATCACATACATAATACTTTAATTTTAATTACATAACAACTTCAATCTATACATGTGGATGTCTAATATCAGGGCAGCACTTCTTACCTTGGTCTCTTGAAATATTGGTCAAGTCGCTAAAGGGTCAAGGTGTCTATCTGCGTCCAGAGAACCATGTGCTAAAGGTGACCATAGGGGACATTCAAGGACGGACCAAAGAAATAATAAAGCATGTCAAATTTAATTTGAATATAAAAAAATAGGAACAAGTCTCCAAAATAAAATAAGTGAAGGCGTTAAAAGGAAAATTATACATTTTGGTAGGTCCTACATGGCAACTCTCCAGGATCTGAGCTTAAAAATCTGCATTTCTGTGATGGTAGAAGGTCTTGGCACACTTGCTATGTCCGAGTCCCATCTAACACAATCCCTCTACTTTCTAACCTTTTACTTTTTTGTAATGCTTCTCTTCTAAATAAACTTTCAAAACTGATCACCATGAGCAAAAGCTGTTTTTTCTTATTGATATTGGGAATTTCTAAAAAAAAAAAAAAAAAAGTGTGTGGGTTGACAAAGGGTCGCGGGGACGTGACACTTATGCCGCGTACACACGGTCGGATTTTCCGACGGTTAATGTTCGATGGGAGCTTGTTGTCGGAAATTCCGACCGTGTGTAGGCTCCATCGGACATTTTTCGTCGGAATTTCCGACAAGTAAAATTTGAGATCTGGATCTCAAATTTTCAGAACAAACAAAATCCGTTGTCGGAAATTCCGATCGTGTGTACACAATTCCGACGCACAAAATTCCACGCATGCTTGGAATCAAGCGGAAGAGCTATACTGGCTATTGAACTTCATTTTTCTCGGCTCGTCATACATGTTGTACGTCACCGTGTTCTTGACGATCATAATTTCCAACAAGATTTGTGTGACTGTGTGTATGCAAGACAAGTTTGAGCCAACATCCGTCGGAAAACATCCATAGATTTTGTTGTCGGAATGTGCGATCGTGTGTACGCGGCATTGGAGTTGGACTTTTATAATACTGGCGATTATTTGGTTTTTAACACTTCATCATTGTATAGCGCCCCTCTGTTAGGATGCTAAGTTTTGGTTAGCAAAAATTCTGTTTTTGCCTATCCTGTAATCAGCAGAGCAGGTTGTGATTGCTTTGGACTGCTCTGGGTTCTGTTGGCTGCAGGTTTGACTGCTTCCCCCTGTTTTCTGGAGATTTCAAGAATATAGTAGGTGGGAGAGTCAAATAGTGAAATATTTATGCACTGCAGCCAATCCCTGGAGAGGTGTGTCCAGATAGTGGTTGGGGAGTGCCTAAATATTCTGGGACCCCAGAGGCCAATTTTTTTTCCCTGGAGGAGAGGTTCCCAGCCAGGAGGACGGCCTGCTTTCCTGGCCCATCCAGCTGAATGCCCAACCTTCTCATCAGGATCCCAGCCATACTGATAGGGCCTGCTCAGCCACAAACCCTATCAGGGACTAAAGAGGGGGTGCCACTTAAGACCTGCTTTTGGAGGTTCACAGAGTAGCCTGCTTTCTGGAGTCTGAGGGACATTTCAAGCTTGAGAGGACACCGTGAGTACCGTGAGGACACCGTGAGTACTGACCCAAAGGGGAAGGATTTCAGCGACTGTTGCTTCTATCGCACAAAGTATAAGGCTTACCTGGCCTGGAACATTGGTAAAGGTGCCCCAGTGCTGTCCACTTGTTGTCCCACTGTTACCGGAACCGTTCTGTATAAGGAGTGTCCTCATTGTTCTCGTTAGTAATGTGGAGTGTCCTACAGCTTCCTGAACCCTATCCAAGTTATTGCTGCAATAAACTTTAAAAAGGCAACCCTTCTAGACAGTTTCCTGCATTCAGAAGTATGAAGTTGCTGGTTGCATGGCTGCTGCCCTAGCGGGAATAGAACCTGGGACTAGAACTGTGGCCCTGTAAACGGTGGCGCAACAATCATATCATCTCAGAGTTTGTGAAAAAAAATGGTGGCGCAACAATCATATCATCTCGGAGTTTTAAAAAAAGTGGCAATCAGCCAGATGCTTGTCCCATCCGGGAAAAAAATTGATTAGTGTAGGACATGGGTGCTCAACCTGTGGCCTTCCAGATGTTGCCAAACTGAAATTCCCATCATGCCTCTGCCTTTGGGAGTCATGCTTGTAACTTTCATTTTCGCACAGCCTCATGAGCCTTGTAGTTCTGCAACAGCTGGAGGGCCACAGGTTGAGCACCTATGCAGGAATACCACAACCGTCACCCATGGAGCTCATCGTTGGGCCTTCCAGAGGTTGCCGAACTAAAATTCCCATCATGCCTCGGCCTTTGGGAGTCATGCTTGTAACTATCAGTTTTGCACAGCCTCATGAGACTTGTAGTTCTGCAAGCTGGAGGACCACAGGTTGAGCACCCATGTAGGAATACCACAATCGTCGCCCATGGAGCTTATCGTTGGGCCTTCCAGAGGTTGCCGAACTACAATTGCCATCATGCCTCGGCCTTTGGGAGTCATGCTTGAAACTATCAGTTTTGCACAGCCTCATGAGACTTGTAGTTCTGCAATAGCTGGAGGGCCACAGGTTGAGCACCTATGTAGGAATACCACAATCGTCACCCATGGAGCTCATTGTTGGGCCTTCCAGATGTTGCCGAACTACAATTCCCATCATGCCTCGGCCTTTGGGAGTCATGCTTGTAACTATCAGTTTTGCACAGCCTCATGAGACTTGTAGTTCTGCAACAGCCGGAGGGCCACAGCTTGAACACCCATGTAGGAATACCTCAACCATCATTGTTGGGATCATTCGCAATGCCCGTAGCCAGTGGCCAAGGCACACGTTTCAACCACGTATCCTTAGCTGGCGACACTAGTAAAAGCCAGACCTCCCTTGTCTCTCTCTGATTTTGATTTATAATTTTAATTAAGTGCTGAGGAAATGGATATTGCAATCTGTTCGGAGGCATGACTGGGGATCGGGGGGGGGAAACGTGATGGATCTGAACTTATATTGCAGGGGATGAGGATGGATGGCTTTGTAACACACCATTTTATAGAAGAACAAGGCCGACGTCAGTGGTGTGTTCACAGTCCGTCTGGGTAGTCCTGCCGCCGTGCCCCGGGTCACCTCTGTGCTATTAATTTAACATTACTGGAAGGGAGCTCCATGGAAGGCTTTTATGAAGAAGATAGTATGCCCTGTACGACACTAAAATTACCAGCCGGCTATGTCCATAAAATACACGACACTAAAAATTAAATCCTTTGATGCTTTAAGTAGACCTGCCTGAAGAAACAAATTAAAGTGTAACTCTACTGCAGAGTTTACCAATATTATTATTCACACAGCGCCTGTTATTGTGCGTATAATGGGTGAATGCTAATGTGAGGTGTGAATGTCTTCTACTTCAGTCTATAGAGGCTTTTACCAATTCATTCATTTTCTCCCTGGAAAAAGAAAATCCTCCCTGTTATAACCTCGAACAATATAAACTGAGCTTATGATGAAAAAAAAAATTCTAGAAAGGGTAACTCCACTTTCGTGGGGGGGGGGGGGGGGGGAATTAAAAATAAATAAAATAAAATAAAAATGTTATTAAAAAAATACTTAAAGGGTAACTCCACTTTCGCGGGGGGAGAAAAATTAAAAAATAAATAAAATAAATAAAATAAAATAAAAATGTTACTAAAAAAATACTTAAAAATACTTAAAGGGTAACTCCACTTTCGTGAGGGGAAAAATAAATAAATAAATAAATAAAATAAAATAAAAATATTATTAAAAATGACCTTTCCTTTTCAATCTGCAGCAGCTGTAATTTTCTGTAAAATGCAATATGGCCGCCTGAAGGTGTTCTGTACACAGATGGTATACAGAGCACCACCCCCCCCCCACCCCCACCAGAGATGTAATTTCCTGCTTGTGTGATTGGCTCACCGATTTTCCCAGAAGTCCACACTAAGATGCAAGTCACATTTTGGGCATCCCCTGCAACAAAAATGTCATTTTCCGGGTAACTCCACTTACGTGGGGGGGGGGGGGGGGGAATGAAAAAATAAATAAAATAAAATAAATAAAATAAAAATGTTATTAAAAAATACTTAAAGGTTAACTCCACTTTCGTAGGGGGAAAAAAATATATAAAAAAAATAAAATAAAATGAAATAAATAAAATAAAAATATTATTAAAAATTACCTTTCCTTTTCAATCTGCAGCAGCTGTAATTTTCTGTAAAATGCAATATGGCCGCCTGAAGGTGTTCTGTACACAGATGGCATACAGAGCACCCCCCCCCCCCCAGATGTAATTTCCTGCTTGTATGATTGGCTCACTGATTTTCCCAGACGTCCGCACTAAGATGCAAGTCACATTTTGGCCATTCCCTGCAACAAAAATGTCATTTTCTGGGTAACTCCACTTTCGTGGGTAAAAAAAAAAAACAAATAAAAAAAAAACTATATATATTTTAGCGTATATAAATGTCCTTTCTTTTTTAATCTGCAGCTGCTGTAATTTTCTGTAAAAAGCAATATGGCCACCTGGAGGAGTTCTGTACACAGATGGTATACAGAACGCCCCCTGAAAATGTCATTTCCTGCTTGTGTGATTGGCTTACTGATTTTCCCAGAAGTCTGCACTAAGATACAAGTCACATTTTGGACATCACCTGCAACAAAACCTGCAAAGGGCAATCACATCTAAAGGGATGCAGACCCTGCCACTTTCCTCATTAGAGTCCTGCAGGTGCAGCAGCTGATTGATAATAATTATAAAGTCTCTCCCATTCACATTCACTCCGCTCCTGGACACAGAAAAACAAACAGCTATTTCTTCAGAATAGCAAAAGGTAGGAATCTGCAACAAAGTTTGTTAAAGAGTAACCCCACTTTTGTTGAGAAAAAAACATTCCCCTCTGGGTGATCTCCGCACACTGCAAGGATTATAACAACCTTTGTTGTAGATTCTTTCCTTTTGTTATTCTAAAGAAATAGCTGTTTGTTGTGGATGTGAATGAGAGTGATTTTATATTTATCAATCAGCTGCTGCATCTGCAGGGCTCTAATGAGGAAGATGGCAGGGTCGGCCTCTCTTTAGACGTAATTTCCCTTTTGGGAGTATCTTACCAATATTGACATTTTTGTTGCAGGGGAGGCCCACAATTTGACTTGTATTTTAGTGCAGACTTCCAGGAAAATCAGTGAGCCAATCACACAAGCAGGAAATGACATTTTCAGGGGGCGTTGTGTATACCATCTGTGTGCAGAACGCCTCCAGGCAGCCATATTGCATTTTACAGAAAATTACAGCGGCTGCAAATTGAAAAAGAAAGGACATATATATATACGGTATATTATTAATATTTTTTTATTTTTTTTTGGTATTTTTTTGCCCACGAAAGTGGAGTTACCCTTTAAAATCCCTGCAATCTACATAGATCACCCAGAAGGGAATTTTTTTTTTTTTTTAACAAAAGTGGAGTTACTCTTCAAAGCGGTGTTAAACCCAAAAGCAAACCTTTATTAAATGCTTACCTGTTGTTATTACTGATGGCTGCATTTGTTTTATTTTTTCAGGTTTTCTTTCTTCTATTTTTCACCTGGTGATCCGGCCAGTAAGTCTGTTGTTCTAAAAGAACAAGCTATTTTGCAAATGTATCAGTTACTGAGTAAGTTTACAAATTTTGTTATTTAGATGAATAAGAGTAGAATAATTGGAGTACAATGTGGAAACGAATATAGGATTTAAAATTTTGACCATAGATATGCAGAAGCAGTGGAGACAGCGGCATTACTGTACGCAGTGAGATGGCTTAAAGGGGTTGTAAAGGTTTGTTTTTATTTTTTTTTTGAACTAACAAACATGTTATACTTACCTCCTCTGTAAAAGGGTTTTTGCACAGAGGGGCCCCGATCCTCCTCTTCTGGGGTCCCCCAGCGGCGCTCCTGACTCCTCCTGTTCTCGGAGACCCGCATTCCATGGGGGGGGGGCACGCGTGCGGACGCGCTCCAGAGTCCTGCTGCTGCGTCCATTGACACAGACACAGCAGGACTCGGCCCCGCCCCCCAGCTCCCGTGTCACTGACTTTGATTGACAGCAGCGGAAGCCAATGATCCTGCTGCTATCAATCCAGCCAATGAGGACCCCAGACAGTGGCTGGAGCTGCTCTGCTCGTCCGTGTCACTGGAACGATTGGGTTCAGGTAAGTAAAAGGGGGTGTCTGGGGGGGGGGGGGGGCTGCACTACAAAAGGTTTCTCACCTTAATGCATAGAAAGCATTAAGGTGAAAAACTTTGAGGGTTTACAACCCCTTTAAAGTGTTACTAAACCCACAACAGTAAAATCAGTCTGTATATGCAGCAAAGCATGATTGTTATACTCACTGTGGAACCTAAGGGGTTAATCCTCTGCATTGTGTAAAAAAGGCTGTTTGATCCTGTCTTCTCTGATCCTCCCCTTCTTCCACTGTCCCCAATCCATCTCTTGATTGTATAGAGCAGAGATATGCAATTAACGGACCTCCAGCTGTTGCAGAACTATAAGTCCCATGAGGCATTGCAAGACTCTGAAAGCCACAAGCATGACACCCAGAGGCAGAGGCATGATGGGACTTGTAGTTTTGCAACAGCTGGAGGTCCGCTAATTGCATATCCCTGCTACAGAGCCTTTGGAGTCACTCTGCACATGCTCAGTTTGGTGTGTATTGCTAGAGAGTTTTTTTTTTTTCTTGGGAGGGTGCATGTGATCAGGGCCAATCGGCGCTGTCCAGACAGAAGGTCAGGGGACCTGCAGCCTCATAGGACAATCATGGGAGAATGAAAACTCCACTTACAATCTTTAACCAGACACTGATAGAAGTCACAAGACTGCTATATACTGCTGATGAGAAAAGGTATTTATATTTACTAAAATAATTGCATTTCCATGTTCTGTGTACTGAGGGAGACCAGATATAGTGAATGCAGGGTCCTGGGTTTAGGAACACAAATTGTTAAAAAAAACTCAGATCTTTATTTTAAAGTGATACATTTTATACGTATCGGTTTAAATAAACGTTGTGCATACAGCCTGGACTTAGGATCCGGGGTCCGCCACAGAAAATAACTGGTCAGAAATCCAGGTATTTTCATGCACTGAAGTGGCACCTGCATTCCTCATGTTATTTCATTTATACAGATTGGGGGAAATAACAGGTTTGCTTCATAAACAGAATGGAACATTTCTAACAAAGAACCAGACACAGGGAAAGGAGGGCGGATCATTACATGGGACCACAAGTATACAATGTGGCATTTCAGCACCACTGACAGCTCCTTCTGTTGAAAAGCCATTACAGCGAATCTATAGGAGGAGCTCCGGGCGTCCCCCAGAAAATTCAAAGTCAGCAGCTACAAATAATGTAGCTGCTGACTTTTAATACAAGAAGACTTACCTGTCCAGGGATCCAGCGATGTCCTCACCCAAACCGATTCTTCAATAAGATTCGGGTGCAGGAGCCGGCATCATAAGGAAAACTGGCATTGAAGCCATTGTTTCCTACTGCGCCTTGTGATTGGCCTCATGGTCTTTTGGGACCTGTGATGTGTCCCGGAAGGCTGCAGGGGAAGGGGGGGGGGGGGCTGAACTTCCGGCTCAGATCGCCATGGCACATCTCACCAGAAGCGGGAGCGGGTACCTGTCAAAACCAGGCAACAAGCAGAACTCCCCATTTTGGGTGAAGTTCCGTTTTATAGTAATGTTTGTCAACCTTATTTTAGTCATGACACCTCCTAAAAATATGCAGAACTTTTAAGGCACCTAATTGTAAAATGAGGTCCAAGTCACTTCAGACCCCCCCCCTTTTTTTTACATCAGAGTTATCAGTCCTCCCCTTTCACATCAATATCCCCCCCAACATTTCACATCAGAGTACTCCCTTTCCCCCTCCTCCTTTCTCATCAAAATCCTTGTTCCCCTGCTTCCTCCTGCACTTTAAAGTCCTCAGTCTCCACTTAACATCAGAGACCTCACTTTACTCCCCGCCCCATCTTTTCACATCAGAGTCCTCGGGTCCTCCCCCCTCCATATCTTCATATCAGAGTCCTCAGCCCCCCCACCCCATCTTTTCACATCAGAGTCCTCAGCCCCCCGCCCCATCTTTTCACATCAGAGTACTCAGCCCCCCGCCCCATCTTTTCACATCAGAGTACTCAGCCCCCCGCCCCATCTTTTCACATCAGAGTCCTCAGCCCCCCACCCCTTCCCATCTTTTCCCACCAGAGACCTCAGCCCCCAACCCCTTCCCATCTTTTCCCACCAGAGACCTCAGCCCCCCACCCCTTCCCATCTTTTCCCACCAGAGACCTTAGCCCCCCACCCCTTCCCATCTTTTCACATGAGAGTCCTCAGTACCCCCCCCCCCCCCCCTTTTCACATCAGAGACCTCAGTCCCCCTCCTTCCATCTTTTCACATCAGAGTCCCCAGGTCCCCCCCCCCCCATTCTTTTCACTTCAGAGTCCTCAGGCCCCTCCATCTTTTCAGAACAGAGTCCTCAGAGCCTGTCCTGCCCCATCTTTTCATCTTTTCACATCAGAGTCTCCAGTTTCCCCCCTCCCTTTTCACATCAGAGACCTCAGTCCCCCCCCCCCCCATTCTTTTCACATCAGAGTCCTCAGGCCCCTCAATCTTTTCAGAACAGAGTCCTCAGAGCCTGTCCTGCCCCATCTTTTCATCTTTTCACATCAGAGTCTCCAGTTTCCCCCCTCCCTTTTCACATCAGAGACCTCAGTCCCCCCCCCCCCCATTCTTTTCACATCAGAGTCCTCAGGCCCCTCAATCTTTTCCCATCAGAGTCTTCAGTCCCCCGCCTCCCATCTTTTCACATCAGAATCCTGAGGTCCCCCCTCCATAACTTAACATCAGATGCCTCAGCCCCCCCCCCCCCCATCTTTTCACATCAGAGTCCTCAGAGCCTGTCCTGCCCCATCTTTTCACATCAGATTTCTCAGGGCCCCCACCCCATCTTTTCATCTTTTCACATCAGAGTCCCCAGTTCCCCCCCATCTTTTCACATCAGAGTCCTCAGACCCCCTGCCCCATTTTTCACATCAGAGTCTTCAGGTCCCCCCCTCCATCTTTTCACAATAGTGTCCTTGGCTTCCCCCACCTTTACCTTTGTTAAGCTGCCTTGAATGCTGCCTGCCCTTGGTTAGCTTGGCACCCTGGTTGAGAAATGCCGACCTAAAGTATGAAGCTGGGTACACACAGATTGAAGTTCAGCCGGTTCAGCAGGGACCGACCAAGTTTCAATCTTCAAGAATATAAACTAGATTTAATAATATTTCTTACTGTTTAGAGGAACAGTTGTTATCCCTCATTGTCTGCTCCTGAGGAAGTAGAGTATCATCCAAGAAACGCGTCGAGTGGCATCTGTTAAACCGGAGCTCCACCCCAAAAATGGAACTTCCGCTTTCCCGGTTCCCCCCCTCCAGTGTCACATTTGCCACCTTTCAGTGGGGAGCAGATATCTGTATAATACAGGTATTTGCTTCCACTTCCAGCGATAGATCGCCCCAGATTCCGCGGGCGATCTACGCCATGTCCGGACCCTCCTCCATCCCCCACGCTGACTCCTGGGAGACACACAGGTCCCAGAAGACAGCAGGGACCAGTGAAATCGCGCAGCGCGACTTTGCGCATGCGCAGTAGGGAACCAGGCCGTGAAGCCGCCCTTACTGAAGATGCTGGCTCCTCCACCTGGGAGCCGAGGGACAGATCGGCTCCAGGTGAGGACATTGAGGGCGCCCTGGACAGGTAAGTGCCCTTATATTAAATATCAGCAGCTGCCGTATTTGTAGCTGTTGACTTTTAATAATTTTTTTTCAGCGGAACTCCGCTTTAATGCGTGTAAAGAAATTGAAACAGAGATGTTCTATCCACCAAAGTATGACTATGAATGGATTTTGACAAATGGGTGGGGGGTAGTTATACATGGTATTTGATTTTTATAATACATAATATTATACATAGTATTTGATTTTTCCTGTTATAAAAATATAAATTTCATTACATAATTGCATTATAATTTTGTGTAAGTTGTGTCTCAAAAATCCCATCTAAAAAAAATGATATTTATGATAAAGACTATTATGTAAGGGGTGTGGGCCGTGACTTATTAGCATAGGGTCTATTGGAGCTGCAGCTCCAGGGCTCTATCTTAATATAGGCCCAGCCGCCAAAAAAAGAACAGGCTGCAGAAGAAGAGGGATGGACTGAATAGCTTTGCCACGTGGGCACATTGTTTGAGCCTCACAGGTTATAACTTCAGTGGGAAATAGTGAGGTCAGGGACCTGGCTATACTGTCTGGCAGGGGTTTGGTGAATCCGAAGGCCCTACTGAACAGAATTACAATCCTTTTGGTTGCCGAAACTGTTCACTTCTGTATGTACAGCTACATAATGCTCTGATTTACGGTGTGAACAACTAGCAACAATGTATGTTTCTATAAGGAGCATAAATTTGCCCGCAATTCAGAACCGATGCGCTGATGCTGAATACGGCTGGTTGCCATGGGTTAAGGCGGACCGCATAAGCTCGTGACAGTACTTGAAGCTCTTTAACGGTCTCCATGGCAACAGACTTTTCTCCTCTTCAATACGGGAACGGCGACGCTCGTGCCAATAAATTGAAATAACAAGCATTCTGTCAGAAGTGATAATGAACTATCAGACTTGCGCCCAGAACGGCGCCAGAAGCCGCAGGTGCCGGCGTGTCGGGTGACATCTCACCGCTGCTCAGAATTAAACTCAGCTGCCTCTTCATCATCAATGAGAGCCACTTACCTTCCATGAATGAAGAGATTCCCCGAGATTGGAGTTGGTGCCGGCGATAAGAGGGATCAAATAAAAAAAAGTCAAAAAGTAAAACAAAAGTCAAAAGTCAAAGATCTAAAAACTCAGAAAAGGGTCCAAGATTTGGGAAAAGAATGTTCTAAGAAAGTTTGTTCGTTTTTTTCTAACCATTTATGGGGTCAAATCGTTTTCAAGAAAATCGAAGGAGCGGTATGGAAAATTTTTATCCAACAAATGAATTTTGAACAGTGAATGTGGTTTTCGTTTGGTGAAGTCCATTGATTCCAAAATCAAAATGTTTAAAGTGAATGAAAATCTTTGGAACAAAATTCGAATGTTCTGAGGCCATACATGGATGGAATTCCGAAAACGATTTGTCGATCGAAAATACGAAAATTATTATTATTATTATTTTTATAATTATTATTATTTATTTATTATTATTATTTATTATTATTTATTATATTATTTATTATATTATTATTATTATTTATTATATTATTATAATTATTATAATAATTTTATTATTATTATTATTATTATGTATTTATTTATTATTATTATTATTATTATTATTTATTATATTATTATAATTATTATAATAATTTTATTATTATTATTATTAAACGCACAAAACATGCGTGCGTTTTTGTAATCCGATGGCGCCACCATTCACTTCGAAATTCAACCAACCAAATCTTCAATTTCACCTCATGTTGTTACGGAAAAAAGAAAATTTGTGGCTGGGAATCGTCTTTTCTTTCCAGGTTACAGCTCAGGCGCATTTTTTT
Source organism: Aquarana catesbeiana (assembly GCF_042186555.1). Lineage (NCBI taxonomy): Eukaryota > Metazoa > Chordata > Amphibia > Anura > Ranidae > Aquarana > Aquarana catesbeiana. Next base: position 265,805,341 of record NC_133334.1, on the reverse strand, counting down.
TTTTTGATCATATTTCTCGCACAATTCTCCCGCCATTGATTCCAAATTTGTTCGTTTTCCCAAAAATTTCCAACATGCCCTGATCACTCAAATTCAAGGGCGGCGCGAAAGAAATCAGGCATTGCTGCGGCCCCTACTAATGGTCGAAAATCGAACGATCATTCAAAGGTGCGGGTTTTCGAAAGGAACAAGACTTATGTTGGCCATACACTAGCCAAAAAATCTTTAGAAAATCTGTCAGCTGCAAAATAATAAATGTTTGCTTTTGAATTTTAATGGTGCCATTAATTCATAAGATAGTCAGCACTCTCTAGGTGCCATAATGCAGTATGGCTACTAGATGGCGCTGACTATGATACAAAATGGGTACGCTCCTCAGCTCCATCTAGTGGCCATAATGCAGTATTATCCCCATTCATAATGTTTTCATGGGGAATAAGTAGGCCTCTCAGCTCCATCTAGTGGCCATAATGCGTTATTATCCCCATTCACACTGTTTTCATGGGAAATAAGTAGGCCTCTTAACTCCATCTAGTGGCCATAATGCATTATTTTCCACATTCACACTGTTTTCATGGGAAATAAGTAGGCCTCTTAACTCCATCTAGTGGCCATATTGCAGTATTATCCCCATTCACACTTTTTTCAAGGGGAATAAGTAGACCTCTCAGCTCCATCTAGTGGCCATAATGCGGTATTATCCCCATTCACACTTTTTTCAAGGGGAATAAGTAGACCTCTCAGCTCCATCTAGTGGCCATAATGCGGTATTATCCCCATTCACACTATTTTTATGGGGAATAAGTAGACCTCTCAGCTCCATCTAGTGGCCATAATGCGGTATTATCCCCATTCACACTTTTTTCAAGGGGAATAAGTAGGCCTCTCAGTGCCATCTAGTGGCCATAATGCAGTATTTTCCACATTCACACTGTTTTCATGGGAAATAAGTAGGCCTCTTAGCTCCATCTAGTGGCCATATTGCGGTATTATTCCCATTCACACTTTTCATGGGGAATAAGTAGACCTCTTAGCTCCATCTAGTGGCCATAATGCGGTATTATCCCCATTCACACCATTTTCATGGGGAATAAGTAGACCTCTTAGCTCCATCTAGTGGTTATAATGCGCTATTTTCCACATTCACAATGAGTTTGTTTTTTCATTCAATGAATAACATTCAATCTGCAGAGTGTATAACCTAAGAACATTCAATTTTGCCATATTTGCACAGAATGAACTTACACACAGTTTTGATGGGTGAACAGTTATGAGTTGATTTAAAAACAAAACAAAAAATGTCATTCAGCATTTACATCCATTTTAACCAACTCCTGACCACAATGACCTCAGTGTGTGCGCTTGTATGACCGATAAGCACATTCAGGTAAATGGAATTATTTCTTTGTACTCTGAGAAGCCCAATATAACATACCGACCCGCCATTCATTGAACCCAGCACAACCTGCAATTCTATGAAGCCTTCTCCCCGTCTTTCTTCCCTATAGATCTGGTGGTGAATGGAGCCGTCATGGGCAGGAGAGATTCCCGGTCCCAGGAGGAACGATTAAGGTCTGAAGACATTTTTATTGCGATTGTGTATCTGCGATGAGAACCCACAGCAACAAAGCAAAAGTGGTTCTTCCAATTTAAAGCACCTGGAAATTCTTTTCAGCCCCCTCCTCCTGTCCATCGCCTGACGCAGCGGAATTAAATGCGCTCCGCGCACATGAAACGTGCTTCTTGTAGAGAGGACAATGACGAGGTCTACATGGAGGCACCTCGGCTGAGAGGGAAAAAAAAAGGAACTTTATCTACAAAGATGCCGTCTGTGTTGGATGCGGCTGAATCTGTACACCTCCCTGTGGACTTTTACTGAAGGGGGTCCGAGGGGTTCACTTATTTCTTCCTCTTACACACGGAGAGACCATCATGTACATCTCTCGGAAACAGAGAGAAGCTTTAAATCTGAGCCCCGGCCTTCCCTTCAGTCCTGCACAGTTGTACCGGCTCCACTCCTGGACTGAAATGGCTCACTCTGATTTCACCGCACACTGTGAGCTTCTCACCATGTGCATTAGAAGCTGCACCAAGTCAGATAAAGCTCCGCCTCATTTCCTGGCTGGAGGATGTCCGGCATCCTCTAGCCCTTTTCCTCCCCAGCATAGGTGTGCGCAGCTTATTGCATTAGGATGGGCACCCCAAAGCTCAAACATATACACAGACAGACACATACACTCTTATAATTACACTTTAAAATGTATTAAAACATGAATGGTGTCAATAAGTCAGTGGCTGGTGTCAGTAGTTTTTTATTTTTATATCGTATTTTACAAATGTTTTCATTACTATTTGCAATATTTATTTATTTACTTACATTTTTTACATTTACATTTTTTTAGGAGCACCACCAGGGGTCTCGAAACTTTCGAAACAAAGGGCCGGACTGTAGCCAGTGGCCGTAAACAATGCCAAAGGCTTGGTGGTCAGTGGGAGGAAAATTACATCATTGGTATCAGTGGGAGGAATAGTACCCCATTGTTGGTGTCAGTGGGAGGAATAGTGCCCCATTGTTGGTGTCAGTGGGAGGAATAGTACCCCATTGTTGGTGTCAGTGGGAGGAATAGTACCCCATTGTTGGTGTCAGTGGAAGGAATAGTACCCCATTGTTGGTGTCAGTGGGAGGAATAGTACCCCATTGTTGGTGTCAGTGGGAGGAATAGAACCCCGTTGTTGGTGTCAGTGGGAGGAATAGAACCCCGTTGTTGGTGTCAGTGGGAGGAATAGAACCCCATTGTTGGTGTCAGTGGGAGGAATAGTTCCCCCTTCTTTGGTGTCTGTGGAAGGAATTGTGCCCCAAGGGCCGGATAAAGGCAAGCATACGGCCACACCCGGCTCATGGGCCGTAGTTTGGAGACTATTGGTCTAAACAGACCTCTGATGCCTTACTTTTGATATGGGGAAAGGGACTGAGGACAAAGATTCTTCAGTCCGTTTCGCTGCAGACTCAGCTGCACCGGACAGTGAATGAATGGGAAGTGCTCTCTCCTGAGCAACTTCCTGTTTATTTACAAACTGAAGCATAGTAAACTGTGTTTACTATGCTTCAGTTATGAATGAACACAGGGAGCAATCAGTACCTGTCAGAAAAGGAAGGGGCCTGTAAATTACATATTTACGTGCCCCTTCTGCAGCTCTCTATTCTGAAATATACCCCGTAGCAGCCAGCAAAACAGGAGAGTAGGGAGGCTGGAAGCTCTGCGGGGTAAGGGGGGTGACACGGGAGCCCAGGCCGCAGGGGGAATCTGCACCACCCAGGGTGATTAGGGTGGGTGCACACCTATGCTCCCCAGTCTGTCCCTGGCCCACCTTTTTCATTCATTGGATTTCAGTTCTTTCAATCATGGAAGCTGTATCTATCGGGTTGAGGTCAGGACTCTGTGCAGGCCAGTCCAGTTCCTCCACCCCAAACTCGCTCATACATGTCTTTATGGACCTTGCTTTGTGCACTGGTGCGCAGTCATGTTCGAACAGGAAGGGGCCATCCCCAAACTGTTCCCACAAAGTTGGGACAATGAAATTGTCCAAAATGTCTTGGTATGCTGACGCCTTAAGTGTTCCCTTCACTGGAACTAAGGGGCCAATCCCAACCCCTAAAAAACAACCCCACACCATAATCCCCCCTCCACCAAATGGTTGGGGGCAGGCTTGATAAAGAGCCGTCACCACCTTGAAACGCGTAGCTACGTCCCCGGTATCCTGATGTCTTCATGGATTATTCCCACGCTGTCCAACTGGCATTTTGTACTGGTTTTTTTATAATGAACACTAACTTGCTACACTTAGAAGCGCCCTCTGGGGTCCATTTTAACCACTTGCTGACCGCAATACGTTACGGTTTGCAAGTGGTTTACCGGGATTATGGCTGAAGATATCAGACATAACCCCGGTATCGTTATTTACAGCCAGTGGCTGGCTTTCTCATGAAAGAGTTCCGAGCAGCTCATGAGCCACTGGAATGCTTTCAGAAGGGAGGGAGGGGACGTCCCCCCTCATGCTGCTCGCCAATGTCTCTCGGGCTTACGGTTTCCTCTGGTTTTCCCGAGAAATGATCAGGCGGTGCTGCCAGCTGCTCACACAGGTGATCAAAGAGTGGATCCACTTTAATCGCCTCTATGGCCTTGGAGGACCGGAGCAATGTCAGGCTGGAAGTAATTTTCTAGCAAAAAAAAATACTAACTTAAACTTGTAAACAAAAGGTGCCAGAAAAAGCCTGGTCTTAAAGTTGTTAAAGCGGAGTTCCACCCAAAAGTAGAACTTCCGCTCATCTGATTCCTCCCCTCCTCCGGTACCACAATTGGCACCTTTCAGGGGGGAGGGGGGACAGGATACCTTTTAGACATATGCAGTTCGTTTAGTTCCGAATTTGTTTTTTAACGAATTTTGACAAATACATTAATTCCGAAATTTCCAAATTTCCGAATTTTTCAATTTCCGAATTAAAAATTTTCGAATGTCTGAACTTCAAATTTCCGAATTTTCGAAAATTCTAAATTTCAGAAATTCGAAAGTTCAAAAATTTTGAATTTCCGAAATTTTGAATCTTGATTTTTCCAATTTTCGGAAATTTGAAAATTTGAAAATGTGAAAATTCGAAATTTCGGAAATTGGGAAATTTTGGAAAATTTCGGAAATTCGAAAATTCGGAAATTCAAAAATTCAAAATTAGGAAATTCGCATATTCGAAATTTCATAAATTTGAAAATTCTAAATTTTTGAAATTTGAAAATCCAAAAATAAGAATGAAAATCTGACAATTCAAAAGAATGAAAATCTGACAATTCGAAAACCCGAAAATCTGAAATAATAACTAATAATAAATATTAAATTAAATATATTGGAATTTCCTTTCAAATTTGGCTGTTAGTGAACGGAACGAGTACGAATTTATTCCAAAGTTATGGATTATCTGAAATAACGAATGCCGTATCAGAACGAATGGAACGTAACGATCTAATAATAATAAATAACAATAATAATAATAAAACCTTTTTATTATTTATCATTAATTTGTTCCATTCCATTTGTTTAGATGCAGCATTCGTTATTTCGGACAATTCGTAACTTACAGATTAAATTTGTATTCGTTACGTTCACAAACAGCCAAATTTGAAAGGAAATTCCAATGCCTATAATTTAATAGTTATTTATTATTTCAAATTTTACTGCTTTTCTTTCTTTTTTTCAGATTTTCGGATTTTTGAATTTTTGATTTTCCGAAAATCTAAAAATTTGGAAATTCGGAATTTGAAAATTTGAAATTCGGAAATTTGAAAATTCGGAAATTTGAAAATTCGAAAATTCGGAAATTTGAAAATTCGGAAATTTAAAAATTTGGAATTTGAGAATTTAAAAATTAAAAAATTAAAAAATTTGGAAATTTGGAAATTCGAAAATGAGAAAATTCGGAAATCAGAAAATTTGAAATTCGGAAATTCGGATTTCCGAAAAAAGCAAAAAAAAACCGAATGAAACGAAAACAGACACATTTTTTGTCAGTGCACATGTCTAATGCCCGTCTTTGACAAGTATCCTGTTCCCACTTCCGGGAGTCCGGGCCGCGGCCCGTGACATCACCACGGGGCTCCCTCCTCCTCTCCCTGTCGCCGGGCCAGTAGTAGCGAGGAGCTGGGACTTGTGCCTGCGCAGTAGGGTTCTCGACGTGAAGCCGGAAGGCTACACTGCTGGGTACCCTTACCCGCAATGGCGGTGGCACTCGACAGTTGATGGAGATATCAGCTGCGGTGCCGACATCGATGAACTCCAGGACAGGTAAATGTCCGATTATTAAAATCCAGCAGCCGCAGTATGTGTTTTTTTGGGACGGATCTCTGCTTTAAGAAGATCAGATCCCCCCCCCCCATGCTGGACAGGTGGCGGAGCAGTGCAAATCTCAGGACTGGATGGGCAGAAGTACAAATCCTTTGGTAGATAAAACAGTTCCTGCGTATGATTCCTCATCTGTGTATGTAGCCATTCGCCCGCCGTTGAGCTTCACGCCGGGGAATAGAAGAATTCCAGAAAATACAGAAGACAATATGCTCTCCCAATTACCGCTCCTTCTTCAAATGTACCAACCATTTTCCTGTCTATTAAATCTGAGCGATTCGGAAGGGCTGGCAGTGTAATTCATCATAGCTGCACGCACCTTTCATCATTTTAAGGACGATGGAGGTGTGTAAATGCTCAAACTAAACAGTGACAACAAATTTCGGAGCAGAAGCCGCCCCCCCCCCCCCCCCCTTGGCTGAGCCATCTGTTCGGTTGCGCACACACATTCTGTTGACAAATGCTTTTTGTCAGCTGCAAATTTGACGCTTCCGAGCGAGATGCACTTTCCAGAGACAGTAAACCAATGCAAGCTGGAGCTTCTGAGAGGATCATTAACTGCACTTAATAAAATATGTAACCATTTTGGCAGCTTATCGGAACAGGAGACGGTTGGATAACCTGGGGGGGGAGGGGAGGAAGGCTCAGCGCGGAGGTGACGGGCTAAGAGGAGTTTTTCCCAAAGGCCTCGCGGGATCGCCTTCCCTCGGTTCGAAAAGGACCAATTAGAGTCCAGAGTGTGATTCAGACATTAGAACAGGATCCCCCAAATTCAAACTGAACCCCCCGGGATCAGCTAATATTGTGTACACTCATTCCTCATGTGGATTCTTCCTGAATTTCGGTGTGCTTTGTGTATTTCTTCCAGATCTGTGCAGTAATCCAGTGTGAGACTTCCTGTAATAAAGACCGCTCACTGCTGATATCTCTCCTTGTGCAGGGAGACTGGTCTTGTCTCCGCCCCTCCTGTATTTCTCTGCAGGGCAGCCTGTAGTGGGTGGAGCCTGTCAGTCCCCTCCCACAGCTCTGCTCTCTCTCCTTGTGCAGGGTGACTGCTCTTGTCTCCACCCCCTTCTGTAGTTTTCTGCAGGCAGTCTGTAATGGGTGGAGCCTGTCAAGCCCCTCCCACAGCCCTGCTCTCTCTCCTTGTGCAGGGGGACTGGTCTTGTCTCCACCCCCTTCTGTAGTTTTCTGCAGGAAGCCTTAGTGGGCGGAGTTTGCAAGGGCCTTCCCTCATCTCTGCTCCCTGCAAAGGCTATGTATAGCATAGTGATGATGTCGCTGCTACTTTTACAAGGTAATACTTTGGTTTGCAACGGCATTTGCAAAGTGGATTTATATCCATTCCAGTCATAGTGGAATGTATTTAAGTGTTGCAAATATCCTCAGGCTGAAAATAAATCAGTTTTTTTAAATAAATGACTGTCTCTTTACATCAGAGACCCCATTAGAGTCCTCCTTACATCAGTGTCCCCCTTACATTAGGGTTCCCATCAGAGTCCTCCTTACATCAGTGTCCCCCTTACATTTGGATCCCGATCAGAGTCTCCCCCTACATCAGTGTCCCCCTTACATTTGGATCCCGATCAGAGTCTCCCCCTACATCAGGGCCCCCATCAGAGTCCGGTCTTACATCAGGGACCCCATCAGAGCCCTCATTACATCAGGCTCCTATCAGAGTCCCGCCTACATCAGGGTCCACATCAGAGTCCCCTCTTACATTATGGTTCCCATCAGAGCCCCATTACATCAGAAATTAGAGTCCCCCTTTACATAAAGATCCCTATCAAAGTCCCCCCTTACATCAGGGTCCTCATCAGAGTCCCCCTCATACCAGGTTTCCCTTACATCAGGGTCTCCATCATAGTCCCCCCTTACATAAAGATCCCTATCAGAGTCCCTCTTTACATCAGAGTCCCCCCTTACACCAGGGACGCCATCAAGTCCCCTCTTGCATTAGGGTTTCCATCAGAGCCCCATTATATCAGGATCCCTATTAGAGTCCCCCTTTACATCAGGGTCTCCATCATAACCCCCCCTTACATAAAGATCTCTATCAGAGTCCCCCCTTACATCAGGGTCCTCATCAGAGTCCCCCTTATGTCAGGCTCCCCTTACATCAGGGTCTCCATCATAGTCGCCCCCCCCCCTTTACATAAAGATCCTTATCAGAGTCCCTCTTTACATCAGGGTCACCCTTTGCCTCAGTTGTGCTTATCAAAGCCTGAAGCAAGACGATAGGAAGCCTCTGCTGACCTGAATCCTCATTGTGTGCATATTCAGTATATGCCACTTACCCCGGTCACGGGCCAGATACAATCTTCTAGTGGGCCGGATCTGGCCCACGGGCCGTAGTTTGGAGACCCCTGGTACGGAGTGTATAGTATGGAGTGTCCTTGGAATGGACCCATATAAGACAGCAGGTGCTTTATGGCGAATTTCTCGTACCCCCTTATAATAACTGTATTACAAGCTAGGCTAGAACTAGTTACCATTTAATCTCCCATGATCCACTGCAAGCAGATTCAGGTGGCTTTTCACAGGGCTTCTTTAGGACTGCAGCCTCGGGTCACAGGACCCTTTACTGGACAACCTACTCTGAAAAACTTCAGAGGGGTGGAGTCCACAGCCGCACTACAGAACGCGCCATCCTTTTATAATGAGATTCAAGGCCACTAGGAAAAAAAAAAAAAAAGGGATAGCGGGAACCACATGGATTTCGCATGCCGGGCCGCCATCTGCACAAGATAAATGTCAGGATAAAATTTAGAGGCGCTCAGGAGTTGGGTTGCGTCCCCCAAGTCCGTTTAAAGGGAAGATTTTCACGTACGGCTGCAGCGTACCTTCAATCCGGGGCGAGATTTATTTTCGGTTTAAGTATACAAGCCGCGGTGGTCGAATACATCTGTTTACACAGCGTTTAACATCTCATTTAAATTTCTGTATGTTGATCCCTTGCAGGAAAACACAAGTTAATCATTTCCCACCCCTTTCCTTGATATGTGCCCCTGCAGATACATCGCTGGGAGCGACAAATGGCGTGTTGCAATCCTGCAAACAGCATAATAGCTCATGGCACTTTTAGCGGTTTGTCTGGCCTTTTTTTCTTGTTGTACACTGCCATCTGGTGGCCAATGCACAGATGACAGGGACACAAAAATCACCTTTTTCAAAATCTCTGGGTTTTTTTTTTTCTTCCAGTTTGCCCAAAAAATGTAAAAGAATTATATGAGCAGCACCAAGCGATGGCCGACACCTCAAACTTCCTTTGTGGCTTCTTAGGTAGCTTGCAGTGTCCCGGGTCCCCCAAAACCATTACCATTACGAAAATCAGCAGCCCTATCCTAAAAATTATGGGTAAAGTCAAGGGCATAACTTTACTGCCTCTGGAAATTTTTTAAAGTAGACCTGTCAGGTACTTTATGTGTAGTGCAACAATTCTTTTTTTCAGATCCCCAGAGAGTTCTTTGCCATGAGGTGCCATGTTGTACTTCCAGTGACCAGTATGAGAGAGTAGAGCGATGACACCAAATTTAACACACCTGCTCCCCACTCACACCTGAGACCTTGTAACACTAACGAGTCACATGACACCGAGGAGGGAAAATGTCTAATTGGGCCCAATTTGAACATTTCCACTTAGGGGTGTACTCACTTTTGTTGCCAGCGGTTTAGACATTAATGGCTGTGTGTTGAGTTATTTTGAGGGGACAGCAAATTTACACTGTTATACAAGCTGTACACTCACTACTTTACATTGTAGCAAAGTGTCATTTCTTCAGTGTTGTCACATGAAAAGATAGAAGAAAATATTTACAGAAATGTGAGGGGTGTACTTACTTTTGTGAGATACTGTGTGTATGTATATATATATATATATATATATATATACATACATACACACACACACACACACACACTATATTACCAAAGGTATTGGGACACCTGCCTTTACACACACATGAACTTTAATGACATCCCAGTCTTAATCTGTCCATACACTATACAATTTTCCTGTTCAACTTTCCTTTAGATTTACCAAAACCATATAATATGAGGTCAAACCTAAACCCTTTCAATTTGTATGCAATCAGACAGGCCCTTGCACTACATAGTTGAAGGTAAATCTAAAGGAAATTGAATCAGAAAATTGTATAGTGTATGGCCAGCCTTAGTCCGTAGGGTTCAATATTGAGTTGGCCCACCCTTTGCAGCTATAGCAGCTTCAACTCATCTAGGAAGGCCGTCCACAAGGTTTAGGAGTGTGTCTATGGGAATGTTTGACCGTTCTTCCAGAAGAGCATTTGTGAGGTCAGGCACTGATGTTGGACGAGAAGAAAAGGTTATTAGGCCAATGATATTGCGCAGGGGGTAGTGCCACATCCAATATTAAATGAGAACAAGAAAAATCCCCTAGGTGGTGGACTTTTAAGGCACTATATCATTTCAAAAGATTTTGGTAAGATATGTTGATAATTTCAAAGACATTTATTTAGAAGATATATAAACAAAAGCAATGTTCATGTATAAAAACGAGGAAAGTTTGAACATATCTGTGAATTTATACACTGCTATACATATAAAAATATACAATACAGTTTATAGTCTCTCGCGCCCAACGCGTTTCAGAGTGCTAAGTTGCCTCCTTCTTCAGGGATGTGTGAGAGAAGAAACCATATTTAGATCTTGTAGCAGTGTAGTCAACATTCCAATAATTGTATCTTTAAAAACATGCGAGGGTACAGATTCCTTTAAGTTCATTCCCTGGAGACCCAAAGCTGCATACATATGTAGTGATGTTCACAGATGTCGCACCCAGAAGGAACCCCACAACTAGCCCAGAAATCCCCCTCCTCCACAGTAGGAGGGATGGCCTAAAGAGGAGGGCGGGGAGAGCCTGAGGACACACTGGGGTCGGGAAAGGATCCTTTCCATTGCTTTGCTGGATGTGGAGGCGAGCGGTCACAGGAAAACAAATGTCTTGCTTTGTGCATTGGTGCGCAGTCGTGTTGGAACAGGAAGGGGCCATCCCCAAACTGTTCCCACAAAGTTGGGAGCATGAAATCGTCCAAAATGTCTTGGTATGCTGATGCCTTAAAGCGGTTGTAACCCGTTAAAAAAAAGTTAAAAAATAAAAAATAAAGAAGGGAGGGATCCTGTTCCTTAAAGCATGAATAACAGCACAGTGCTGTGTAATTTGGCCCTTTCTATCACCAGAAATACCTGGTTGATCCTGCCTAGTTTTGCCCTCCCCCCCCCCCTGTAAACTGACGTTTATCATGGCTGCCGCAACAAGTCCCAGGAGGCATTGCAAGCCACTGACAGTTACAGGCATGACTCCTAAAGGCAGAGGCATGATGGGACTTGTAGTTCCACAACAGCTGAAGGGCCACAGGTTGAGCACCCATGGTGTAAAGGCAGGCGTCCCAATACTTTTGGTAATATAGTGTATTTACATACACATTAACATTTCTGATTTTAGATTTCTGAAAAGATTCGCTCAAAAATAAAACTGAAAACCAAGCTTTGAAAGACATACAGGGAACAACCGCATTTTACCTGTTCAGTACTTTAGATTTATATCAGGATGATGTGACTTTGTTTATCAACAAAGTCATCAATCACTTGGTCAGTGTGGTGATCAATGGCTTTTTCTTTTCTTTTTTTTTTTTTTTTTTATTAAAGAAAACCATGTGAGTCAAACATCAAATGATGAAAATATCACATAACAGAGTCATTACTCTTACTCTGTTTTTTTTTTTGCTTTTTATTTGTTTTGTGATTTGAGTGAGTTTTTTCCCTCACAATAAAGGAGAAAAAAAGGCACAAAAATAGTAAATAATACTTAAATTGCACACAAGAATGTATTTTTTTAATGTTTTATGCATTGTTATATGCAAAAAAAATAGGGAAATACACAAATATATTACTGTGTATCATCTCTCTGTTGTTGTTTTACTTTTTTGTTTTACCTCACTTTCTTTTTTTACTATGGGAAAAAAAAATCGACAAATATCGCAAAATGTATAACAATAAATAATCACAAAAGACAGAAAAAAACAATCAAGAGGCATCCTATTAACACACAGAAACTTTGGCAAAGCCAATAAATTATCAGTTTTTCCTCATCCTTTTATTATTATTATTGTTATACGCGATTTATATAGTTTTACACAGTTTACGCAACGCTTTACAATGTAGAAGGTGGACAGCACAATTACAGTACAATTCAATACAGAAGGGACAGGAGGGCCCGGCTCATAGAGCTTACATTCTAAAGGGAGGGGGTGGTGGTACAAAAGGTAATAGATGCGGGGAACGATTTGATGGGGGTGGCTCGGGGACAGTTGTTAGGTGGGTGTGGGATAGGCTTCCCTGAATAAAATACTTTTCAGGGATCTCCTAAAGGTGGATGAGTAAGGGGCTGATCGAATATACCGGGGTATGGAGTTACAGAGGATGGGAGAGGCTCTGGAGAAGTCCTGAAGGCGAGCATGGGAGGATGTAACAAGGGAGCTAGAGAGCAGGAGGTCCTGGGAGGAGCGAAGGGGACAATTTGGGGGATATCTGCAGATGAGGTTGGTTATGTAGCTGGGGGGCGATGTTGTGGATGGCTTTAACTACTTCCCACCCGGCCACTGTACATAAACGGCCGGGTGGGCGCTCTCTCCTGAGTGGACGTTCAGGAACGTCCCTCAGAAGGAGCGGGATTGCGCGCGTGTGCCCATGCAGCGGCGCAATCCCGATGCGCTCGTGTCACCCGGACACGGCGCATATCCGATCGGCAGGAGGGCTCTGTGATTGGCCCTCCTGATCACATGACGGCCGTGTCCAATCACAGCCATCATGTGATGTAAATACAGAGTCGGTTGCTAGGCAATCAGCTCTCCTCTCCTCACACAGAAGTTATCAGTGAGGAGAGGAGAGCGGATCGCTGCAGCCGGCTGGTGATCAGTGAGTATGAGCTGTTTTTTACTAGTGTCCCCACAGTGTAAACACACAAAGTTAACACACATGTCCCCAAAACACCTGCCCCCCACATTTTTTTACCAAAAACATGTAGCAGAATACATTTTGGCTTAAATTTATGACAAAATTCGATTTTATTGGATTTCTTTTAAAATAGAAATAATAAAATATTGTTTTTTTTTCCAAATTTCTTCTCTTTTTTCCCTTATATCGCAAAAAATAAAAAATGGAGTCGTGAATAAATACCACCAAAAGAAAGCTCTATTTGTGTGAACAAAATGATAAAAATTTAATTTGGGTACAGCATTGCATGACCGCGCAATTGTCATTGAAAGTGCGAGAGCGCTGAAAGCTGAAAATTGGTCTGGGAAGGAAGGGGGTGAAAGTGCCCAGTATTGATGTGGTTAAGGTAAACCGGACCTCCACCACTAAAAGGCCAGTGCGGATACTTGCTCATGCCCGTACATATTGCACTTGTGCTAATATTCATAAGCAAAGGACCAACATAATTCCTGCAATGCCAGTTCATCGCGCATGGGTATGTGTGCGAACGCGTGCGCACACACCAATTAGCGCTTGGCGCCCAGTGGCCTATTTAAACTGCTCTGTCACTGTAAACAGTGCTGGATGAGCTTCAGCTTCTTCCTGACCTACCAAGACCTGATCTGCTGCTCCTGTTTGTTCATGTATGACCCACCTCGCCTTTGGACTTCGCCTCTGCTTGTTCCTCTACTCTGATTACCTGGTATCCTGACTTTGGCTTGTTTACTGCACTTGATCTGCCTACTGATTTGGTACCACATTGCCCGGCTGTTCCCGATCCTAGCCTGCCTGCCTTCTGGACTTGCTTTGCCTGCTGATTCGGTACCCTGCTGCCTGGTTGTTGCCGACTGTTGCTCTTCTGGTTCCGCTCCTGTCCATGCTCTGGTGCCAAGCTGCTTCTACTTCCTTCTCCAAGGACCGTGACTGCCAGCTCTACCCACCTACAGAGGGGACATCACCAGCCAGCTACCTGACACTCGTGCCACTCCTTGCCTTTACGCTTTCTGTTCCCATCTTCAGGAGTGTAAGAGGGAGGAGCAAGGAAGGCCTCCATCACATTCCAGTCTCCGCCAGGTACGTGATGATAATGGCCTTGTATGTTGTGGTTAGCATTTTGAATTTTATACAGTGGGGTAGGGGAAGCCAGTGAAGGGATTGGCAGAGAGGGGCAGCAGTCACGGATCGATTAGTGAGGTGTATTAGTCTAGCAGCAGCATTCATAATAGACTGAAGGGGGGAGGAGCCTGCGTAAGGGTAGGCCATTAAGGAGAGAGTTGCAGTAGTCAAGGCAGGAAATAATCAAGGAGTGAATAAGTTGCCTTGTGGTGTCATTAGTCAGGAAAGGTTGAATTCTGGAGATGTTGCGGAGGTTAAGGATTTAGCCAGTGATTGGATGTGGGGGCTGAAGGAGAGGTCAGAGTCAAGGATTACACCCAGCACCCTGGCATGTGAGGAGGGACCAATGGTTGTGTTGTTGATCTTAATGGTAAAGTCATGGGGGGGGGGCAGGAAGGTGAAAATATTACAAGCTCAGTTTTAGAAAGACTCAGTTTGAGAAAGTGGTGTGACATCCATACCGATATGTCATTCAGTAAGTTTGAGATCCGTGAGGAGATCGAGGGGGTGAGTTGAGGAGTGGAGAGATAGATCTGACGTAGAGGGGGTATTGGAAGCCATGGGAGGTTTTCAACTGGCCCAGGGAAGAGGTATAGAGCGAGAATAGGAGGGGCCCAAGAATGGATCCTTGGGGTACTCCAACAGAGAGAGGAAGAGGAGATGGAGTGGTAAGTGACACTGAAAGTGCGCTGAGATAGGTAGGAGGAGAACCAGGATAAAGCAGAATCACAGAGGCCAAGGGAGTGTAGTTTGCTAAGGAGGAGCAGGTGGTCAACAGTCTCGAAGGCAGCAGAGAGGTCTGTGACTATGAGTATGGAGTAATGTCCCTTGGTTTTAGCAGTTAGTAGGTCATTGGTGAGATTTAGTAGGGTGGTCAATTGTGACGTCAGAGGGAGATCACGACCCCCTCCCGCAGAAGCAATGTCTCGGAGCTGTAAAGCGGCCACGAGTGACGTGACCGGCCTGAAGACAGCTTCAAAGAGGCATTTAGATCACTCGTTTTTACAAAAGACTTGGATAGTGTGGTATGCCAGCCTCTAATAGAGGGGCTGGCAGTGAAAAATAATTTAGACTTAACAAACACTTTACGTTTCCAGCCGTCTCTCCCTTATCTGTTATGCTGGCATGTTCTTACTTCTAGTACTCACCTGACGAGAGATCTAGATGGTCTCTCTAGAGTGCATAGAAGTAAAAACATTTCTGAAAGTAACACTTAATACTTTAAAGGCTCGGTTCACACTGATACGATGCGGGAAACGCACAGGAATTGCTGCGTTTGCTACATCGCATTGCATAGCAATCGTACCGTGTTCATGCGATCTGCTGTGGGTGTCAGTTAAAAGTTAACAACACCCCAAAAGCAGGTCACAGAACGCAGTACATTTGCTTGAATCGGATCCCATGGGTATGGGCACCCAATGCGATCCGATTCTAGTGCGGGGGGAAAAAAAAAGGTACCTGTACCTTTTTCATGCGTATGCGGTGCAATTTAAACCATACAAAATGTTGGGCTCAAATCACTTCACATGTGATTTGCACAGGAAGGCAGTGCGATTCCTGCGCAAATCACATGCGATGTGACACAGTGCAGCAGTGTCACAGCGATGCATACTAGCTCATTATGCCTTTGTCTTGTAGTGTTTTTTTTTTTGGGGGGGGGGGTTGGGTTTACAACCACTTTAACTAAGCTTAAACCTGCTCCCACCCCCTTCTAAGTCCTTTTCTAACTACCCTATGAAAGGGTGATGCCTATACATACCTATTCTGAGGGTGTCCAGTCTGCTCACATGATCGGATCCAGACAGCAGTTTCAGGGGAGAGGAGGAACAGCCGACGAAAAACGCCCCAATGAAAGCCTATGGGTGACGTCACCGCCCAGGCATTGCAGCCGTTGTCGGCGATCTCTCCTCTCCCCTGAAGCTGGCCGCCAGGGAGGGTCATTTGACTGGACCGGAGCATCCTCAGAATAGGTAAGTATTGACATCTTCCTTTTACAGCATAGTTAGAATAGGGTTTAGAAGGGGGTGGGAGCAGGTGTAAGCATAGGTAAGAATAGCCTGGAATTCCAGAACCGCTTGTCCTTTCAATGTCTGGGCAGTGCTCTCCCCTCCACTCAGCATTCTCATTGTTAGTACATGAGCTCTGAAGCTCAATCGACTCCTTGTGCTGTTTCTCCCTCTACCAGTCCGAGCTCTGCTGTAAAAGGACTGCAAGGTGCTACCAACTAAAATTTAGGTGCTTACACTGCTTTCTTTAAAATATATATATATATTTTATAAATAAAAACTCTCAAATAAATTAGGGGTTGTCATGCAGATCAAGACATGCACATATTAATACCATACAATTCAATTACAAAAATAAACAATTTATTGATTACCCCGGGAGTCTCCATTGTAATGCTGCCTATTTATCTCCTTCTGTCCTTTCACCAAGCGATACCCGGCCCAGCTGCCGTGTTCCTTTTAGGTAACAGGAAAGAGCATGCACATGTTAGATAGAGAGTCCTATGACAAAAATATCAGCTCACTGTGGTAATACAGTTAGGCATATACCAACAGTTGTGGGATATATTTATTTGTATTTTTTTTTTTAGATTTTGACAACAAAATTCTGTCTACAAACATACACCCCCACCTGTGAAAATCATGATTGTGGTTCCTTAAAAAAAATTAGATACTAATTTCCTGAGGAAGTGGGAGAGACCTACGAAACGCGTAGACTCATGGGATATCTCATACAATCCATATGTCCTGAGGAAGCGAGTGTGACCTGCGAAACACATAGATGCCTGGGATATTGGATGCAATCAATATACGATATACATGAATCTTTGCAATATTCATATAGGGTGACATGTTAACTACAAAATTCTGCTTACATACACCCCAGATGTGAAAATGATTGTGGTTCCTTAACCACTTCAGCCCCGGAAGGATTTGCCCCCTTAATGACCAGGCCATTTTTTGCGATACAGCACTGCATCGCTTTAACTGACAATTGCGCAGTCGTGCCATGCTGTACCCAAACAAAATTGACGTCCTTTTTTTCCCCACAATTAAAGCTTTCTTTTGGTGGTAATTGATCACCTCTGTGATTTTTATTTTTTGCACTATAAACAAAAAAAGACCGACAATTTTGGAAAAAAAGCAATATTTTTTACTTGCTATAATAAATATCCCCAAAAAAAGAATATATATATATATATATATATATATATATATATATATATATATATATATATACATATTTCTTCTGAGTTTAGGCCAATATATATTCTACTACATATTTTTGTTAAAAAAAAAAAAAAAAAAAAAAACACGTAATAAGCGTATATTGATTGGTTTGCGCAAAAGTTATAGCATCTACAAAATAGGGGATAGATTTATGGCATTTTTAATAATTTTTTTACTACTAATGGTGGTAATCTGCAATTTATATCGGGACTGCGACATTGCGGCGGACAGATCGGACACTTTTGATGTTAATTTGGGACCACTGACATTTATACAGCAATCAGAGCTAAAAATAGCCACCGATTACTGTATAAATGCCACTGGCAGGAAAGGGGAAACACTAGGGGGCAATTAAGGGGTTAACTGTGTTCCCTCAGTGTGTTCTAACTGTAGGGTGGATGGGCTACCTAGCACATGATAGGGAGCAGTAAATCCCTGTCATGTCACTAGGAAGAACGGGGAAATGTCTTATTTCCCCCATTCTGCCTCTCCTCGCCACAATCGCAGGCCACTGGTGGACAGAGTCCCCCTGTGCGGCTTACACGGAGGGACGAACGGGTACATCCTTTTGCCACCCGTGCCATTCTGCCGACGTATATCAGCGTGCGGCGGTTGGGAAGGGGTTAAAAAATGAAATACTCATGTCCTGAGGAAACGGGCGAGACCTGTGAAACGCATAAATGTCTGAGTCATCAGACACATTTGATATGTCCTGAAGAAGTGGGTGAGGCATGTGAAACGCGGGGATGTCTTGGATATCTAATCAACATATGATATACATAAATCTACGTAATATT
Source organism: Aquarana catesbeiana (assembly GCF_042186555.1). Classification (NCBI taxonomy): domain Eukaryota; kingdom Metazoa; phylum Chordata; class Amphibia; order Anura; family Ranidae; genus Aquarana; species Aquarana catesbeiana. Next base: position 265,787,292 of record NC_133334.1, on the reverse strand, counting down.
CACGTAGGGTGACATTGTGACTACAAAATTCTAAGATGTGAAAATTATGGTTGTGGTTCCTTAAAAAAAAAAAATAAAAAAAAAATGAAATGCTCCTGTGGAAGAAGGTGAGACCTGCAAAAAAAAAGTGTAGAATTCTAGGATATTCAATATGTCCTGAGGAAGCAGGCATGACCTGTGAAATGCATAGATGCCTGGGATATCCAATACAATTGCTATATCCAGACCTGGGTGTGACCTGCAAAGCGGGTAGACATCTGGGTTATCTGATACAGTATTCGATAAAAGTAAATCTATGTCATTCTCACGTAGGGTCACATTTTGACCTGCAAAATCATAGATATCTGATACAATCAATATTCAATATTTGTACATGTATGTAATATTCATGTAGGATGACATTTTGACTACAGAAGTCTGTCTACAAACATACACCCCAGATGTAAAACTGATGATTATGGTTCCTTAAAAGATCAAATAATCATGTCCTGAGGAAGTGGGCAAGACCAGCGATTTGGGTAGACGTCTGGGATATCTGATACAATTGATGTCCCGAGGAAGCAGGCATGACCTGTGAAATGCATACAGTAGGTGCCTGGGATATCCAATTAAATTGATATCCTGAGGAAGTGAGTGTGACCTGAAAAATGCATAGACCTCTGGGTTATCCGATAAGTAAATCTATGTAATATTCATGTAGGGTCACATTTTGACTACAAAATGATGTCTTCGAACATACACCCCAGATGTAAAAATGATTGTGGTTCCTTAAAAAGTTGAAATACTCATGTCCTGAGGAAGTGGGCGTCACCTGTGAAACGCATAGACGTCTGGAATATCTGATACAAGCAATATTCAATATACATAAAAACTATGGAATTTTCATGTAGAATTACATTTTGACTACAGAATACTGTCTACAAACATACGCCCCAGATGTATAACTGATGATTATGGTTCCTTAAAAAGATGAAATACTCATGTCCTGAGGATGCAGGCGAGACCGGCAAAATGCGTAGACATCTGAGATATCCGATACAAGCACTATTCGATATACATAAATCTATGTAACATTCAGGTAGGGTGCCATTTTGACTACAGAATTCTGTCTACAAACATACAACCCAGATGTAAAACTGATTATGGTTCCTTAAAAAGATTAAATACTCATGTCCTGAGGAAGTGGGTGAGATCAGCGAAATGGGTAGACGTCTGGAATATCCAATACGAATTATAGGTCTCGAGGAAGCGGGTGTGACTTGCGAAACACATAGACATCTGGGATATCTGATACAATATACGTAAATCTATGTAATATTCACGTAGGGTAACAATGCATTTGGATGCTACGATTTATCTGTATTGGCAGCATGAAAGGCCTCTTTTTTTTGCATTAGAACATAATTTTGTAAAATAAAAAAAAAATAAAAAAGGTTTATTTTTATAATTGAGTTGTATGGTATTAATATTTGCATGGGTAGATCTGCATGACAACCCTCAACTTACTTGAGAGCAGGGGCGTTGCTAGGGGGTGGCTATTGGGGCTATAGCCCCGAATCTGGGGCCCATAGCCCCGAGTCTCTCTCCCTGCCTAACCAGCGGGTTGTGGCTGCTGCGGAGGGCAGGTTGGCTGCATGAGAGAGGCAGAGGAGAGGAGAGGAGAGAAGCGAGCGGACGGACGAGCAGAGATGACACCTTTCTCCGCCCGCTCCACATCAGCGCTCTTCACAGCCAGGCCTCTTCAATTGAGGAGCGAGGTGCAGCAAGCAGCAGAGAGAAGACATCATCCCTCACTGCCCGCCACACATTAGCGCTCTTCTGCCCTCACAGCATGGTGGAGTGGAGGTCACATCCTTCCTGTCATCGTGGAGCTCCACTTTGCAGTCAGACACCCTTGCTACAATGTCGGCGGTACGGTGGGGAGCAGCGAGATGACATCTCTCACTGCCCGCCCCGCATCAGCTCTCTCCTGGTCTCACTAAATGGACCAGTGCTGTTAGCCTCCCACCAATGCAGCGTCAATGCACATTTGGTGGCACTGGCTGGCATGGCAAATGACAATCCACATCAGTTGGCAAGTGACAATCTAAAATTGGTGGCAGGAGATGTGGCAATCTGCAAATGGTGCCAGGAGATGTGGCAAGTGACAATCTGCAAATGGTGGCAGGTGACATGGCAAGTGATAATCTGCAAATGGTGGAAAGAGATGTGGCAAGTGACAATCTGAAAATGGTGGCAGGAGACGTGGTAAGTGACAATCTGCAAAGGGTGGCAGGAGACGTGGCAAGTGACAATCTGCAAATGGTGGTAGGAGACGTGGTAAGTGACAATCTGCAAATGGTGGTAGGAGACGTGGCAAATGACAATCTGCAAATGGTGGAAGGAGATGTGGCAATCTGCAAATGGTGGCATGTGATGTGGTGAGTGACAATCTGCAAATGGTGGCAGGTGACGTGGCAAGTGACAATCCACATCTGCTGCCAGGTGAAAGTGGCAAGTGACAATCCACATCTGGTGGCAGGAGATGTGGCAAGTGACAAGCCCAGGGCTCCCACTGATTCTGCAGTATGGTGAGTTGAACCACTTCAATAAATATTATAATGTAACAATAGAAATAATACACTTCAATAATTCGGACACCATATCAACCATGGTGCCATGATGATTGAAGCGCTAACACCAGCCATCGCCCGTGAAAAATTGCTTAACCCCCCCCACGGGCATGCAAAAAGGTTGGTGACCGCTGCTATGGGCTCTAGCCCCAGATCTTTTGCAGACCTAGCAATGCCCCTGCTTGAGAGTAATTTTGATATAACATTTGTTGGGGTGATTAACGCTGCAGTCAATATATTATATAGGGTCCCCAATATAAGAACTCTAATGGATACATTTGAAAACATCCATGTATGGTGTATTAATATTTTGTGTCTACTATATCTTTATTTCTGGTTTAAAAGTTACATTTGTACTATTTGAACCAATACAAGAATCCACCTTTAAGTTTGGAAGCAGCATTAATAAAGTGAGCACATCAGCTGAGCTGACAATATAATCCAGTATGGCTTCTGTAATTACAGTCCTCTCCTTCTTGAGAAGAGAGTAAAAGGGATCCAGGCCCTCTGAGTGGTCACATAAAGTTTAAATACTGCCTTGTTTTACACTTCCATCAATATTACGACTTCACTAATTGAATGTTAATGAAATCATTTCACATAAAGTAGGGGGGAGCGAAAATTTACACCCATTGCAGCAGCTCTGAGGATGTCTGCAGAAAACAACTGGCAGGAAAGGAATACCGGGAGGGAATTAAAGAACAGGCAAGATGTACACAGGGAAAAAAAAATATTTATACTTGCATATTATGGGTTCAGCAGCTAAACATGTACTTAAAATATATGTGTCAATTATTTTGAAGATTTGTAATTCTGTTAAAACAGAGCCCATCGAAAGATAAAATTAAAAGGGAGCTTTTGTTGGAATAATCAGCTTTAATCTGGAGCTCTCCCGCAGTACTTCTCGTCCACCACTAGATGTCCCTGGTCTTCCATGTTGAATGACGGGATCAGCACCGAGCCTGTGACTGGACAGTGAAAGGAGAAGCAGCACAGTGAGGAGGGTCATCTCTGGGTCATTCTACTTCCTGCTGTTCTTGAACTGACTGGCTCCTTATGCTGCGTCTCCATCCCCCTTCGCGATTTGCTGTACAGGGACTCCAAGTCAAGTTCAGGTACTTTCAAAATATTTAATGATTTAACCACTTCAGCTCCAGGTTTTACCCCCTTCATGACCAGGCCATTTTTGGCGATACTGCACTGCGTTACTTTAACTGACAATTGCTCCATCGTGCGACTACATACACAAATAAAAATGTATGTCTTTTTTCAGGGTGGATAAAAATTGATAATAAAAAAAAAAAAAAAACACAAACAAAACAGTTTTTTTTTTTTTTTTTAATTTAAATCGATTTTTTGGATTTTTATCAAATTTATTTTAATAAAATGCTTTTGGAGTAAAAATCTATCTAAAGATAGTTTTCTATTCAAGATACATTAATCATTTAGTTTATTCAGCATGAAATGGAGCTTAGTTATGTAGCATGAGGCTGTATATTCTGCAATATTTTTCATTTTTTTGTAAACTCATTCAATGAATCCAAGCTGAGATAACATGCCCTGTATTGATGCAGTCACACAATTTTACAGTAACCTTGAGATAAAACAAAGTTCGGGAATATTCCTTTATCCCACTGTTTTGCAAACCTATGTACACTACAAACTGTACGATTGTTTGAAGAGAGATGCATCTGTACCAGGCTCTAAGTGTGAGGAGGAAGGGGAAGTAGTAAAAATGAAAGTGAAACCTTCTAAGCAGCTTTCAAACCTTGTGATCTTTCTGCACATAGCTTAAAGTGCTTTATTCCTCCCTTGAGGAGCAAAATGGCAGCAGGCTGTAAAAGAGACCTAGCTTGGGAATATTTTAATGAAGTTCCTCTACCTATGGGTAAAGCAAGTATGCGTGCAACAAAGAGACGCAAGGCCTGGTGGCCCGAATGAAATCATGAGAAGACGTGCAATTTTTTTTTTTTTTTGTATGTGGACCTATCTGATATATTCAGTTTAAGTTCTTTTATTTTTTTTTTTCACTTACTAAACATTGATGTTTAATCAAATACAAGAATATGTAAAATAATGTTATTGTTTTAATTAACCACTTCAGCCCCAGAGGGACTTAGCCTCTTCCTGACCAGAACATTTTTTTGCGATATAGCACTGCATCGATTTAGCTGACAGTTGCGCGGTCGTGCGACTTTGTACCCAAACAAAATTGATGTCATTTTTTTTGCCCACAAATAGACCTTTCTTTTAGTGGTATTTGATCACCTCTGCGGTTTTTATTTTTTGCGCTATAAACAAAAAAAGAGCGACAATTTAAAAAAAAAAAAAAAAGCAATTTTTTACTTTTTGCTATAATAAATATCCACCAAAAATATATATAAAAAAAACGAATTTCTTCCAGTTTTATGTATACTTCGACATATTTTTGGTAAAAATAAATATTGATATATATATATATTTTTTTTTTTTGATTGGTTTGCGCAAAAGTTATAGCGTCTACAAAATCAGGGATAGATTTATGGCATTTTTATAATTTTTTTTTTTTTTTTACTAGTAATGGCAGCGATCTGCGATTTTTATCAGAACTGCAACATTATGGCGGACAGATCGGACACTATTTTGGGACCATTGACATTTATACAGAGATCAGAGCTACAAATAGCCACTGTTTACTGTATAAACAACACTGGCAAGGAAGGGGTTAAACACTAGGGGGCCCCTGTGAGCCGCTACCACTGCTACTTGGGATCTGCGACACGCTAGAGGCCCCTCAATCCAAAAAGCTTTTCGTATTCTATGCGGCCTTCTATGCAAGGAAAGCGATCGCACTGTACTGGAACAAGCCTATTCCACCCTCGATACAACAATGGCAGACCCCGATAGATTTGGCGCTCCATTTATACAAGCTGACTTATATGGGACGCAACTGCTCCAAGAAGTTCGATAAAATTTGGGGGGGGTGGGTGAGTGAGCGGAGACTTCCTCTGGATTAGGACTCGGACAGCGACACGTAGCCGGACTGATATGGGAGGTGAAGGAACCAAGTTTGGGAGGGTTGGGTTGCACCGTTGGTGGATACTAATGGTATCCTCTTGATTATTTTCCCCCTCTTGCCTGACCTCATCCCTCCCTTGATTCTTCCTCTGTCCCTCTTGATTCAATCTCAGTAATCCTTGTACCCCCCTGGTAAATGTGCTGATGGTTTTACATAGCTGTATCCCTGTATATGGTCCTCAACCTATGTCCTTCAGCCTATAATGTACCTCACTGACTTGAAATGTAATGTAACACTTCCGGATCTCTAATGCTTGAATACTAAGATTGTACCACTGCATACCCTTGTCTATTTTGAAACTTGAATAAACTTTTTCTGTTAAAAAAAAAAAAACACTAGGGGGCAATCAAGGTGTTAAGTGTGTCCTGGGGAGGTGTTCTAACTGTGGGGGTGGGCTTACCACAACATGACATCGATCACAGCTCCCGATGACAGGGAGCAGTAGATCCTTGTCATGTTGCTAGGCAGAACAGGGAAATTCCTTGTTTACATCTCCCCGCTCTGCTTCTCCTCGCCGCAATCGCGGGACCCGGCCATACATCGAGTTCGCAGGACCCGCGCCCGCTAGGCAGCAACCTCAAAGGGGCAAACAGGTATGCCCTTTTGCCTGCCCGTGCCATTCTGGCGACGTAAATCAGCATGCGGCGGTCGGCAAGCAGTTAAATAAAAGAATTTGAGTAGTTCAACTTCTACGTCCTACGATAGAACTTGCAGAAAGTGGACCTCCTAGCTTTGATCATAGTAGGAATCACAGACACCTCTGTCCTTCAGAACCTGGGCTTCAGCAGCCATTCTTTTAAAGCAGGCAAGAAGTAAGATTGCAAATCTGGCCTTGACAAGGAAGATACTTACCATCTGGCATTGCCCATGAAGGGTCTCAATTAAGAATCTTACCATACCACATTACCTGGGCCAATGATCACTGGAATAGCATCCATTTTGATTCTGTGGAGCAAATGAGGTTTCAGGGAGGAAAACGCATTGATCAAATTGTACGCAAAGTTCAGTCCAGAAGGGTCCAGGTGTAGCACTCCAAAAGCCAGGCTTAGGTTGACCACACCAGAGAGCTGCAATATAAGAGACCCACTGTAGAAGCAACATAGAGAGTTTTGATCGAAGGGATGTTGAAGAAAAAAAATTTGTGCTAAGAAAATTAGGTTATTCTTCCACACAGTAGAGCTGAGGAGAAGATTTCCATCCACCTAGAGCACCAGACCAGCCTTTTTCAATGAGGGTGTCTTTGGTAAAGGCTTAAAATTTGACTCTTATTGCCCTAAACTTGTCAGCAAGCTGGATTAAGTTTTTTTTTTTGTGAGACAAAACCACAGTTTTTTTTTTTATTGTGTAGCATTACAGGCCAGGGAACCGTGCGGGTCAGCTGCCAGCATCCCAACAACTGATGACATCATAGCTTGATAGGGATGAGGTTGGGTTCCTGGGGAAGTCCTCGTTTGCCCCCCCTCTTCCACCCCTCTCTGTCAGGACTTGGGTCACATTAGCTGAGCGAGGGAGAGAAATAGAATACTAAGCAGTACCAGTGTGCAAAAGGTATATATATACGCTTTGTAATAAAAATAAATCACCTCAAATGTTGTGCATCCTACGTGTATAAATGCCATGGTGTTATGTAAAACTATTGGTTGTTTTTACATTTTAGAATAAGATGCCTTGAGATTGTTCAGGATTTTAAAAGGGTGCCTTGACCCCCAAAAAGGTTGATCTTTGGACACAGCTGTTCACAGCTAGAGGTAAAAGAGCCAATCACAGTGGCCCTTTGCCATGTGATCATCTGTGTCCAATCACAGTGTAAACATACTTGATGGCAGTGGCGCCGCTAGGGGGTGGCTTTTGGGGCTATAGCCCCGAATCTGGGGCCCATAGCCCCGAGTCTCTGCAGGGGTCCCCAAGGGGAGGGGAGGCTTTCTGGGGACCCTGATTTAAGGGGAAGGCTCTCTGGGGACCCTGATTTAAGGGGGAGGCTCTCTGGGGACCCTGATTTAAGGGGGAGGCTCTCTGGGGACCCTGATTTAAGGGGGAGGCTCTCTGGGGACCCTACTGTAAGGGGGGCTCTCTGGGGATATATATATATATACATACATACACACACACACACACACACGTATATTATATACATGTGTATGCCCGCCCAAGCGTACGACTTTCTTCACTACACTACTATCGGCTCTAGGCCCAGATCTTTTGTAGACCTAGCAACGCCCCTGCTTGCCAGTTATCGGTAGTGACAGCCTGAGGAGAAGAGAGACGGTAACTGGCAAAGCTCAGAGGGGTGACATCTACACTGCTAATCAGTGCACATCAATGCTACCCATCAGTGCTGCCTCCTCATCAGTACCCATCCGTGAATGAGAAAAAATTACTTACCTGCAAAATTTTGTAACAAACATTCAGTCTTTTTTCATTTTGGCAAAATATAAAAAAAACAAAAACAAACAAAAAAACAAAAACAAACAAAAGGTCATTAAATACCACCAAAAGAAAGCGGTTTTAAAAAAAATGATAAAAATTTTGTTTGAGTACAGCGTTGCATGACTGCACAATTGTCATTTAAAGTTCAACAATGCTGAAAGCTAAAAATTGGCCTGGGCAGGAAGGGGGTGAAAGTTCCCAACAGACAAGTGGTTAAAGTATATTCTGCTTTTACAGACTACCTGTACAGCTAAAACATGGCTCTTGCATTTGTATACGCTGTAGTTCACTGAATGAGAAAAGATAGGAACGGAGAACTATTTCGTCTCTGGGGCAGAAAGTCAAAACCATATTGGGACACAAGATAGCAAAAAAAAAAAAAAAAAAAAAAAAGAAAGAAAAAAAAAAAATTCCAAAATGATTAAATACTGTACAGGTGCTTTGTGCTACCAACAAAACTAAATGCAACAAAAACGGTCTTGGTTTAGGATATTGGTATATTAATTTTATTGTCTCTCCCCCCCCCCATACAAATAGCAATACATATAAAAAAAAAAAAAAAAAAACACTCATTCATATTGTGAAAATGTAAGACCTCCAAATTATAACCCAATCCCCACCCACGTCCCACAATCTGTTTCATGTAAGAAGTAAATTAGTAGCTTGAAGCAAATTTAGCATGACAGTGCAAAGCACAATAACCAATAGCAACAGGATTCCACTATACCTTCATCAGATCACGTAACATATTATTTCTGTATGCTGATATTTCGCTCCCTTAAGAGAACAGTCCATACAGTACTGATATTTTAGGCCATGGTAGATACTAGAGACATTAATGCTTTTTTTTTTCTCGGTAAACCCAGAAGTGGGATCTCTGAATCTCTTAAACTCTCCGTCAGCTTTGTTACAATTTAATATAAATTAAAATATACAAAAATGAGGTGGAGAAAAGAAAAAAAAAAAAGTATCCAAAGCTCAGCGGAGGTAGGAGCAGAGATAGAAAAAGGAAACACCCCTGAAGTCCCAAAGACATTCAAAAAGCCATAAAAGGTGGCTCAGCCCAACTGACGCCACCAAACTGACCGACACGTTCCATAAAACTTCCTATAAAGATTGGTGATGACTGAGCGCTCCCCATTCTGCAAATATAAATTTTAGCCCCCATACACTTACAAACCTTACTCGCATTACGCCAATTAAAACAACATTTTTTAAAAAAGGACACCTGTCAGAGATACAAGGGTTACCATCATGTAACACTTTCTGAAAATACTAACTGCCTGGCTGTCTTTGGATGCAACACTAAGTTGTCTACATGAAAAAAAATTGCCATATTGTTTGTAATACGATTACCTTCTGTGATCCTTACCTCCATCTAGTGGCCAAAATGCAGTGTTTCTTTTTTTTTTTTTACTGAGGTATATAGGAGTATAGCACAATATAGCCGCTAGAGGGAGCCAAGGATCATAGGAGATGTCAAAAATAAGGTAAATGCCTATGAGTTTAAGGCTGCTCCCTACCTTCAAACTGAACAATTATCTCCCCCAACTTTGTTGCACCCAAAATGAGAACAATTAATGATTTATATTTAAAAAAAAAAAATCTAAATTTTTATTCACACAAAATATAAAACCTAAAAAGGAAAAGCTCTGGTCTGGATACATGCAAAATTGTACACGTTCACATCAATAAGCATATAAACATCAATGCATATCAAGCAAAATTCTTATAAACCACAAGGCACCCAACACTTTTTTTTGATTATGGTTGTGGGAGTCGACTTATCTTGACCTACTTTGGTGATCCATCCTATCTCCTTGTGGGTCCAGGTTCAGACTTCTATGGGTCTAGGGGTGCTTCAGGGCAAATTTTTAATATTCTGTATCATATATTCTGGTAACCCATGCACGTTCACCACAAATCCCCCTGATGAAGATTTGATAAATCAAAACGCGTTGGCTGCCTTGTGGTGTATAGGACTTTTTCTTGATATGCATTGATGTTTATATGCTTATTGATGTGAACATGTACAATTTTGCATTTATAGAGATCAGAGCTTTTATATTTTGTACAGGGTGGATAAAAAAAAAAAAAAAAGGAAAAAAAAAAAAAAAAGATTTTTTTTTTTTTTTTTTTATTTATTTTAATAAAATGCTTTGGAGTAAACATCTATCAAAAGAGTTTTCTATTTAAGATACATTAATAATTTAGTTTATTCAGCATGAAATGGAGCTTAGTTATGTAGCATGAGGCTGTATATTCTGCAATATTTACTTTTTTGGCAAACTCATTCAATGAATCCAAGCTCTGCAAGCTGAGAGAACATGCACTGCATTGATGCATTCATACAATTTCACAGTAACCATGAGATAAAACAAAGTTCAGGATTATTCCTTTATCCCATTGTTTTGCAAATCTATACGAGTGAATCGGTTCTGATATCACTGTTTTACTAACCTGAAAGCTTATTATTCTACATAGAATCTTTAATATTTGCAAACAAAATGGAGGTTTCCCCAACTACCAGCAAGAATAAGTCCTTATATTTAAAAAGAGTACCTGTCACTTTAGATCCATCATGGCAGCCCCTGTTAGCGGGCATCCACTCACCTGCTGCCTCCACATTCCTTACCTGCCGCATCACCAGCCGCCCCATTATAGTGAATGGGACTGTCAGTGAGCCAACAGCGGGTCAGAGGAGGAGCCGCCGCGGGACAGAGATGACAGTTTCTCTTTAAAAATGTTGATTTCAATTGGATTTGATTTGAATCGAGCCTTTTTACTAATTATTTAAATCGGGATTGAAATTGACTTGATTTAAATCAAATCCCTGATTTTGTATGAATTATTCTTTGAAGGACTTTTCTAGGATCATAGGAGATAAAGCGTATTCTAAACAATATGGTGATCGTTCGTGGCAACTGAGCGAATGCTTAAGATATCCATTTTTCACATCACTGCTCTGGAACCAGCGAGTACCTGGGTCATTACAAAACTTATCTGCACAAGTGCCCTGGGCCTGCAACTCAAATGGATTCAATCCAAAGGATCTGAATTACAGTCAGGCACACAGCATTTTTCAGAGTCAGTAATAGCCGTCTGACTTTTTTTCTCCATGACAGGTTTCCTTTAAAAACAAACGACTCAAACAGATACCAGTAAAGAAGGTTAAATTACGTCTCCTGCTTCCAAGGCCGCTGAACACTGCCAAGATTCTAAGAAATGGTCCCATGAAGCCTGCTGGGAAAACAACACTTCCTGTAATGTTGATCTCCTGGGTCCCCCACAGCCCCCAGTGCTTTCTCCTGCTGACCTCCATGTTCTTGCAAGATCTGGAGAACCACTCCCCCCCCCACTTATTCTCCAGGTGATCCTACTAGTAATACATATCCTGTCCTAGGGTGACAAAATTCAGTATACTGTATCCATGAAGGAGCCACGTTGTCACCCTAGGCTGCTCTCCTGAGACAACAAACACTGCCCCTCTTCTGATTTCCATTAAAAGTGATATTAAACACACACTGTGTAATGTACATTGTCCATTCTATTTCTGTATGTGGATGAAGGTACTGTAATTATTTTATTTAAAAAAAACCAAATACATCAAAGTACCTTTTTTCTATATGATATGCAGCTGTCACATTACCCAGCTCTTTCCCAGCCTGTCCGCAGCGAAACCTAAAATAGGAGGAGCTTCTAGTCCTCTGTTACTGGTCATGTGTTCAAAATAAGAAAAACAAACAGCCTTTGGAATACAGAGTAAAAATAAATAAACTGTTTTAAATGGTCATACAAATTATATTATAATTTATATATATATATATATATATATATATATATATATATATATATATATATACACACAAATATTTATTGGCAATAACATGGTGTGGGCAGATTTCTGACAGTCACAGGCTGTGTCACGCCCCTCCAGCCTGTGTCTTAGAATAAGAGGTAGGCGAAGCCTCCATCAATCTACATGTAATATCCCACCCCCATTCTGTTTAGCTGGTTAGTGGGCATGAAGATGGAGGGGGGAGTGGGTTGTCATTTACCACTGTGTATACACCCATATGTATGACTCTATAGTCACATGGGCTGCTCAGATGTGATAGGGAGGTAATGCTCAGCATAGAAAACTCACTGAAAACTGAGCATGTGTGGAGTTTCCACTACAGCTGCAACATTTCTAGCTGAATAGGGGACATGAACAGAAGGTGGAGATAGAGAGCAGCAGGATCAACCACATTTTTTTTTTTTTTGCAGAATATAGGTATTTTTTCTGTACTGGCAGAAAATGATCTTAAACCTGAAATAAAAGAAAACGAATGCAGCCATTAGAGCTAAGGACTGGAAAGCTGCAGTAGATTACATTTTTGCTCTTGGATTTACACCAATCAGCCATAACATTATGACCAGTAACATCCAAACTCAATCACACTGATTATCTTGTTGCAATGGCATCTGAAAGTGGGTGGGATATATTAAATAAGTAAACATGTTGCCCCTGAAGCTGTGTTGAAAGGAGAGAAAATGAGCAAGTGTAAAGATTTGAGTGAATTTGAAAAAAAGGGCCAAAATGTAACGGCTAGAGAACAGAGCAACTCCAAAACTGCAGCTCTTGTGGGATGTTCCCAGTCTGCAGTTGCCAGGACCAAACTGAAAGTGGTCCAAGGAAGGAAAACTGGTGAACCGGTGAAAGGGTCATGGGCGATCAAGGCTCTTTGATGCACATGCGAAGCGAAGCCTGGCCTGTGTCATCTGAGCCAGTAGAGGAGCTACAGGAGCACAAATTGCTGGAAAAGTTAATGCTGGTTCCCATAGAAAGGTAGAAAAGACAGAGGGCGCACTGGTCTAGTGCATTATCCAACAAATATTTATTAAAAAAATGGTAACCATTAAAATCTACTCGTAAACAGGTGATGAATGCGCTTTTTCAACCACAACGTGTGGCTGAGCTGTTCTTCAGGGCCCAAGGAGGACTTTCCTTCGAAACGCGTCAGCCAGCAGGAACCAAGGCTAGGTCCCCCCCCCCATGCTGGTGGTCCCAGGCGGTCTGGGAGTGTTCAGCCACACATTGTGTTTGGAAAAAGCGCATTTATCACCTGTTTGTGAGCAGATTTTAAATGGTTACCATTTTGTAATAAATATTTGTTGGATAATGCACTAGGCCAGTGCGCCCTCTTTTCTTTTATTCATTTCTGCAGTGCTGTAAGGACAACCACAGTGCCGGGACAAGGCCATCTAGAGCCCAGGGCAAACACCAAACTGCAGCTCCCCCAATATGTACGAGGATTATGAGTTAACAACCCCCCCCCCCCCCAAGAAAAATTGAGCACTAATCTGCATGCTTACCCCTAATTTACCCACCCCCCACCCAAGACAAAATCACCCCCCTGCTGAAAATGCCACCTCCCAGCACAAATCTTTGCCCCCCCCTCCCCCCCCCCCCCTCAAATCCTCGCCACCATGGAAACCAGACAGAAAATGAGAAACTTTTTTTTTTTTTTTTAAATGTGGTCTTTTTTTCTTTTTGTAAAAAAGAAAAATCCCAGCAGTGATTAAATACCACCAAGAGAAAGCTCTATTTATGTGAAGAAAAAAAAAAATCATTTGGGTACAGTGTTGCATGACCGCGCAATTGTCAAAGTGTGACAGGGCTGAAAGCTAAAAAATGGCCTGGGCAGGAAGGTGGTGAAAGTGCCCAGTATTGAGGTGGTTAAAAAGTCCAGGGGGAAAGCGATCCACTAGGAGTATTGATGACTTCCAAGGATTGAACAATGAACAACTCTCACCCAGAACTAGCAGCCAGCTTAAAAAATCTAGGAGCCAACACTACGCAGTCTGCATATGACTATATAGGTAACAAAGATGCATAATTAACAGGGAAAAAAAAAAACATTATGTCAAAGTTAAAAGTGGTTGTAAATTCTTACATATACCCACTGAAGGGACAAGCCTCAGGGGATAACACAGATGAAAACAAATCTTTCTACACCAGTTGTACCTGTTGATCTGCAGCCCTCTATCCTCTACAGTCTTCCAAAACACAGATAAAAGGCCATTTCTCAGATCCTATACTTACCCGCTGAAATTGGCCACCACTGATAATACTTATTGGTTGATCCGGGCAAAACCTCTGTTTTTTTTTTCTCAGATCCAGCAGCTGACATCACACAGCACAGCACAGAGAGGAGAGCCAAGTGTAATCTGAAAGCCGAGTGGAGGGAATGGACACCCCCCCCCCCCCCCCCTCTACAGTCTCAGAGAAACATGCACAGCTGTGGGGCTGTCAATCACCTGCTGTGTGCTGGAGGCAGGAGAGGGGTGGTCAGGGCCCAAGGGATTTCTTGGTGTCAGCATAGACTGTCAGAAATAGCTCATGCAGAGAACCAAGGAGAGGCCCAAGAGGAAGAAGATACAATTCACATCAGTGACATGGAGCAGAAAAAGCTATGGCAGAGCCAACATGCAAACTTTATTACCCAAATCCCACTGTGTGTTCTTTGCCTCATATCCCTTGGCAGTACAAAGTATGCAGAAGCAGTGCTAGGAATACTTTTATGGATTGGGGAAAATACAGTATTGTCTGATTCAGCACTTTGTGTGAAACAGTTCAATTGTGTACCATCATTGGGAGGAATTGTGCCCCATCACTGGTATCAGTGAGGGGAATTATGCCCCATCGTTGGCATCAGTGGAAGAAATAGTGTGCCAAGGGCTGGATCAAAGCAAGCAAAGGGCCAAATCTGACCCCTGGGCCGCAGTTTGGAGACCACTGGTGTAGATCACCACAATATTACAGTCAAGTATGACCAATTAGATGAGGCCATTTTAATCTATGGAATATACCAGAACCAGGCAAGGTCTGAAAGCTGTGATTTCTTTCAGTGTAATGCAGGCTCTCTTACGGCAGCAAATTCTCTGTTGTTCATTCATTAAATGAACCTTGTTTTGTGAATAGCCAGGAGGAGAGGTGGGCAATGTGGGCAGAGACCCAACCATAGCAAAAATCTCTTTTACAGCCTCTGTAGCAGCGAGGGTCAACTCTACTGCAGACTTTGACCTCACCAAAGGACCACACGTGATTTTCAGTAAACGTAATGCTGCATAAAACTCAGAGACTGCAACGGGAGATAGTCAATATTGGGCAAGCTGCAACAAATGGCCAAAGAGTGTAGACGTGCTCCAGAAGATGGTCAGAGATTTCAAAAATGCTGTAGAAATTGGGGAATGCAAACTTGCTTCAGGAGACAGGCTGTTGCCTACTAGGGATCACAGCTATTACAGGGCAATAGAGAAACAGAAACTACTATCTGTAGGGGTCCCAAGGGCAGCACAAGTGCCAAAGGCCTGCAATGAGGCCCCTGGGCTGTAGATAGGGCACCAGAGCTTTACAGTGTACTCAGCTCAGACCTACCAACTATTATGCAATTGCTACACATGGGCAGACAGGTAAAAA
The DNA here is from genome assembly GCF_042186555.1 of Aquarana catesbeiana. Taxonomy (NCBI): domain Eukaryota; kingdom Metazoa; phylum Chordata; class Amphibia; order Anura; family Ranidae; genus Aquarana; species Aquarana catesbeiana. The sequence continues at coordinate 265,771,730 of NC_133334.1, read as the reverse complement.
AAAAAAAAAATACATTATATACAAAACAACCCTTCAAGTCCCCCTAGCTTCATGATTATCTTAATTTTGGTGCAAAAAGCTTCAGCATGGCCATCTTATGTACATGTGCAATGATGATGAGCAATTAAATAAGCAATAATACAAATGAAGACAAGTTCAAGATTCACACGTGCAACCTGAAGTTTAGAAGAGGAAGGTCCCAAAGCTGCCTTTACCATTCCACTTAAACTGATTATTGGCAATGGAGACAAACATCTCTTGGGATAGGATCTGGTCGTCGTCAGCCTTGGTTATCCCCATGGCGCTCAGTCTCTTCTTGTGTATTATGGTCTTTCGCCTGGAATTGGCGGTTAGTTCGGTGGAAATGGTCTGGTTGCCATCGGCCTCTTCGCTAGCAGTGTAGTCATCGGCTTGTTCTTCAGTAAGTAATGGGATACACTCTCCTTCTTTGCCTGGGAGGTCAGTACAGCTTCCATCTTCCATCTCAGTAGTGGGGAGCTTCCCAGAATCCTCAGCGTTACTCTCCATTTGGTCAGCATTGTCTGGCTGCACAGTCTCACCCACTGCTAACTGGATTATACCTGTGGTTGTCTTTCCTTCCATTAAGTTGGTTTCAGGATCTTTAAAAGGAAAAAGAGACAGTATATTCTTTAGTAAGATGAAGTTCACTCAATACCACCATTTTAGTAAACAGAGTTTCAGATAGATGTTGTTATTCAAGTGAAAGCATTAATCCAGATATTAGACCATGTTACACCCATAATTAGGGCATTCTTAAAACCCACCCCCTTCCCTACCTGAATCTCTGGGTACATCTTCGGGCAGAAACTTAGAATCTAGATATCGGCACAGCTGTAGATGGCTCCGCCCACACAGCTCCATCATTCATGTCTGGGATCGCTCCCAGTGAATTACCACATGTTCCATCTGCCACAGTGACTCTGCCAAGCCAGACTGGTGATCTCTCCTACTTCACCCCTTTTAATCCAGCCGTACTTCCTCTAGACTCATAACAGCAGGTCTGTACTTCTGTAACTCTGCAAGAGCCTGTACTTTACACTGACCACAAGCACAATGCTCTGCAGGCTCCATTGCACAAAATTAGTAAATGCACAACAATTAAGAGATCACAGTTGTTGCATTTACTAGATTTCCACAAAAGGGCAACTACCACTTGAAGTGTATGTTAAAGAATTGATATGACAATGTAGCGCTTCCAGGTATTTATTATCCCTTACAGAGGTTACCCCACTACAACAGTGTACAGTCTGATTATTGGGGGGGGAGAGCATACTGAGGAATTATAAAGCACAGCGCAAAAGTGATTAAAAAAAACCTCACACTGAAGAGATTATATATATATATATATATATATATATAAAAATTTTAATGAATCAAAAATTAAACCGTCCCAAGAATTTCAATCCACAATTAATATACTAGTCTATCAAAATCTTTTTTAAAACGCCTTGTGGGAGGGACGAAAAGAGTCGATGGAAGTTCCGGTCTCATATCGACTTCACATTCGCCGGTAAACTCACGGCGGACCAGGAGTAACCCGAGCCTTGCTGGCGTTTATTTCATTTAGGATTGCAAAGCGATTTACCTTTTAGAGTTTTGTAAGTGTGATTTTGTACCTTTTAATTGTATAAATGGAACATACTACACTCTAATGCCCCGTACACACGGTCGGACATTGATCGGACATTCCGACAACAAAATCCATGGATTTTTTTCCGACGGATGTTGGCTCAAACTTGTCTTGCATACACACGGCCACACAAAGTTGTCGGAAAATCCGATCGTTCTGAACGCGGTGACGTAAAACATGTACGTCGGGACCATAAACGGGGCAGTAGCCAATAGCTTTCGTCTCTTAATTTATTCTGAGCATGCGTGGCACTTTGTGCGTCGGATTTGTGTACACACGATCGGAAATTCCGACAACAGATTTTGTTGTCGGAAAATTTTATAGTAAGCTTTCAAACTTTGTGTGTCGGAAATTCCGATGGAAAATGTGTGATGGAGCCTACACACGGCCGGAATTTCCCACAACAAGGTCCTATCACACATTTTCCATCAGAAAATCTTATCGTGTGTACGGGGCATAAGAGCTCTCTCTCTATTTTATCTCAATGGAATATGAGTGATGGGAATGCTGACAACTAGACATTGTATCTTACTGCCCATATAGGAAGAGTGTGAAAAATTGTTACTTATAATTATATGAGAATTATTCCTGCGGTATGGTGAGATGTGGGTGTTTTGCTGTGGTGAATTGGAAAAAATGTCCTGAGCATTAAATGATTTAGATCTCTCTCTCTCTATATATATCTATATCTCTCTCTCTCTCTCTCTCTCTCTCTATATCCTCAGCGCTGTCAATATCCCAAACAAGCCCAAAACCGAAATGCCATTCCAAATTATTGAGGACGTGTGCATACATGATCCTTTATAAACCAAGTGTGCAAAAATGAGCATTTAAGCAAAACATATAACTTTATTCAATGAAACAAAAAAAAAAAAAAAAATAAAAAGGTGTCCATAAATAAACAAAAGTGTAGAAATTCTTCACGAAGTGCAGTCCGTGCTGGCATTATTTTTATTGTATATACACACACCGCACTGTCCCCTTAAGACAATAAAAGCAGCCAGCACAGCAGAAGATCAACTCATGCAAAAAGTAACATACAATATAAAAAAATGCACTATGAAAATATGAGAATCTCAGACATACACTGAGAATAATGAATGTAGTTAGCCAGTGATTGTACAAACATTATGCAAAAAACATAAAAAATAAAACAAATAATATATAAATCCAAAAACGTGGTGTGCACACAATATTGGTATAAGTGGAAAATCACTAGATAGTAGAATTGTCATGAATGACATATATAGTAACAGTCACAATCATATTGTAGTAGTCCAAAAAGGAAAATACCGGAAGTGACCCGAATAGAGTGAAGATACTGTACAGTGACTTTGGTGAAAAAATTGATAGAAGATCCACCACCTTATATTCTTAAAGGCTTACCAGAGGGATTGGACACAGATGGGTGTACACCCACTGGGTCAATCAAGCTTGAAAAATAGTGGTCCCAGAAGGCAGCTGCCGCAAAAGACACAGGTTCCAAGGGGCTGTGACTGAACCCTAGTAAAGATGTTTTTTGAGCAAACTCCTGTAAACACATCATTGCAAGTTTCTCTGATCCCTTGGAACCTGTCTTTTGCGGCAGTTGCCTTCCGGGACCACTATTTTTCAAGCTTGATTGACCCAGTGGGTATATACCCATCTGTGTCCAAAGCCTTTAAGAATATAAGGTGGTGGATCTTCTATCAATTTTTTCACCAAAGTCACTGTATATTATCTTCACTTTATTTGGGTCACTTCCGGCATTATTTTTATTCACCGGTATCAAGAGAATACCAGCACGGACTGCACTTTGTGAAGAATTTCTACACTTTTGTTTATTTATGGACACTTTTTTTGTGTCAATGAATAGAGCAAGGCTACTTCCACACTGAGGTGGTTTTCAGGCACTTTAGCGCTAGACATAGCCTCTGAAAAGCGCCTCCCATTCATTGCAGTGTGCGTCTTTTCACACTGGGGCGATGCGCTTGTGGGACGTTACGAAAAGTCCTGCAAGCAGCATCTTTGGGGCGGGTTGGGAGCACTGCATTTAGTGCTCCCAAAAACGCTCTGGCCATTGCAATGAATGGGCAGCACTTTGAAAGCACCGCAAAACAGTACTTTACCAATTTTTTTGGGCAAAAACTCCCCGCTAGCAGCTGAAAAGCACTGCTAAAACGAGCAGCGCTTTAGCACTAACGACCAGGCGTCCCAGTGTGAAAGGGGTCTTATATGTTTTGCTTGAATGCTAATTTTTGCACACCTGGTTACTTATATTACCCTCCTCACCAGTCATAAGCATATTAGACCCTCATGCACATCAGCTGTGGGTCCACACATTCTGGTGAGTAACGGCACAAAAGGGTACGTTCACAGCACTTCATTGTTAGCACCTTGGATGAAGAATATTAATGTATCAACATTTTTGGAACCATTTAATTTTGTATATATATATATATATATATATATATATATATATATCACAATCACTGGTTTGCGCTGTGGTTGATCACTTTATGAATTTCAAGTTTGATATACTTTGAGCAGCAGCATCAGGAGCACTAGTAGAATTAGGCCAATTTGTCATAGTGCAAGTTTTTTCTCGATTCTTAGAGTAAGGAATTGTTTCCCCCTGCCTGCAGCAGACTGAGAACATCTCAGGGAGCTCAAGGTCAAAAAGTGGAACTTTTTGGAAAAAATCATACATCATGTTTCTGTATAGGTCATGAATTTATGTAGATGTTTCTGTTACTCTGATAGGTTCACTTTAAAAGAACATGTTGGTGTGCATATCAGTGATCAAACGTAGCAATTTCTTAACTGAAAAGTTTACCAGGAGGCCACCCCAGCCTTCCTTGTTATTGATACTCTATCCATTATGAGCAGTGATACTGCCAAGTCCCTTCCTTAACCGCTTCAGCTCCGGAAGATGTATCCCCCTTCATGACCAGTCCAATTTTTGCGATATGGCACTGCGTTACTTTAACTGACAATTGCACAGCCGTGCGACACTGTACACAAATGAAACAAAATTTTCCCACAAAAAGAGCTTTCTTTTGGTGGCATTTGATTACCTCTGCGTTTTTTTGCACTATAAAAACAGACCCGGAAGTGCAGAATAGCGTACAGGCTTCACTGCTGCAGTAAAAGTACGCGGGGAGGTGGGCATCTGGTTAATGAAGAGTCCACAGTTTGAGTATATTAGCTGGCCTATCTTTTACCAAGTTGAGAAAAGGCAGTACCCTCTGGTGGCTTTTATGCGAAGTCTCCATAGCAACCAGATTTGAACCAGTGCCACATACAAAATAGGCCATTTGCAACTGGTTGTTAGTCAGATTTTTTTTTTTTTCCCTTTAAGAAGTTAGGGACATTATTAAAACATCACACTGACCCAATTTCCAGACAGAGTTACAGGAACAGGGAAGGCAAACTATACAGTGGAAGAGTCACCTTCTTGATCTGGCCTCATTTTCTCCATTGTAGCAGTCGGCTTCACCAAAACAACAGCATAGCCCTCATTGTTGTGGATGACGTTGTGTTCTAGAATTATTTTGGGGATATCATAAACCTCGTCAATGAAGTCCTGATAAAAGAATTAAAGAAGAAATTTAGACTGGAGCAATTTAATGTTTTATTACCTCATGTAATTATATTGTTTCTGTCCCCCTGGTCTTTGCAGCCGCACAACCTCTGGTGACCTCTTACCTACTGACTATGGGCCCTGGCTTTTAAGGGAGCACTACTCTTTGGGAAGAGTGTGCCTGGGGGACCTTTAGAGTGGTCTTGCTTTGGATTTGGGCCCATGTCTCCCCGAAAACACAGAGATTGGGTCCAAACCACCAATGACTGCTTTAGACTGCGAGACTCAGAGCAGATGTTAATAACAGCTTAAAGCAACCTGATACTGGGGTCTCCTAACAATTAACACTTAGCACGTTAATAAACAAAGTGTTAATAAACCTAAAAATTTTTTTTTACCTTAGAGCATTGTTTGCATTAAGTTAAACGGTTTCAGTTTCTCTGTTACGGTAACCGCCAGCAGCGAATCCTTTATTCTATAATGGTGCCTATCATGGAGGTATCAGCAATTTACTGGGGCAAAGTTGTTCAAGAGGGTGAAGCTCCACTTTAAGTAGTGGTATAGTCTTACCATAGTCAGACAATGTCACAGCTTACCGTTACATAGACCCTTCTTGGAATATAGTATTGCAGCACATAAGAGGTAATAGCTGCTTCCAGCAAAGCCTAATATCTCAGATGTTCTGTCTCATGGCAGATTCCCTTCAGGAGTCAGGTCTGCGCCCTCGTACCTTGATCAGAATGCCGTCTCTGCAATGGTGGATTCCATTATCTGTCAAGCTGCAGTTACTTCCAGGATAGATCTCCAGGCCGGCTCCCTGAATGAGACACATAAAGTAGAATGACAAAAAAAACAAAAAAACGCATGGCTGCTGGGTCATTCCTCCTGATAAGATGCTCAAAAAAAAAAAAAAAAAAGTTAAACACTTACAAGGTACGGTGTTAACATTTACAGCCCTAGTTTGATCATACACATTACAATCTGAATGTACAATCTCTAAAATCTTTTTTATCCTACCAAAACTATGATCTGAAGGCAAAGACAAACAATCTATTCAATTTGAATTCAATGTGCAGGCACTTACATTAAAAGGTTACTAAACCCACAACAGTAAAATCAGTCTGTAGATGCAGTAAAGGATGCTTGTTATACTCACTGTGGAACCTACACTGTGCATTGTGTAAAAATGCTGTTTGATCCCGTCTTCTCTGATCCTCTCCTCCTTCCACCAACTCCAAAACGGGTCCGGATAAGACAGTTACTGGAGTCAGGCTGCACATGCTCAGTTTGGTGTGTATCGCTATTTTTTTTTTAATTATTATTATATTGGGAGAGTGCATGTGATCAGCACAGGGCCAATCAGCACTGTATAGGCAGAGGGTCAGGGGTCCTGCATCCTGATAGAACAGCCAGTGCAGTGTGAAAACTCCTCCAATAAGCTTTAACTAGGCACTAATAGAAGTCAAAAGACTGCTATATACTGCTGATGAGAAAAGGTATTTAGCCGTTTATATTAACTAAAATCGTTGCATTTCCATGTTTTGTATACTGTGGGAGACCAGATCGAGTGAATGCAGGCTCCTGGGTTTAGGAATACTTTAAATAGTTGGTGGTAGATTTTTAAGATCATGTACAATCAAACTGTATAGTGTATGATCAGCTCTCAGCTCATTTAAATCCATGGGAGAGATGAGTGCTGTGTGGCTCAGTGTTCAGAAAAGGTGGTGATAACAGTGGCTCAGTGGTAGGCACTTTTGCCTTGCAGCACTGATTCGAATCCTTGCTTGGACACTATCTGCATGGAGTTTGCATGTTCTCCCCGTAATCCAAGGTACTCACATTTCTTCCCACACTCTAAAGACATGGTGATTGGTTAATTTGCTCCTGTATAGTCTGGCCCTACGATGTATATGTTTGTATGTATGTATGTGAAATAGAGAACTTTAGACGGTGTGACCTTGAGGGCAGGAACTGATGTAAATATGGAGTATGTAAAATGCTGCATAAATTGTCAGTGCTATATGAATTCCTAATATACAAGTAGCTGTAAAGATGGGAGGAAGTCTACCTTTGCTCCATACAAGTCACAATATCTCATCACCAATTCTGCCGATTTCTTCACTGTAATGCCAGTGGTGTCACACTGAAACACGCAGTTCTCCAGCTCAGTCTTCCCTCCGAGGACGCCTAAAATCACAACACAAAGAAATACCAATGAGAACTCCAGACAGCCAATAATTAGGCAGCAGAACTCACCAAGAACAACCACCAGTGATACAGTCTACTCAACCAATTGCGATTTACCCTGTGCCATGCCCAATGTGTAAATGTGACAGACATGCATGCAATTAAACCTAAACACCAGGCAGATCTAAAACATACAAAATGATTTGTTTCTATTTCTACATTAGTAAATGCCTTGTTTGTGATGCAAGCAGCGCAAGTACCTTTTAACTTGGTATAAACCTACTATGACTTTGTACAGCAGAGCTCAGATTGGGGGAGGGAGAAGCAGCATGAGGAGCCAAAAAAACTGTGCTGCGGTGCTCAGTTGCTAACAAGGGACATGCCAGTAGGAAGAGAGAACAAAGTGACAGTGATGAGATTCAGTCCGCTGCTTTTACTGGCCAAAGGCCGGGAAAGAAACAAGACCTGTAAGGGTTACTTAGGTGTATCAAAGGAAAAATTAAAAAAATTATAATATATATAACTAAATTTCCAGGTCTGTGTAAGTCTCAGGACTGGATGGACAGACATACAAATTCCTTTGGCAGGTTTAACAGCTCCCATATGTATTCCAACACTGCACTTAAAAAGGAGGAGCTCCAGGCTCCTTCAGAGAAAATTAAAAAAAAAGTCAGCAGCTACAAATATTGTAGCTTCTGACTTTTAATATAAAGACACTTACCTGTCTAGGGATCCCACAATGTCCTTACCTGAGCCGAATCTTCAAACGGCTTTGGGTGCAGGCACCAACATCTGTAGCAAGGGAAACAGGAATAAAGCCTTGCGGCTTCACAGCCCGTTTCCTACTGCGCAAGCGCGAGTCACGCTACGCCTCGTGAATGGTCCCGTAGTCCTCTGGGACCAGCAATGCATCCCAGAAGACTGCGTGGGAAGGAGGGGGCTGAACTTCCAGCTGTTTGCCAAGGTGATCTGCAGAGGGATCAAGACTCATAACAATGGAAATACTCAATATCACCTCTGGGAGATCTGTTCTGGCAGCAGATAGCACACTTACTGACAATTCCTTCCACGGCATTGTGCTGGATCAGCTTTACATTGGAGATTTTCACACTGGGACCGCAGCATTCCACAAACTTGTCCCCTTTCCCTTTCTTCTCAATAATGATGTCATCTGCCATCCCGTAACCTGGAAATGAAAGGGTATGCAATTAGAACAGCTTATTTGCACAGGAGCATTAAAGCAGTAGTGAACCGCCGACGATTTATTTTTAAATTTTTTATTAACCTGAAAAAAGGTAAAGCCATAATGTGGTAGTATGCATCGCATACTAGCTCATTATGTGAAACTTACCTTAGAACAAAGCCCTTCCAGCGGCAAGCTGTCACCGCTGAAGGCGCTTCCATCTTCACCCTTCTTTCTTCCAGATTCACAGACTCCGGTTGTGTGACTGGCTGGAGCCGCAATGACGTCACTCTGGGGCATGTGCATGGGAGCCGCCGTTTACGACACAGGACTCCGAAGGATCAGCCTGTGTGGCCATTTCTTCAGAGCGCATGCAGCGGTGATGTCAATGGCTGCATGTACAGTAAAATATTTCCTATATGGTGGATGTTTAGGAGATATTTACAGTAGCTATAGGCAAGAATTATTATAGGCTTACCCATAGGTAAAAAGGCATTATGGGAGTTTACTCCAACTCTAAAAAAGACACAAACAATAACTGGCCATAAACTGCATCATTTAACTACCCTCAAATACACAAGGGCTCATTGCACATTATGTATCAGTATACATGATTTTTAATTTTTCTGTATTGTTCTATTCATGTTGTGTATTTTTCAATAAATAGTGTTTATTCTCATATTTTGTTGTTTCCTATGCCTATAAAGTCCGACCTAGGTTTACTGCTATAGTACACCTTTTTTTCCTTGTTCATACCCTCAAATACCTTTGTATGCCCCTTATCTTGTGGTCATGTGATGTAGCACATGTACTTTTTCACCTCATTGTCAGATAGTGGGGTGGAGATTTTCCGCGCCACGTGTCCCTTCATTCCAATGACCTAAATCGCAATTCTAATCCAATGGCTCCGGTAAACAAAGGTCACGCAAAATTAAAGTGCGCTGCCAGGGTAGGATTTCTCCAAAAAGGAAAAAAAAAAAAAAAAAAAAAAAAACCACACACTATTGAAACTGAACTCAATGCAAATATTGCCTAAATACATTTGTCACATGTATCCTTTCAGGAATCTCGATGCGCTTTGTGTATTTCTTCCAGATCTACGCAGTAATCCAGTGTGAGACTTCCTGTAATAAAGACTACTCACTGCTGAACTCTCTCCTTGTGCAGAGACTGGTCTTGTCTCCGCCCCCTCCTGTAGTTTTAAGCATGCAGCCTGTAGTGGGTGGGGTCTGCTGTTCCCCTCCCATAGCTCTGCTCTCTGCATGGGCAAGGTACAGCACAGTGATGATGTCACCACTACATTTATAAAGCAATATTTGAGTTTATAAGGGCATTTGGTGCACACAAAGTAAATCTATACCCTTTGTGGATATTGCAGAATAGATTTAAAATAAGTTTGTGTGCCCAGTGTTCAGTTTTAAAGTAGTAAGGAGATACTAAACAGCAACGTATCTTACAACACACAATAGCATTTTTGTTAGTGTGTGTTTAGCTTGAAATTGGCAAAGGATTTTTTTTTTTTTTAATAAAAAAACATGTTATATTTACCTGCTCTATGCAATAGTTTTTTGCACAAAGCAGCCCTGATCCTCCTCGTCTGGGGTCCCCCACTAGTGCTCCTGGCTCCTCCTGCCTTAGGAGTACCAGGTCCAAGTCGTTTGCCTAGAAGGGTACTCATGCAGGCTTGCTCCCGAGTCGCATTGTTTGCATCTATTGACACACACACACACAGTGTGGCCCGGCCCCACCTTGTCACTGGATTTGATTGTCAGCAATAGGTCTCTCCGAGTCCAGCGAGAAAGGAGAGAGAGCGCAGCACCGCTGCTCTCGGGCAAAGCGCTGGACCAAAAATCGGGCTCAGGTGAGTATTTAGGGGGTGAACCGAAAAGGATTTTTACCTTAACGCATTCTCTGCATACAAAAACAAAAAAACACCACACCCTTTAGCCTGTACAACCACTTTAATCAGAAATTTTGAATTGTGTTTTCTATGAACACTCTACCTACCTACACCAATACAGTTTGTTCAGACAAGTCATGGACTTCATTTTGTACATCCAGCTCCTGCATTGCTCTTCATAAGCATCAAAATGGGCTTTGTTGCAGAAATTACAGGTTATAGATATACTTATGAATTAACAGAGCCATCATTCAGATACAAGCCAAATAAGTGGGCACAGAAGTTAGCAGACAGGAAGATTGGTGGTTCCTGCACTCACCGCTGCTGAATCTGAATTGCAGCTCCATTCATCCAGAGATAAAACAGAGCCTGATATTCATTCAGCCAAGACCAACCAGGCTCTACAGTGCCAATACTGCACCCTGGTTACAAGTCCCAATAGTAAAATCCACACATTAACCAACCTTACCTTCTATATGCACAGAGTCTGCAATGCAGATCTGGCTGTATATACTATAATGTCCAGGACAAATCAGGATCAGATCACCATCATAGCACGCATTCACTGCTTCCAGGAGATCTTGGTGGAACTACAAGAGGGGGAAAAAAAAAAAAAAAAAAAAAACACACCTCTTTACAACCGCATGATGTGATAAAACAAAATAACCTAGACTGCCACTGTACAAAACTGGGAGCAGAGGATTACAATCCAAGACTATTCAGAATTGTATTTTTTGCTCTACACAAAAACTTTATATAGCTGGAAGGTGAAAGAGGCTGAGGAAACTGTATGTAAAAAACAAAAAAAGGAAAGCAGAAATTGAAGCGGTAGCTGTTGACAAAATTCTCAACTATGAAGAACTAAACCCTAATCAATGGCTTTTTTGGGATTAATGCTAGAATCGTTCCTGGGTAAATCTTCAAGGAACAGATCATGCTGGCAATTTTGACACTGGCTACTCTATTTAATGGAAGCCCCTTTTACTGCTGTGTCCTATAAAGATATAGGGGGTAGAAGGTGTACAGGCATCAGATACTCCTGAAGTGTATGATGTTGAGGCCACTGACAGAAGTAGGAGACAAGCCACCAGAGAGGTTATAGTATATAGCATCTGCTTGTATATGCACTGGATATGGGCTTTAAAATTCTTCTTTAAAACAGGACTCTTGGGGCTTGTTCTCTGAAGAGCAATAAACATTTGGCAATGAAAAGGCAATGAAAAGGCACTATATCACCTTCTGCACCCCCACAGTTGCATGGGACATGCAGAGCAGCACCATGCACTATTATTCCTGCCGCAACATGTGTATACCCCCAGCCACTACCTCTGCAGTTAAAGGAGAAGGGGTAAAACCATGGCTCAAACATGGCTCCCAACCGCTAGTGAGAACAAGCCCTCTGAGCCAAGACAAGCCCAGGAACAGCAAGTGCTACAACAGAGATGTTATTTGTTTAAAAGCGGTTATTTGTTTAAAAGCCCTCTCTTACAAAGAAGATATAATGGGTAGTATCTGTGTTTAAAATGTATTCCGCAAAATATCTTATTTTACAGCACTGCTGGGCACTCATGTGACCTACCGGCGCTATCATTCCCAGAGCTGAGCACTACAGTGAGAAGGGCTGAGATTTCCGCCAATGTCAGCCGGGTGGAGAGAAGGAAAGTGGCAGGAGGTACGTGAGCACCCAGTGGCGCTGAAAATAAGGTATTTTGCTGAATAATAACAATATTAAAAAAAAAAAAAAAAAAAAAAAAAAAAAAAAAGAAGATACTGCACATTATATCTTCATAAGAGAGGGGATTACAGGATTTCTCAGTAGTAATAATTTTACAGCTATAGCAGCGGGAGGGGAGGAGAAAGGCAAGGAGATAGATCACACACAGACTCCTGAGCTGACAGGCAGGGAGGGAGGGGAAGAGAAAGAGGAGAGACTGCGAGATGAAAGTTATGTAAACTGACCACAGTTTCATGCATCAGTAGCCAGGATTACCATGGTCAGTTTACATAGGACGACACAGAAACAGGCAGGATAAACCAGGTTTTTTAGAAGAGAGGGACAAATGACACAGCACAAGCACTATGCTTTAAATGATCAGGCTTTTTTTAAGGGTTACAACCACTTTAATGGATTTCTTAAAACAAAAACAAAAAATTAAAATAAATAACAAAAGGGGATGCTTACCTGGATTTCCTGGTTTTGGTTACAAGACTCCGGCTCCAACCGCTCTCTAGTTAGACATGTCAAGGTCTCAATGGTCATTCTTGTGGACACAACATGAATAACTTTTCCACACTCAGTACGGGGACCCTTTTTTTTCAGGCTGTACCTTCCAGGGCTATTCTGACAACAAAATAGGTACCTGCAACAGGAATAGAATTAAAGAGAACCCCACCCACAAAAAAAAAAAAAAAAAAAAAAAAAAAAAAAAAAAAAAAGTGTATGTTGGATGAAATGTAGGAAAGGAGGGGTGGCAATCAGTTTGTTGGCAAACAGGAAATCAGTTGAACACCACCAATGCCAAAGACAGCACAATACCTCAGCAGAGGATTCTCGATCAGTTTTAGCTTCCGTTTCAGGTTCTCCATTTCACCATCCATCTTCATCCCTTCCACCATGGATACGTTATCCAGTTCGCTGTCGGAGTCGCTGCTGGATAATGCATTTCGGAGGTTGTTGAACTGACTGTAGACCTGTATGCAGCGTGTTAGAATGGCATGATACTCTGATACCAGCTCGGATGGGATACGCTCTTCCAGAACGTCATAATGGCTGCAACAAACAACGTGAGTGTATTAAAGAATGGTGTGTTTGCCCGAGCAACCAATCAGAATTTAGTTGCCAGTCTAATCAAAGCTAAATAGAATGTAATGGTGAACGCACGTTAAAATCTAAAAGTTTTCTTTGCAGTGGGGCTCCCCTCCCCCCCCCCCCCTTCACTGCAAGAGTGAAATACTCTTTTTTGTCTAGGGCAGGGATATGCAATTAGCAGGCCTCCAGCTGTTGCAGAACTACAAGTCCCATGAGGCATAGCAAGACTCTGACATCCACAAGCATGACACCCAGAGGCAGAGGAATGATGGGACTTGTAGTTTTGCAACAGCTGGAGGTCCGCTAATTGCATATCCCTAGTCTAGAGGGTAAAAACAGCAATTAGGCAACTTTCACACTGAAGCAGCAGGTCCGTTAGCAGTAAAACACCGCTAGTTTTAACGGGGCATTACTGTTGTTATAGCAGCGCGCTTATAAATGCCCCGAAAGGGTTGAAAAAACAAAAAAAGTAGCGGGTTAAAAGCGCCTGCTTAGCGCTGCTTTGAAAGCAGCGCCCATTCATTTCAATGGGCAGGGGCAGTGGAGGAGCGATGTGATGCCGCTTGCAGGACAGGTAAAAAAAGTCTTGCAAGCGCACCGCCCGTGTGAAAGCACTCAGGTTTTCACACTGGGGCTGCAGAAGAGGCAGTTTATAGGTGCTATTTTTAGTGCAAAAAACCCTCAGTGTGAAAGTGGCCTTATACTTTATTCCTTGCTCCTGCAGACTTCCTTCTAGCTGAAGCATTTTCTCTTTGCCGCTGCGTCAGTCACAGGCACTCGGTCATCACATTCAATGCAGTAGCAGCAGTTCAGCTTTACACCTAATTGGTGTGCAATGTGTTAAAGCTAAAACTCACTGCAATTATCTCTATTTGAATCTTGGTGTGCTTTGTGTATTTCTCCCACATCTCTGGAGTAATCCAGTGTGAGATAACTTCTGTACTCTGTGCAGGCATTGCCCATGAGAGACCGCTCATTGCTGCCCTCTCTCTCCTTGTGCTGAGTGTGAATGGTCTTGTATCTGCACCCCCCTTTAGTTTTTCACAGGCACCCTGTAATGGGTTCCTCCCCAAGCTCAGCCCGGTATAAGTGCAGCATTATGATAGTACCACTATTTTTAAAAAGGTAATAACAAAGTTTGCAAAGGCATTTGATACAAAGTGAATTCAAATGTTTTCTGGCTATTGAGGAATATATTTATAGTAAAAATAGGATTTTTTATTACAGCTTACCTGTAAAATCCTTTTCTTTCGACGGACATCACGGGACACAGAGCCACAGTAATTACTGATGGGTTATAGGGTATCACTAGGTATTAGACACTGGTCACACCCTAATCAGGAAGTTCAACCCCCTATATAACCCCTCCCCTTCCAGGGATACCTCAGTTTTGTAGCAAAGCAGTATAGGTGTATTAGAAGAGGGGCGGGACCTCTGTGTCCCGTGATGTCCGTCGAAAGAAAAGGATTTTACAGGTAAGCTGTAATAATAAATCCTATTTTCTTTTCTCGGACATCACGGGACACAGAGCCACAGTAATTACTGATGGGATGTCCCAAAGCAATGCCAACTGAGGGGGGGGAATCACAACCAAGTAGGGTGCTATCAGACCTGAGGACCTTGTACCGCTGTCAGCAGCACACTACGCCCAAAGGCGATATCCTCATGCCTTCTCACATCCACCTGATAGAATCTGGTGAATGTATGTACTGAAGACCAGGTTGCGGCCTTGCAGATCTGAGCCATAGAGGCCCAGTGATGCACTGCCCAAGAAGCACCAATAGCCCTTGTGGAATGTGCCTTGATCTGAAACGGGGGAACCTTCCGTTTCAAACCGTAAGCTTGATTAATCAACTGTCGAATCCATTTAGAAATGGTCGCTTTTGACGCTGCCTGTCCTCTATTGGGACCCTCCGGCAGCACGAACAAGACATCCGTCTTGCGAATCTGAGCAGTTGCCTCCAGATAGGTCTTGACTGCTCTTACTACATCCAAAGAATGTAATGACCTTTCTTCCGAAGAACAAGGTTCTGGAAAAAAGGAAGGTAGCACAATGTCTTGGTTTAGATGAAAATCTGAAACCACCTTCGGTAAAAAAACTAGGATGAGGGCGCAGTACCACTCTATCCTTGTGTATAATCAAGTAAGGCTCTTTACAGGGAAGAGCTGCTATTTCTGATACTCTTCTAGCAGAAGAGATAGCTACCAGGAAAATTAGTTTCCTCGTCAGTAAGACCAAAGGAATCTGACGTATTGGTTCAAAAGGTTGTTTTTGTAACACCGATAGAACCAAGTTCAAGTCCCAGGGGTTTAGGGGCGCCTTAACCGGAGGATTAAGACGCATCACCCCCTGTATAAAGTTTCGGATCAGAGAATGCGAAGCAAGCGGCCGTTGAAACAACACTGATAAGGCCGACACCTGGCCCTTGATGGTACTCAAGGCTAGCTTCATCTCTAATCCTAATTGTAGAAAATCCAGAATTCTACCTATGACATATTTCCTGGGATGCCAACCCCTGGATTCACACCAGGATACATAAGCTTTCCAGACACTATGATAAATCATTCTGGAAGCTGGCTTCCTTGCCTTGATCAAGGTAGATATGACAGGACCTGAAAGCCCACGATTTTTCAGAACGTGGGATTCAATAGCCCACCCGTCAAATCTAGCATTTGTGAGGCAGGCTGGAACACCGGACCTTGAGCTAACAGGTCTGGGTGTATCGGTAGGGTCCACCGGGAACCCACCATCATCCCTGCTATTTCTGCTTATCAGGTTCTTCTGGACCAAACGGGGGCCACCAGAAGTGCCGACTTCCCTTCTTGCCTGAGTCTGCAAAGGAGCCGTGGCAGTAGCAGAATGGGAGGGAATGCATAAATCGGTGAGAGCCGATGCCACGGAATCACCAACGCATCCGTCCTGCCTGCAAGAGGATCCCAGGCAACCGGTAGGAAGGATTTCCCCTTCTGTAGGTTTTCGGGTATGAGCCATCAACTGAGGCTCTGACGCATCGCATGCGATAGGTGCATTGGAAAGTTTAATGCCTGCACCTTCCTGTTCCAGGTCAACAGAATACTGTGTTACAACAGTTCTGCTTGGAACTGCGCATAGGGAACTGCTTCGAATGAAGCCACCATCTTCCCCTGCAGCCTTATACAAAGGCGGACAGAAAGACCCTTCTTGGCCCTGACTGTCAGAATCAGCTCCCTTAGAGCAGTGATCTTTGCCTGCAGACACTTCAGTTAAGCAGGAAAACTGGGCACATATAGGCCTGCATCTCTGATGCCTATTGATATCAGAAATTCTCCTCCCTGCAGGACGGAGATTACTGTCTGAATTGATTCCAAACGAAAGGACTGCATCCTTGGGAATCGTTTCAGATCTCTCAAATCCAAAATGGGTCTGTCGTCCCCATTTGGTTTTCGGACCATAGAAAGATTGGAACAAAGTCTCAATCCTTGATCCTTTGTGGGAACCCCCACAATGACCTCTTGCGACAAAAGTCGCTTTATCGCTAGAAGGAGCGACTGCTTCTCTTCTGGCTTTCTGGGAACACCTGATCTGAGGAAACGAGGAGAGGGACATTCTTGGAACTCCAGTCTGTACCCTAAGGTTACCGTGGAGATCACCCATCTGTCCTGGAAGTCCTTCTGCCAGGGCCCTGAGAGCTGCAGCAGTCTTTCCCCCCACTCGAGCAAGCGGGGCGCCCCTTCATGAAGAGGTCTTAGTGTCTTGCTTAGAAGACCTTTTCCCCCAGGATTTCTTGTGTCCCTGGGGTTGACTCTTGTTTCTTGCCCCATACGGAGGAGACCCTCGTGACTGCCTGGAGGCTGATGCCCCTGGCGCTGGGGAAAGAGTCCGTTTAAAAGAGGGACGCTTACTCTTCTTCTTATCAGGTAAGAGAGTGCTTTTCCCACAGGAGATCATCTTGATATAATTATCCAAGTCCTCTCCAAACAACCTTTCACCACGGAAGGGAAACCCAGCCAGTAGCTTCTTACATGGTGCTTCGGCTGACCAGTTTTTCAACCATAAGATTCTACGTATATGCACCAACCCAAGCAAGAGGCGAGAGGTTTGCACGATAGAATCTCTAATGGCATCAACAGCATAACATAAAGCCGCAGGAAGGTTAGCAAACCCCTGGGCCTGCTGTTCAGGTAATACTTTGATGACCTGTTTAACATGGTCTCTTAAGTATTGACAGACTCCAATCGCTGCTACTGTAGGTTGGGCCACTGATCCTGCTAAAGAGAACACATCTTTCAATAAGAAGTCCATCTTTTTATCCACAGGATCTTTGAGCATCTGAGCGTTGTCTACAGGACAAGTCAGATTACTATTTACAGAGGAAATGGCCGCATCAATGGCCGGTATTCCCCACCTCTTAGTAAACTTTTCTTCCATAGGATAAAGTGTAGAAAACTTTTTCGGCGGAAGAAATCGCTTATCTGGGTGATCCCACTCAGAATAAAGCAGCTTTTCAAGTAAATTATGAACAGGAAAAGCATGTGCTGCTTGGAAAGGTTTCAGTGACCCCAAAGCAGAAGAGGTTTCTGTAGTAGTTTCAGGTAGGGACAACTTAAATGTGGAGCGGACCAAACCAGTGAGGATCTGCACTAAGACTTTCTCCTCTTGGGAAGTCGCAGAGGGTCGCTCTCCACCTGAATCCTCCGAAGAGGAATCATCTGTCCCATCCCGATCCTCTGAAAGGGATTCATCTCCTTTATCCCAGAGCTCCTCTGGCTGAGGGTCTTGGGAAGCAGAGGAAGGCCTTGTGCGTTTTCTTTCACTGCGTGAAGATGTAATCGCGGCCATTAGCTTTTTCTCTAATCCAGAAATGGTTGAGGAAAAAACTTCTTGTGTAATGTACACAGGGGCTGAAGTGCCGGCAGCAGATGTAGCCCCTAACCCCAATGGCTCTCCCTGTCCAGCTGCCCCTGGTCCCTCAGGAGGGGATGGTGTAGCAGACAGGGGGTCCTCAGAACCTGAACGAGACCCCCTAGTGCCTCTGGTTCTTGGGGTGCTTGAACCTCTTCTACCCATAGTGCAAAGCAACAAGGTGTGAGGTATCAAAAGCGAACACTGACTGCTGAGCGATGTAGTCTGGCTAAAAGCCTTGCTACCAAATGCCCAGTCCGGTGTTCTTTAGTAAATGCAGCCTAGGGGAATGCCTGTGTCCCACCTTACATGCGACTGTCAGCTCTGTGTCTCTCCAAAGCTCAGAGCACCTGTACAGTGTGCTTTAAATGGCCATGCTTTCTGGCACTGTGGGCGTCTGGGCACGCTGACGCTGTGCTGACGCCCCGCCCCCCCTTCCCCCCCCTCGTTTTTGAAAAACGAGCGCTTCCCGCGCGAGCCGACCCTTTCTGACAAGCCTGAAGGGAGGCTGGGGTTGGGGGAATAAGGAGGAGGCCGGCAGTGATGGGCCCTGCATCGCAATGCGGCTTCGGTGGCGGCAGCGGCTGTGACAGTACGGTCTCACCCGCCTTACAGCATACCTGAGCCTTTCCCTAGCCTGGGGGAACCATCCCAGCAGAGAAAACCCCCCACCATCTACCTTTGGAGCTGGAGGAAGAGCTAATGCAGCGGACGCTGAGACAGATCAAACATGAAAAGGTTTGTGCTCTTGGCAGCCCCCGGTGGTCACAATAGGCACAGCATGCATTCACCTTAAAGGAGAAAAGCCACTAGAATTAAAATTCTGTGGAATCTCCTCTTACCTTATCCAGGCCGCAGGGTTCAGTTTACACAGACCCAGCCTTCGCCTCTCACGGTGGGCTCCGTTTGTGGAAAAACCGTCAGAGACTGGGGCCCCCATCAGTAGGGGGATCCTTCAGTTCTGGGCCTGTAAAGCACCTCGCCAGAAATTAGGAAGTTTAAAGCCATTTTCTGATCCGCGGGTCCAGCTCTCTAAAAAGAGAAGCGTTACAGGTAAAACCTCGTTTCTTCGGACACGAGGCCCGGGTACCATCCAATTCGGCCATGAAAAGACACTTTGAATGAATCCGGTCGCCTGGCTTGCCCCAGTATAGGATCTTAGAATATTCCTTTTGGAGCTTCAGCACAGGACATCTTTACACGTCCAACACCTAAGACACTGGCGTAAAAAACTGAGGTATCCCTGGAAGGGGAGGGGTTATATAGGGGGTTGAACTTCCTGATTAGGGTGTGACCAGTGTCTAATACCTAGTGATACCCTATAACCCATCAGTAATTACTGTGGCTCTGTGTCCCGTGATGTCCGAGAAAAGAAAAGTGTTTTGCTTTAACCCCCTGCTCCCCATTCCCAGATTCCCTTTTAAATAGCTGTACACCGTCATCCCTCCCTATCCCTAGATCCCTGTAAATGGCTGTACACATCATTAACCCCCCCCAAATGGCTCTACACAGCTCTTACAAGCGTAATCGTGGCTCAGCACATCTTGTAAAATAATCAAAATAATCTTCCTCTTCTTCATCCCAGGGGCGCCAGATGTGTTGGAAAAAGAACCTGAAAGAGAAAAGTTCCAGCACGTCATAGGGGCTTTTCAGCATACTATCACAGTGGACAATATGGGGGAAAGATTTGCTAAATCTCTTTCCAAGGCACAGAGCTAAATGTTTAGATCTAAGAGATAGTAGATAGAATTTTTGGAAGGTTATGTGACCTGTTAAAAGTTCACATGATTCCTGTTCTGAGAAACAAATAAATAATAGAATGCTGGAAGTACAAAATGTTCCTGACTACTCAGCAAGGATATCACGAATCTGACACTTCCTGAACTTAGTCAAATCCTGCATTAACCTAGAACGGAGAGACCCCTCCTCTTTATTATCCATGTGGGTTTGCAAGGTGGAAGACATCAGATGGTGGGAGATCCTAAACCTGTCTCCTCACAAAATAAAACACGACACTTACTGCGCAAAGTGGTTCTATTGGATCAGCTTTAAACTTTTTTTGGAGGAAGACAAGGCCCTTTTACATGGGGACCCTTGAAATGCCACATTAGGGAAATAACCATCCCCTTATTAACTTAAATGGGAAATCGGGACAAAGCTCTACTACTTCTCTCCTATAGATCATAGGAGTGTACTTTGTTCTGCACTCCTGTGACCCGTTTTCAGCCGACTGTGGGCTATAGTCCGCTGTCGTCACTAAGCTGGTCCAGGCTATGAAGAGATCCCAACTTTACAGTCGGCAACTACCCAGATGCCTGGGCTGGCAGCTGGCTCAGTGCACCGCTGGGAGACTAAGCCAGCAGCTCCCACCCCCTGCACAGCCCAGCATTTCAGTGAGTGCTGGAGGGGCAAAACAGGGAGCCGGTGACTGACCGAAAACTGAGCAATCAGCAGTCTTTGATTGTTCAGTGCTCAGTCTTCGAGGTGGCGGACAATAGATGCAGCATCAGACCAATGCTGCATCCACCTAGGTGAGTAGAACTGGGTTTTGTGTTTTTTTTTTTTTTTTTTCACATCCCCAACTTCTTTTAAAATAAATTTACAAAAGGTGGCATGGATTTAGAAAACAACTTCCCTCTGTTTCAGAATTCTGTGGGCTTCCTGCATTAAAATGTGGATGAACATGAACACGTATCAATGAGATTCATAAAGTTTATTCACAATAATCAAAAAATCCAGAGGGAGCAAGCCAAGCTGGTGTGAAACGCGTCAACAACTGCTCTCTCTGTGTGCTGTATTTGGATTTTTTATTTTTGCAAATAAACTTTATGGATCTTATTGGTAGTAGTGTGTGGTCATCCCCTTTTACTTTTCATGCTGAGCAAATAACCCAGACCCCATTGTTTTACTAACCTGACGTGTTCAATGGACATGGCGGTCTGGTCATATTCTCCTGAATCATCATAGACCACATACAGCTCCTGTAGAGGGACCTTCTGCTCCTTCACCTCCAGCAGGTCGCGAATGCTCTGCTCAGTGATGCACTCCATACGATAGTCACACATGAATGGCTCGCAGAGCTGGACAACAGCCTTTAAACTGGAGTAAGACACGTCTATCACCTATTAAAAAAAAAACAAAAAAACAATTTTTTTCCGGTAACATCAAAAATGCCCATTCACTCACATCACTTGTCTTGGTAGGTCTCCACCCATTTGTGAACTACAAAACCATTAGCTTAGCAAAAATAAATGAATAAAAAACCACACATACACACAACAGAAATGCAGTCAAGGGGTGAAGACACAAAATCTATTGTATACCTCAACAAGAACCTCAAAGATGTCCGTGCGCCAAACGGCCTTCCAGCCGGAGGATTCCAGTGCCTTTTCTAAGTATTCTGATATGAACGCCATCACTTCGGATGGTTTGGCATCTCCTGTGAATCCAAAATAACAAGGCTTAAAAGGCAAAGTTTACCCTTTGAAAATTGTTACACCCCTATTTAGGGTGTAAAACGTAACATGGTGCAAATAACCCCCCCCCCATACCCCTGCCCACTAAAATTGTGCAGGGTTCTTCTCCCCTGCAGTATCACACTATCACTAACATTTTGCATGGCTGTGCAGGGCTCCGCCCACACAGCATCATCATTCATTCACAGATATCTGTGAATGAAAGAACTACAAGTACCCTAATTAACACACTCCTAGTCCATTGACACTTCCTCCAGGGGTCTGCAGCAATTGCAGGTGCATTACCTGTAAAAATAAAATGCACATATTCTTGCAGGGGGGGGGGGGGGGGGGGGGGATATTGTGGGGAGAGGAAAAAAATCCTGACTGATGGTCTAAATTTTTTCTCTATTAAAAGCGGAACTCATAACAAGTGATATAAAAAATACATATTATTTAGCAAGGAACATACATTCCACATTAATTATGCTACCAGAATTAGTTTGTGCTGTAAATTGCCTCCAGCATGGTTCCCGTTAATTCTTCCTGGAGGTTGCAATTTTGTTGTAGCCCAGAGCCATGAGCAGCAATTAAAGCAGAACTAAACCCTCCTATCCTATTCAGCCAAGGAAACTGTCATCTGTTTGATCTGCAACTGCCATGGTCCTGCATATGTGATCAGTTATGACACCGGCCATTTGATGATTTGACAGTTTGGTTGAGAACACAAGCAAAAATGACAGTTGGCATTCCTGGCATGCCGGGAAGGTTACTGTTTTTTACTGTTAATGGGATTAACAATGGAATTAGTTCCGCTTTATTCTTTAGGCTGTCAGCAGATGGGCCTCTACAAATTCAGCACAGTGCTGAAAAAGAGAGCAACTGAATGTATTCCTGGATTTTAAACAGTATAGGCACTTATTTTTACAGTGATTCAAAAGGTTTAAATTAATAAAAAAAAAAAAAAAAAAAAAAATCTCACACGCCCAGCCCACATCTGTTATACCTGCTCTGTGTAATGGTTTTGCACAGAGCAGCCCGGATCCTATCTTTTTGCTTCCCCCACTAGCGGTCCTGGCTCCTCCCTCCTGCTAAGTACCCCCAATAGCAAGCCGCTTGCCATGGGTGCACTCGAGCAGGCTTGCTTCCGAGCTCCTGTGAATGGACATGGTCTATTCACACACAGAGTGTGGCTAGGCCCCGCCCACAGCTTTCTCCTCATTGGATCACTGGCTGTGATTGACAGCAGCAAGAGCCAATGGCTCCCACTGCTGTGTGAGCCAATAAGAAGACCGAAACCCGACAGAGCCGCTGGTCTCATGCACATCACTGGACCTGCGATGGGGCTCAGGCAAGTATAAGGAGAGGCTGGGGAGAGGGGTGACTGAACCTAGGTCTTCCTGAGCTGAACCCCACATGCATTAAGGTAAAAAAAAAAAAAACCTGCTGCCTTTAGAAACACTTTAATGTTTTACATAGCTATCTATACCTGCAAAAGGGGCCAGTCTAATGTGATCTAGCAGGACTTAATTTTCTTACTAAAGCTCCACTTTGAAAGTGTTTTTACTGCTGTCCCTCATTGGAGGAGATTTCCCCTCACTTCCGGTTCAGTCTGACTTTTAGCTAGGCTTTTTTTCTTGATAAGAAAGTTTAACCACTTCCTGCTGGGTGGCCGCTCTTTACTTACAGTTGTTATTCCGGCATAATGCTTGCAGCTACAGGTATCATCCCGTTATCTTTTCAGCCAGCAATTCCCTGTGATGTAAAAACCTTGGGGAGCCCAGGATCCGATCCGGCAGTGCTGCCAGCTTATCAGAGCTGGCCGTGGACCAGGCGGTTATGGCGTCACTTCCAGATGTAAACACTGCCATTTTTCCCATTCTGGAAAGCATGAAATCGATGGGATTTTTTTTCTAATCTAATGCTTTCCAGGGTAGAGGAGAGATATGGGGTCTTAGAGACCCCAGATGTCTCCATAAAGAGGACCTGTCAGGCCTTATTTCTATCACAAGGGATGTTTACGAGTGTCTTGGGTGTCAGATTCTCTGGCTGAGACACAGCAGCAGCGCCATTGGCTCCCGCTGCCATCAAAGTCAGTTAGCCAATCAGGAGAGAGAGGGGCCACAGCTCCGTGTCTGAATGGAAACAGAGAGCTGTGACTCGGCTCAGGTGCCCCATAGCAAGCTGCTTGCTGTGGGGGCACTCGACAGGAGGGAAGGGCCAGGAGCACCGAAGAGGGACCCGAGAAGAGGAGGATCCGGGCTGCTCTGTGCAAAACCAACTGCACAGGGCAGATAAGTGTAACGTGTTTATTATTATAGAAAGAAAACAAGACTTTACAATCACTTTAAGAACACAACATTTTACAGATATCATTTCTTTCCCATTATACGGCTGCAAGATAGAACATGGTCTTGCATACACTGTATAGTTGATTTAGGCAAAAGCGTTTTGCATAGCAGAGGACGACCATTTACGGTCATAACACTTCTGTGGGGCCCATTTGTAGCAGAGACTGGCAACCGGTATCAGCTGGACATTGCAGGATTTACTCCATACCACACCTGCATTTTACATGCCATTCATACTGTACAGTCCAGGCCCTAGAGTCTGACAGATTTCTCTGCATTATATTGCAAAGCGATTTCTGTGACTGGGGGAAGAGGTCAGTGACATGATTGACAGGTGTTATTACCAGGCATTATTCCCCAGCTGCCGCCCCCCCCCCCCCCCCCCCAGCCATTCATTTGAATGGGGCTTTGCTTGCTTCGGTGTCCCAAACCAACAAAGCACTAGACACAGATGTAACCCACATCACTATGCTTTTTTTTTTTTTTTTTTTTCTCCTCTCTTTCAAAGCAGCAATACCACCATTTCAAAAACAGGGCCCTGTGTGTCAGCGACCCTCAGTCTTGGGTGATGGGTGCCATCATGTGACTTCCTGACCTGTTATAGGCCATCAGAAGCTTTCGTGGTCACAGGATTGTTGGGGGGGGGGGTGTATGGTGTACGTCATTAGTAATAATTAGGAGATGGCGCAGAACACTTTGGAGCCACGAGGAGCTTTGCTGCAGGAAATGGAGGAAAAAAAAAAAAGCACAGGAACTCGTACATACCCAGGAGATAATCCTTGTAGGCCTCAAACCTCTCATAGAAGAGGAGATTGCTGGTCTGGAATAAGTCAGGAAAGTGCAAGGTTCCTGATAAAACACGGCATGGAGACACCCGGCCCAGTTTTTTGTGGCTGCCGTAGTCACTGTCATCATCATCTTCTGCGAACAAGGCTAGAGGTAAAGAACACAAGTTACTAAACACATCCTATTATATGCCAGGGAAGGACTTGAGGCAGTCGAATACATCATTTTTGGGGCTAATCCTGCATTTGCAGGGGGGGGGGGGGCAGCTCAGTACCACAAGGAGCAGGCATGCCAGAGAACATTTTTTTTTTTTTTAAACATGTCATGAGAGAACTTCAAACAGGTAAAATTACTGCGCTATCCCAAAAACAAGTATATATAAATATACAGTGAATGATGTGAGAAATGTATAGCTGCAACTAAAAATGTGAGACACATCCACTTAATAAAAAAATAAAGCAAAAATAGCTGCGCTGCAACTTGTGAAATGAAATAAAAATAAGACAATGTGATCACCTTAATACATCCAAATTGTACACCCATATATTGTGGACTAACAGTGAAGAAAAAAAAGTTTGATTGTCATCATAAATCAAATGTAATAAAATGACCCATGGATCAATGAACATGTACAGTCCAATTCCAAAGTGCATAGAGTAAAAAGTTCACTGGCAGAGTAATCTTTCAAAAAGGAGGAATTAACAGTCATCCAATCGGTGTGAAACATGCGACCTTATCACCCGGAAGAGCGTGATGACAGAAAGGTTCCTCCACCTTTAAAAAAAACTACCCCTTACCAGCTCCTTTGATCTCTTGTTAAGGAGATTGTGAAGGCGTGTGGCTATCTACCCCAGCCTTGGGTCTTTACTGAGAACGGATCCCAAATGCGTCTCCTTACTAAGAATCTTCTAGATGATGGATGGGCACTCGTTCCCCCAAGCAGGATCAAGTCATAGGTAACAGGGGTCCTTCCAGCTTCAAACTCCTCTCAGCTCTCTCCAAGACTTTTTTTTTTTTTTCTTTTTTTTTTGCAGACTAAAACTCCTCTTTAAGTGGTTAAAGTAGAAGTCCAGCCTGAGCTTGTTTGGCTGGAATTCTAAGGGTCACAGGAGTGCAATTCGTTTTGCACTGCTGTGACCCGTTTTCAGCAGGGAGCGTTCTGAAGTCCTGCTCTCTGCTGACGTCACAAAAGTCAGTCCAGGCACCGCGTCACCCCGACAAGTCTGGATCCGCCAGGTGCCT
The DNA here is from genome assembly GCF_042186555.1 of Aquarana catesbeiana. Taxonomy (NCBI): domain Eukaryota; kingdom Metazoa; phylum Chordata; class Amphibia; order Anura; family Ranidae; genus Aquarana; species Aquarana catesbeiana. The sequence continues at coordinate 265,745,722 of NC_133334.1, read as the reverse complement.
GGACTGATGTCCGTCTCAGCGAGAGCCTGAGACAGCCGCTTCCCGCCCCTCCACAGCTCAGCGCTTCATTGAGCGTAGAGGAGCAGAGAGGAGAGCTGCTGATCGACAGGCAGCAGCTCTCCTCTCAGGGATCTGTGAGAACTGAGCCATTGGTGATGTTCGATCGCTCGGTTCTCAGTGTAGAGATGCCAGGGGACAGATGCAGCATCGGTCCCATGCTGCATCCACATAGGCAAGTATGATTAGGGAAAAAAAAACCCAAACCCAGACTTCTCCTTTAAGTGGTTAAGCTTTGACATAAAAAAACAAAACTGGAAGCTGATTGGTTTCTATGCAGAGCCAGACTTTGCACTCAACCCGAGTGTGTGCTATGAACATTAAAACAAGTCTCAGACGATGGTACTTGAAAATAAATGACATTTTTCAAATGGGAGGACTTAACCTCAACTAAAAATTCAGATCGATATTGATGCCTTGGCTATACTTTAAATCTATCGATCCTTACGTTCGAGCAATGACACAACAGCCTCCCTCCTCTATCCGAGGGACTTGTAAATAAAAGATCTTACTACAGAGCCCAGCATTCCTGGGAGATATGACCCTCTCTAGGGGGAAAGTACGACATGTTTGTTATATATAAAAGACAAAAAAAAAAAAAAAAACAAAAGAAAAGGGTGTACATTTACATCGAAGGGTTTAGTTCTGTTTTTTAAGTCAGAAAAATAATACAATTTTTACAAAGTTCACTTTCCCTCCCCCATAACAGCCAGCTCAGACATGTACAGCACTTATTCTGCACAAGAATAGATAAAATCTAAAAATCTCAGCACTGGCCCCGAGCTTCAATCCCATCAGGACATTCTGTAGGTGGAGATCCCTGAAGGGACAGAGAAAGGCCGTTACGTGTCAGACAAACATATGTCCATAATTGTACGCAAACCTCGCTAGGTGTGTCCATTCCTACAACACAGAGGAGCTCTGCACTCAGGGGGTTCATGTACGAAAACTGGAGAGTGCAAAATCTGGTGCAGCTGTGCATGGTAGCTAGGGATGCACTGAGATCGGCCAGCGAAAATAATTGGCAGAAATAGGATTATCAGCGTTTTGTCAATAGAAAAAAAAAAAAAAAGGTGCCAGTAAAGATGCGCTACATCACATTTTATGCATGAAGGTAAAAGTCTTCTGTGTGCAGCGTTCCCCCCCTCCCCCATACCTTAGCTGTGCTCCATGATATCCTCGGCTGTCCTAGGACTCTCCCATCTCATTGGCTGAGACAGCAGCAGGAGCCCATTGTCTTATGGACGCACAGAGCAGAGGATCGGGAGCGAGCATGCAGCGGTGCCCCCAGGGCAAGCAGGTTTCTCTAGGCGCACTGCTCGAGGGGGAGGAGCCAGGAGCGCCAGCAAGGGACCCGAAAGAGCAGGCAAGAATAACAAGTTATTTAAATAATAATATTAGAAGAATAAAAGAAGAAAAAAAAAAAACCTTTAGCACCACTTTGAATTATTTTTTTTTATTTTTTTTTTTTTTTATTAAACTGACCATTTTGGTTTTCAGCTAAGCACATCCTAAATTTTACCACTGTTAGTAGCCAATCAGGTTCTAACTTCAGATTGTTCAAATAAGCTTTGACAAAAAAGGAAAAAGAAATAATACATTTGGAAGCAGATTGGTTTCTATGAAGCGGCACCAGATTTTGCACTCCAGTTGTAGCAAATCAACCCCATAGTGACAACCAAACATTATGTGGCCCCCAAAACATCATTATATTCACCACTTTGTACATGTATACAGTGCTTGAGAGCCCCCCGCCTCCGAGAGAGCGTACCTCCTCCATGTCTACCTCAGAGCCCCCCGCCTCTGATTGAGCGGACCACCGAGTAGGGTTGTCACCTCATCCTTGGTGCCACCTCAACCGAATACATTAATTACACAGATTCTGTGGCTGATTAAGTTGGTAATTAAACTCACTTGGTGCCTCATCTGCATTCAATTAGCCTCAGAACCCGTGTAATTCATATGTGTTCGGGTTTAAAGAGATGAGGTGGCAACCCTACGTTCGAGAGACGCCCCCCCCGCCTCCGGGCGTGCAGACCGCAAACAGCCCCCCCGCCTACGAGCGGGCGGACCGCCAAGAGGCTCCCCGCCTACGAGCACGCGGACCGCAAACAGCCCCCCCGCCTCCGAGCGCGCGGACCGCAAACAGCCCCCCCGCCTCCGAGCGAGCGGACCGCCAAGAGGCTCCCCGCCTACGAGCGCGCGGACCGCCAAGAGCCCCCCCCGCCTCCGAGCACGCGGACCGCAAACAGCCCCCCCCCACCTCCGAGCGCGCGGACAGCAAACAGCCCCCCCCGCCTCCGAGCGCGCGGACCGCAAACAGCCCCCCCGCCTCCGAGCGCGCGGACCGCAAACAGCCCCCCCCCCGCCTCCGAGCGCGCGGACCGCAAACAGCCCCCCCGCCTACGAGCGCGCGGACCGCAAACAGCCCCCCCGCCTACGAGCGCGCGGACCGCAAACAGCCCCCCCGCCTACGAGCGCGCGGACCGCAAACAGCCCCCCCGCCTACGAGCGCGCGGACCGCCAAGAGGCTCCCCGCCTACGAGCGCGCAGACCGCAAACAGCCCCCCCGCCTACGAGCGCGCGGACCGCAAACAGCCCCCCCGCCTACGAGCGCGCGGACCGCAAACAGCCCCCCCCGCCTACGAGCACGCGGACCGCAAACAGCCCCCCCGCCTCCGAGTGCGCGGACCGCAAACAGCCCCCCCGCCTCCGAGCGAGCGGACCGCCAAGAGGCTCCCCGCCTACGAGCGCGCGGACCGCCAAGAGCCCCCCCGCCTCCGAGCGCGCGGACCGCCAAGAGCCCCCCCCCCCACCTCCGAGCGCGCGGACAGCAAACAGCCCCCCCCGCCTCCGAGCGCGCGGACCGCAAACAGCCCCCCCCGCCTCCGAGCGCGCGGACCGCAAACAGCCCCCCCCGCCTCCGAGCGCGCGGACCGCAAACAGCCCCCCCCGCCTCCGAGCGCGCGGACCGCAAACAGCCCCCCCCGCCTCCGAGCGCGCGGACCGCAAACAGCCCCCCCGCCTACGAGCGCGCGGACCGCAAACAGCCCCCCCGCCTACGAGCGCGCGGACCGCCAAGAGGCTCCCCGCCTACGAGCGCGCAGACCGCAAACAGCCCCCCCGCCTACGAGCGCGCGGACCGCAAACAGCCCCCCCGCCTACGAGCGCGCGGACCGCAAACAGCCCCCCCGCCTACGAGCGCGCGGACCGCAAACAGCCCCCCCGCCTACGAGCGCGCGGACCGCAAACAGCCCCCCGCCTACGAGCGCGCGGACCGCAAACAGCCCCCCCCCGCCTACGAGCGCGCGGACCGCAAACAGCCCCCCCCGCCTACGAGCGCGCGGACCGCAAACAGCCCCCCCGCCTACGAGCGCGCGGACCGCAAACAGCCCCCCCCGCCTACGAGCGCGCGGACCGCAAACAGCCCCCCGCCTACGAGCGCGCGGACCGCAAACAGCCCCCCCCGCCTACGAGCGCGCGGACCGCAAACAGCCCCCCCCGCCTACGAGCGCGCGGACCGCAAACAGCCCCCCCCGCCTACGAGCGCGCGGACCGCAAACAGCCCCCCCCGCCTACGAGCGCGCGGACCGCAAACAGCCCCCCCGCCTACGAGCGCGCGGACCGCAAACAGCCCCCCCGCCTACGAGCGCGCGGACCGCAAACAGCCCCCCCGCCTACGAGCGAGCGGACCGCCAAGAGCCCCCCCCGCCTCCGAGCGTGCGGACCGCCAAGAGCCCCCCCCCCCGCCTCCGAGCGAGCAGACCACCAAGAGCCCCCCACCTCCAAGCATACTTTTGAGAACCTGCACCTCCAATTGTAACTCAGTGAGCCCCCGTCTGACTACAACCCCCGATTGTTCCTTATTTCCATGGACTACAAATCTCCCCCCTGTGCAGTAAAGGAGGTGTTTTATAGTCCCAGCACACTGCCTGTCCTCGGGTGACAACGCTACAATGCTGCTCAGTACAGTTGTCACCCTCAGACAGGAAGTGCTGGGTTGTCATGGTTACTGCCCCCAGTCAGGGCAGTAGAGGACAGAGCCAGGTGGGTTGTCATGGTAACTGCCCCCCTCCCCCAGCCCAGGTGACCTGTCAGCGCTCCTCACCCAGCTTGACGTCCTGACACATCTCCCGGTCCAGTCCGCCCTCCGCCTCTCCCTCCTCCAGGAGCCCCGCCATTCTTCTCTCCGACATTCCGGACACCGCCCGCCCCGACTCTGTTCAAATCCCCCGCTTCTCCCGCCCTCCTACGTCACCGACATCCGCCGCGCCCATTGGTTGACGGCTGCTTCCTGCTAAGGTGAAAGAGACGGGCGGACATGTGGCTGGAGTGTACGGCGAGGACCCTATCGCCATCTGCTGGCGGGAGACGACGCTGCAGGTTGTGGGTTGGTTATGACCAGTAGAAAGCTCTAATTAGCGCCGTCTGCTGGCGGAAGGCGGCACTGCAGGATAAGCGAATCTCCCAGTATAGCTTACCGAGAGAACTCTATCGCCGTCTGCTGGAGAGAAGCGACACTGCAGCCGGGACTCATTGGAAACTCCATTAAAGGCTCACTAAAGATAGATATATATATTTTTTTTTTTAAATAACAATCATGTTATACTTACCTCCACTGTGCAGCTCGTTTTGCACAGAGTGGTCCCGAACCTGGTCTTCTGGGGTCCCTTGGCGGCTGTCTCGGCTCCCCCCCCCCGCAAGGACTCAGCTCCCTCGCATGGTGTTGAGTGCTTGCGGGCGCGCTCCCGTGATACAGCCGGCGGCTATAGCCGCTCACTGTATCACTCGGCCCCGCCTCCCAGCACGCCGCGTCATTGGATGTGATTGACAGCAGCGCGAGCCAATGGCTCCATCCACTGTAACCAATCAACGGCCAGTCTGAGCGACGAAGAGGATGTCAGGGGCGAGCGCGGGACTTTCAAGGGGTCAGGTAAGTAAAACAGGGGGGGGGCTGGGGGGGCGGCAGTATTGTCGCATGTTTTTTCACCTTAATGCATAGAGTGCATTAAGGTGAAAAAACTTTTACCTTTACAACCCCTTTAGAGCCCTTGCACACTGGGGCGGTTTGCAGGTGCTATTGCGCTAATAATAGCGCCTGCAAACCGCCCCGAAAGTGCCGCTGCTGTCATCCCAGTGTGAAAGCCCCGAGGGCTTGCACACTGGAGCGATGCGCTGGCAGGACGGTAAAAAAAGTCCTGCCAGCAGCATCTTCGGAGCGGTGAAGGAGCGGTATGTAAACCGCTCCTTTACCGCTCCTGCCCATTGAAATCAATGGGACGGCGCGGCTATACCGCCGGCAATGCGCCTCTGCAGAGGCGCTTTGCGGTGGTATTTAACCCTTTCTCGGCCGCTAGCGGGGGGTAAAACCGCCCCCGCTAGCGGCCGCATACCGACGGTAAAACGCCGCTAATAATAGCGGCGTTTTACCGCCGACGCCGCCCCCCGCCCCAGTGTGCAAGGGCTCTTAATGACTTCTACTTGAACAGAAAAGAGCTGCATGGTCAAGTTGCCAGTAAGAAGCCTTTACTGTACAAGTTCCACAAAAAAGCCTGGTTACAATATGCCCAACAACACCCTGACATGCCTCATTGGGCTTTTTTTTGTGGCATTGGTGCAGTAAAGGCTTCCTAATGGCAGCTCAGCCATGCAGCTCTTTTTTTGTTGGAGTATCGTTGAATTGTGTTTCTTAAAAACAACCACGCCATCTTTTTGGAGATCAGCCTGTATTTCTCCTGTGGGTTTTTCTTTGTATCCTGGGCAATAGTTGTGGCTGCAATCTTTCTTGGTCTACCTGACCTTGGCTTGGTATCAAATTAGCCCCAAATTTTCCACTTCTTAATAAGTGATTGAACAGTACTGACTGGCATATTCAAGGCTTTGGATATCTTTTTATATCCTTTTCCATCTTTGTAAAGTTTCATTACCTTGTTACGCAGGTCTTTTGACTGTTCTTTTCTTCCTCCTCATGGCTCAGTGTCTAGCCTGCTTAGTGCATCCATGTGAGAGCTAACAATCTCATTGACTATTTATACACCGACACTAATTGTGATTTAAAAATTAATTAACCTTTAGTATCTATTTTAACCTGTGTGTGCCACCTTCTGTGTCTCTGTACCAAGGCCAAACATTCCAGGGTATGTAAACTTTTGATCAGGGTCATTTGGGTGGTTTCTGTTGTCATTACGATTTAAAAAGAGTAAACACAGTTGATTGATAATAAATGGCTTCAGCCAAACACTGACCATGAGTGAATGAAAATTTTTTTTGTGTTATCATTCGTATTCTCTGAAAAATGGCCAAGAGATTATAAATTCTGCCAGGGTATGTAAACTTATGAGCACGACTGTAGCTAAAATAAAACTGCATTGGATTCAAGTCCGGTCATGTGATCCTGCAAGTCCGGCTCAGGGAGCAGCTGGGAATTCCAGGACGTCACCCATAGACTCCCATGGCCATTGTCACCGCTCCCTCCTCTCCCCTGCAGCAGCCATTGGCTGATACAGGAGAGTCAGAGCTGCGGGATCATGAGACTGGATCAGAGCAGATTAATAATAGGTAAGTACCCAAATCAGCGCCTTGAGGCGATTCAGTTCGCCTTTGCAGTGCTTTACAAATCATTCATTCAAATCTTTTTTTTTTTCTATAGATTAGACAGGATAGGTAGGAGGAGGGGGAGGAAACATATTTAAGAATAGTTATACTTATGCTTTTCTTACAGTTTAAGCTGCCCATAGATACATTGACATGCATTGAGCAGCATTTAATACAGAATACCTGCTGATGCTATATCAATCTTAGCCTCATAAAGGTCCAATTCCAACATTCTCAGTCTAACAATTTGCCTTGTAACTAGAAAAGCTACAATTTCTGGGGAAATTGTGTGAAGTGTTCTTGCCTCTACAACTGGAGTAGGCGGAGTAACTGGGAGGAGTGGCTTGAGTAACTGTGAAAAGTGTTAAAAAGCTTAATATTTTAAAAAGTATAAATAGTAGTAAAAAAGTTGCAGAAGCCCCATCATTAGCTGAAAGAGCTGAACATTTTTTTCTAATTTTTTTTTTTTTTTTTTTCAAAAATGATTTTTTTTTTTTCAAAAATGATTTTTTTTTTTAAATAATTTCTTTTCTTCAAAATTTTTTTTTTTTAATTATTTTTTTTTCCCAAAAAAATTTTTTTTTTTTCAAAAATTAGTTTTTTTTTTTTAAATAATTTTTTTTTTCAAAAAAAATCTTTCCGCCATTCATTCCTATGGGACCAATTTTGCCGCAAAAATGACGATATTTCGTGAGCCATTCGGCGAAGCGTTCCACAAAGTAATAGCACACCAATCGGGAACAATCCGCACGTTTCGGTAAATTACTTGTCTATGTAGTGTAAAAGCTGTGGGAGGAGTTAGGGTGGTAAATTTGGCTATAATAAGAATAATATATATATGTGAGATAACAGTAAGTGGACTTGCTATGCAAGAACACTTAATAAATGGCATTGGCTTAAGCACAAGGATAAGGATCTTTATTTTAGTCACTTTACCTTCATTTTTAAATCTCATTGGACAAAGCCTCAAGTGTTACCAAACCCACCACAGTAAAAATCAGTCTGTATATACAGTAAAGCATGCTTGTTATACTCACTGTGGAACCTAAGGGGTTAATCCTCTGCATTGTGTAAAAAAAGGCTGTTTGATCCTGTCTTCTCTGATCCTCCCCTTCTTCCACTGTCCCCGATCCATCTCCTGATAAGACAGAGTATTGGGAGGCACTCTGCACACGCTAAGTTTGGTGTGTATTGCTACAGAGTATTTTTTCTTTGGAGGGTGCATGTGATCAGCACTGTCCAGACAGAGGGTCAGGGGTCCTGCAGCCTCATAGGACAGTCAGAGGGGAATGGAAACTCCTCCTACAAGCTTTAACCAGACACTGATAGAAGCGATAAGACTGCTGCTATATACTGCTGATGAGAAAAGGTATTTATCAGTTTATATTTAGCAAAATAATTGCATTTCCATGTTCTGTGTACTGTGGGAGACCAGCTATGAGTAAGCACTTAGTTTAAGTGTGAAACGCGTCAGCTGTCTGTACCACCTTGCCGTGGTGCCCTGTGTACTTCATGATCCTGTTCTACAAATAAAAGGCATATGAAATTTCTTCCGGCGGGCGGCTGTCCAGACTTCTTCGTTCACTTGTACTGTGGGAGACCAGATATAGTGAATGCAGGGTCCGGGGTCTAATAACACTTTAACCGCTTGCGGACCAGCTGACGCAGTTTCACTGCGGCAGGTTGGCTCCGCTGCGCAAAATCACGTTATTATACGTGATCTCGCGAGGTGCCTGATAGCAGGCACGCGCGCGCCCCCCGCCGCGAGCTCCGTGAGTCGACCGCGGGTCCCACGGATTCAATGTCCGCGGGGATACCTGCGATCGTCTCACGGAGCTGAAGAACGGGGAGATGCTAATGTAAACAAGCATTTCCCCGTTCTGCCTAGTGACAGGACACTGATCACCGCTCCCTGTAATCGGGAGAGGTGATCAGTGTCGTGTCACACACAGCCCCTCCCCCCCACAGTTAGAGTCACTCCCTAGGACACACTTTACCCCTACAGCGCCACCTAGTGGTTAACCCCTTCACTGCCAGTCACATTTACACAGTAATCAATGCATTTTTAATTGCACTGATCGCTGTATAAATGTGAATGGTCCCAAAATCGCGGCAAAAGTGTCTGATCTGTCCGCCATAATGTGGCAGTCCCGATAAAAATCGCTGATCGCCGCCATTACTAGTAAAAAAAATAAATATTAATAAAAATGCCATAAAACTATCCCCTATTTTGTAAATGCTATAACTTTTGCGCAAACCAATCATTAAACATTTATTGCGATTTTCTTTTTAACCAAAAATATGTAGAAGAATACGTATCGGCCTAAACTAAGGGAAAAAATGTTTTTTTATACATTTTTTGGGGATATTTATTATAGCAAAAAGTAAAAAATAATGTGTTTTTTTTCAAAATTGTCGCTATTTTTTGTTTATAGCGCAAAAAATAAAAACGGCAGAGGTGACCAAATACCACCAAAAGAAAGCTCTATTTGTGGGGAAAAAAGGACTTCGATTTTGTTTGGGAGCCACGTCGCACAACCGCGTAATTGTCAGCTAAAGTGATGCCGTGCCGAATCGCAAAAAGTGTTCTGGTCTTTGGCCAGCCAAATGGTCCGGGGCTGAAGTGGTTAAAATAATTGTTACTTTTTTTTTTTTGGAAAATGGATCTTTAGTTACAAACCCAAGAACAAATGGGGTATGGGCTCAACCCCACCTTTCCTTAAAGTGAACCTTCAGTAATTTTTTCAATTTTCCATCTATTAAATCTTCTGCTCTTGTTGTTGTTTTAACTTTGAATAGGTAAACATTTTCTTCTGCCAGTAAATACCTTATACAGCCCACTCCCTCCTTCTTGTCTGGTCATTAGTCTAGGCTTATAACATCATGCACAGCTCTCTCTCTCTCACTCTGGTGAGAGTTTGCCAGGAAGGGCGGGAGGATGAGTCATAGGAGGGCCAATGAGAGCTGCAGAGCTGGAGGTGTGCCTTTGTGTGTCTGTGTAAATCCAGGAAGTAAACAGGCAGCAGCTTCAGCTGCCCACAGTTAAAATGGCTGCAGCCAGACTCAGTGGAGGGAGATTTCTGCAGCATATTTGGCAAGTACAGAATCACAGTATATATACAATAATATGCAGAGTGGTTGGAGGGAAGCTTCAGAACGGCAAAGATGATTTTATTACAAATTATGTGAGCAGGCTGCAGTTCCTCTTTAATCAGTTAAACCAGTCTCGAAAAATATTATCCAAAAAAGGGACATATAATGTACCACGTGATCAGCTGTCAGCCAATGACAGCTGATCACATGATGTAAACAAAAGTTCGGTAATCATTTTTTTTCTCCTCACGCTGACAGCTTGAGGAGAAAAAAAAGCCGATCACCAGCTTATCTGCAAGGGACATCGGTCCCGAAGAGGAAGAGGCAATTCTGCCTCATCTGTGCCCACCGGTGCCCCCTGCCAGTGCCCCCCAGTGCCACCTATCAATGCCCACCAGTGGTGCCAATCAGTGCCACCTAGCAGTGCTGCCTATCAGTGTAACCAACCAGTGCCGATCAGTGCCCATCACTGCCACCCACCAGTGCCCATCACTGCCACCTCATCAGCGTACATCAATGAAGGAGAACAATTACCTGTTTGCAAAATTTTATAACAAAATATAAAAAATATATAATTTTTTTTTTTTTAATTCAGTCTTTTTAAAGTTTTTCAAAAAAAAAAAAAAAACGGAGGTGGTCAAATACCACCAAAAGAAAGCTCTATTTGTGGGGAAAAAATGATAAAAACTTCATTTGAGTACAGTGTTGTATGACCGCGCAATTGTCATTCAAAGTGCGACAGCACTGAAAGCTGAAAATTGGTCTGGACAGGAGGGGGGTTTAAGTGCCCGGTAAGCAAGTGGTTAAGGATCTTTATTTTAGTCACTTGACCATCATTTTCAAATCTCATTGGACAAAGCTTCAAATAATTGTTACTTTTTTTTTTGGAAAATGAATCTTTATCATGGCGTGGTATATTGGTGAAGTGAGTCTTTGTTATAAATAACCAGAATAAGAAAAGTGAAGTACCAATATAACGCCACTAGGAGGCAGTCTTCAACCATTTTCTTTTTCATTTCTACCTTTGCGCTGGTTATTACATCCAAATACATAAAACTTCCAATAAATTTGAGCTTAACCAGTTCAGCTCTCACACCTGTACGCCACTTATGGGGCAGAGCAAGTGTTACATTTCTGCTATTGGCCTGTTTATACAGCAATCATTTTGTCATTTCTTAAAGAGGAAGTAAAGTCCACTCAATTTTTTTGTTTTGTTTTTAGGGCCCCCCCCCCCCCCCAGGTGGGTTATGCCATAATGTACAGTGGAACCTAGGATTATGAGCATAATCCGTTCCAGGAGAATGCTTGTATTCCAAAGCACTTGCATATCAAAGCGAGTTTCCCCATAGAAGTCAATGGAAACGAAGATAATTTGTTCCGCATTGACTTCTATTACATGCAATACTGCATGTGGCCAGAGGTGGGGGGGGCGCCGGAGAGCCTTGGAAATACTCGGGGACAGCTTGGCTGAACTTGGAAAGGCTCGGAAACACTCGGGAATGGAGTATTTCCGAGTGTTTCCAAGTATTTCCGAGTGATTCCGAGTATTTACGAACGGCTCCGAACCGTTCCGAGTGTCCGAGCGCCCCCGCACCTCTGGCCAAATGCGGTACTGCACACCCCATTAGTTTGGATCCTGCTCGTTTTGTGAGACAACACTCGCAAACCAAGTCAGAATTTAAAAAAAAAAAAAAGTTGCTCGTCTTTTAAAACGCTTGTTAACCGCGTTACTCGTTAACCAAGGTTCCACTGTACTAGTATGCACGGTATATTATTACATTATGGCAGACTCAGCTGTCATATGATTTTCCCAGAAGTCTGCATTCAGACACAATAGATACACAGATACAAGTCAGATTTTGAGCATCCCCTGCAACAAAAATTTCATTTTTGGTGAGATACTCCCAAACGGCAATCGCGTCCAAAGGAATGCAGACCCTGCCAATGTCCTCATTAGAACCCTGCAGATGCAGCAGCTGATTGATAATTCTAAAATCACTCCCATACACATTCCCTTTGCACATGGACACAGGAGGGGGGGTTATTTACGAAAGGCAAATGCACTTTGCACTACAAGTGCACTTGGAAGTGCAGTTGCTGTAGATCTGAGGGGGACATAAAAAAAAGGATTTTAGCTTGCACATGATTGGATGATAAAATCAGCAGAGCTTCCCCTCATTTCAGATCTTCCCCTCAGATTTACATCGACTGCACTTCCAAGTGCACTTTCAGTGCAATTTCAAGTGCACTTTGCACTTGTAGTTTGCACTTGTAGTGCAAAGTGGATTTGCCTTTATTTTGATTTTGCCGCATATGAAAACGGTGTTCAAACCACACATGTGAAGTATCGCCGCAATCGGTAGAGCAAGAGCAATAATTCTAGCCCTAGTCCTCCTCTGTAACTTAAAACATGCAACCTGTAGATCTTTTTAAACGTCGCCTATGGAGATTTTTAAGGGTGAAAGTTTGTCGCCATTCCACGAGCAGGTGCAATTTTGAAGCGTGACATGTCGGGTATCAATTTACTCGGTGTAACATTATCTTTTAGTCCTCATGCACACGGACGTTTTTACAGCTGCTTTTTTGAGCTTTTTTTGCAGCTTAAAAAGGCCTGTCTATGTTAGTCTATGGCTTCATGCCCACCTAGGCGTTTTTGAGCTGCAAGTGGCATAGGCGTTTTTAAGCTGTAAAAAAAACCCAGGACCAGTGGGTTCTGAGAGACGTTTTTCAGCTGTAAAAACGCTCTAACGCTGAAAAACGCTCAAAAACGCTCAAAAACGCTCATTCACTAACGTTTTTTAGCGTTTTTGATCCATTGAAAAAAAAAAAAAAAAAAAAAACGCTCAAAAACGCTAACGCGGAAAAACGCTAAAAACGCTATTGCAAAAACGCTGAAAAACGCTGAAAAAAGTTTAAAAAAAATCACTGCAAAGATACTGGCGTTTTCATAACTTTTTTTAACAGCCTGTGTGCATGAGGGCTTACTATATAAAAAAAAAATGGGCCAACTTTACTGTTGTCTTATTTTTTAGTTCAAAAAAGTGTATTTCTTCAAAAAAAAGTACTCAGCCCTGAAACATAAAATAAAAAGAAACATTGTTTCTTTTTGTATATTTCTGTTTCTTCTTATGCAGATCAAAGGGATGAACAAATGTTCCTCTGTTTAACCCCTTAATAACCCTTAATTTACTCCAATCAGAATTAACTCCCTATTCTCCTCCATTTAATTATTATTTTCCTTTTTTTTTTTCTTTTGTTCACGTCTTTTTCATAAACGATAAACAATTAAAACTTTTTTTTTTGTTAGATTTGTTAGTGAATATTTTTCCACATATATTAACATATATTTACACATTTCACGTTGAAAAGGCGCTAAATTAAAAAAATCTATTTATTTCATTTGTAAATAACTTTTCAATGTTTTGTGCCATTGCTGACAGCTGAAATTAAAACAAAACAGTTGCGGTAGGTATCGGTAATTGGTATCGGCGAGTACTAAAAAAAAAGTATCGGTACGCGTACTCATTGTAAAAAAAAAATGGTATCGGTGCATCCCTAGTATAGATGTCTAAAAAAAGTGTTTTCCAGCGCTAAACCTTTCATCTGATTTCTAAATTGCTGCATTTGTAAATTCCAAAGCCAATATAAAGGAATATTAGTGGTAAAAAAAGCACTTGTGGGTTTAACCAATCTTGGTTTTTTTTGTACGATTCTCCTTTAAGGGGGCGTGGCAAGGGGTGTGTCCTATGCCTGCATACTTTTGCTGATAGGTGTCCCTCATTCCCATCTCAAAAAGTTGGGAGGTATGATTTTACAGATAACTTGATGCAAGTTGGTGAAAAAGTTATATAAGGTGAAGATACCTTCATTACCTTCATTGTTATTACCTGCATATTGGATAGGGATGCAGTTTCTTTCTCCTATGATCCCTCTACACATGATTGCATAGTTGCCAACATTGTAAAAAAAAAAGTGGGACACTTTTGTGGCTGTAGGCGGAGCCGTAGAATAATTAGGGGGCAGGGCATTCGTTTATAGGCGCAGCCTAGGAAAAATATACAGGTGCGGCGTGCGAGGGGGAGAGGGATTAGAGGGGGAGAGGGATTAGAGGGATTAGAGGGGGAGAGGGAAATGAGGGGACAGCAGCCCCAGGTCCTACACAACAATAGAAATATGTGTATTCTAGAAAGTTTAACAATCAGCAGATAAAGATACTCCAAACACCTGGTGTTATCGCTTCAATCATCCCGGCACCATGGTTGTTATGGTGTCAGGATGATTGAAGTGCATTATTTCTATTATTACATTGTAATATAAAATGAAATCATTCAACTCACCATAATGCAGAATCAGTGGGATCCCTGAGCGTGTCACTAGCCACGTCGCCTGCCACCAGCCGTCCGTCCTTGCGTCAGATGTCCCAGCAGAGTCCGTCCTTGCATCAGGTGTCCCCAGCGGAGCCCCCCTTACATCAGATGTCCCCAGCAGAGCTCCCCTTACATCAGATGTCCCCAGCGGAGCTCCCCCCACACCAGGAGTCCCCAGCGGAGCCCCCCCACACGAGGAGTCCCCAGCGGAGCCCCCCCTCACACCAGGAGTCCCCAGCGGAGCCCCCCCACACGAGGAGTCCCCAGCGGAGCCCCCCCTCACATCAGAAGTCCCCAGCGGAGCCCCCCCTCACATCAGGAGTCCCCAGCGGAGCTCCCCTTCACATCAGGAGTCCCCAGCGGAGCTCCCCTTCACATCAGGTGTCCCCAGCAGAGCTCCCCTTCACATCAGGAGTCCCCAGCGGAGCCCCCCCTCACATCAGGTGTCCCCAGCGGAGCTCCCCTTCACATCAGGAGTCCCCGGCGGAGCTCCCCTTCACATCAGGAGTCCCCAGCGGAGCCCCCCCTCACATCAGGTGTCCCCAGCGGAGCTCCCCTTCACATCAGGTGTCCCCAGCGGAGCTCCCCTTCACATCAGGAGTCCCCAGCGGAGCCCCCCCTCACATCAGGTGTCCCCAGCGGAGCTCCCCCTCACATCAGGAGTCCCCAGCGGAGCTCCCCTTCACATCAGGTGTCCCCGGCGGAGCTCCCCTTCGCATCAGGTGTCCCCAGCAGAGCTCCCCTTCACATCAGGTGTCCCCGGCGGAGCTCCCCTTCACATCAGGAGTCCCCAGCGGAGCTCCCCTTCACATCAGGTGTCCCCGGCGGAGCTCCCCCTCACATCAGGAGTCCCCAGCGGAGCTCCCCTTCGCATCAGGTGTCCCCAGCGGAGCTCCCCCTCACATCAGGAGTCCCCAGCGGAGCTCCCCTTCACATCAGGAGTCCCCAGCGGAGCTCCCCTTCGCATCAGGTGTCCCCAGCGGAGCTCCCCCTCACATCAGGAGTCTCCAGCGGAGCTCCCCCTCACATCAGGTGTCCCCGGCGGAGCCCCCCCTCACATCAGGTGTCCCCGGCGGAGCCCCCCCTCACATCAGGTGTCCCCGGCGGAGCCCCCCCTCACATCAGGTGTCCTTTGCGGGGCCCCCCCTCACATCAGGTGTCCCCGGCGGAGCCCCCCCTCACATCAGGTGTCCCCGGCGGAGCTCCCCTTCACATCAGGTGTCCCCAGTGGAGCCCCCCTTCACATCAGGTGTCCCCAGTGGACCCCCCCTTGCATCAGGTGTCCCCAAAGGAGCCCCCCCCTCACATCAGGAGTCCCACAGCGGTGCGCCCTCCCCCCCCCTACCTTAGAGGTGTCCTAGTAGTAGCGTGGCTAGAGCCCCGCCCCTTTCCTTATCAGACAGGAAGATGGCTGGGGGGGCTAGACGGAGCTCCTGCGTCACCGCCCACCCTCAGCCTCGCCCCGCCTACCCCCCCGCCCCGCTGCCAGTCTGATATGGAAAGGGGCGGGGGGTAGGCGGGGCGAGGCGGAGCGGGGCGGAGGGTGGGCGGCGATGCAGGAGCTCCGTCTAGCCCCCCCCCAGCCGTCTTCCTGAACTTCACCAAAATGGCGGCCGGCGGAGACATTGTCTCCGCCGGCCGCGGACCTCTAGCGGGGGCAGCGGGGGCGGCGGCGGCGGCGGCGGCGGATCGTGAACAACCGGATTTCTCGGGACATTTCCCGGGACACCAGGAAATCCGGGACAGTTGGCAAGTATGTGATTGATTGATTGAAACAAGATATTGGAAGGAGATGTACCACTGAAATGAGGATTTCCTCATAGATATTACATGCACACCTCCTAACATTCTGAGATGGGAATGAGGGACACCTATCAGAAAAAGTATGCAGGCATAGGACACACCCCTTGCCACGCCCTCTTAAAGGAGAATTGTACAAAAAAACAAGATTGGTTAAATGCACAAGTGCTTTTTTTTTACCACTACTATTCCTTTATATTGGCTTTTGGAAATTACAAATGCAGCAATTTAGAAATCAGATGACAGGTTTAGCGCTGGGAAACACTTTTTGATAGATAAAAAGTGCATTTTATATACATCTCTATAGATCAGACCAAAATGAGGGACAAATGAGGAGGAATGAGGGACAGAGGGACATTGCTCCAAATCAGGGACAGTCCCTCGAAATCCGGGACAGTTGGGAGCGATGTTACATGCTTTATGGTTACCTTGTGGCCGAGGTGTTCTGGCGAACGCATTTTATTTCTCACTTCGGGTGAAGCACTATTACATTTTATTATTCACGGCGTTGGATATACACAAGAAGATTTGATTATATACATTTAATATGGACATTTTTTGACGGTTATAAATTTTGCACTTTATTCATCATGTTTACACTGTGTTTTCATTTATTCGTTTAATCGTGTCCTTTTGCGCCCTTTACATATCATTTCTATGCTTGTTACCATGACAACACATGTGGGGGGGGGGTTCGTTATCGGAGAGATAGGCCGCTTTCACACGGGCGGCTGTTCTGCCGCTGTTAAAAGCATGTTTTGTTATTTTGAAATTCCAAGACTCCAGGCACAGCGTTCACTTGCATTTGTACGTTGCGTTTAGCCGCGTTGGAACATCCTTGCCATTTCTGATGTGCTTCCTGTTGTTTTCCTTTCCTTGTTGCCGCTGCTATCTGCAAGGAGAAATAGTTCACTGCGATTAGCTGCGGTTATGTGCAGATAGCTGCAATAAATCGGTCCCGGACTCAGCCAAATAAATTTTTTCTTACCGCACCGAACCCCATGTAATGAAACCGTTGCTAAATGCAGTGTGTGAAAGGGGGGCCATAGGAAAGCATTGTCTGAGTTTAGCTGCGGTAGATAACTTGATCTATCTGCAGCTAAAAGCTGAATTCTATCCGCCCGTCTGAAAGGGGCCTTAGAAGCAACTAACATGGCCATATCTACCAACCGCAGAGGAGCGGGGGGGGGGCGCCGGAGACACTCGGAAGCGCTCGGAGACACACGGGAACGGAGTGTTTTCGAGCGGCTCTGAGTGTCTCCGAGCGTCACCGGCGCCCCCTGCACCTCTGGCCAAATTTACGAATGAAAATGAATGACCCGAAAAACGATTAAAAAAAACGAATGACACTAAAATGAAAACAAACTAATTTTTCGGCAGTGCACATGTCTAGTACACATCAACACTGGTTAGGCACACAGTTAACCCTTTGATCACCCTAGATGTTAACCCCTTCCCAGCCAGTGTCATTAGTACAGTGACACTGCATATTTTTAGCACTGATTACTGTATTAGTGTCACTGGATCCCAAAAAGTGTCAGTGAGAGTCAGAATATCTGCCGCAATATCTATTCTAGGATATATCCCATGGTTTGTAGATGCTATTACTTTTGCGTAAACCAATATACGCTTAAAGAACTTTGATTTTTTACCATTTTTATTAGATATGTTTTATAGCACAAAGTAAAAAATGTAGTTTTTTTTTCAATTTTTTCGGTGTTTTTTCGAGCAGAGAGGTAGAACGCCGGTCTGACAGGAGGGAAGGCGTGGATTCTGTGTCTCTGTAAAGCAGGCACATGGTTCCATGTCTTCCCCAATAAAAGCACCTCCCATAGTACCGTAAAATTCTGAATACAAAACAATATTTTTTACTTTTTTGCTATAACAAATATCCCCAAATTTTAAAAAAACACAAAACAAATTTCTTCATCAGTTTAGGCCAATATGTATTCTACATAAAAAAAATCTCAACAAGCGTATATTGATTGGTTTGTGCAAAAGCTATATCTTCTACAAACTATGGGAAAGATTTATGTTTTTGTTTTGTTTTTTACTAGTAATGGCGGTGATCTGCGATTTTTAGCGGTATTGCGACATTGCAACGGACAGATCGGACACTTTTGACACATTTTTGGGACCATTGACATTTAAACAGCAATCAGTGCTATAAAAATGCACTGATTACTGTGTAAATGTCACTGGCAGGGAAGGGGTTAACACTAGGGGGCGACGAAGGGGTTAACTGTGTGTTCCCTCAGTGTGTTCTAACTGTATGGGGATAGAACTGACTAGGGGAGGAGACAGATCGTTGTTCCTATTCAGTAGGAACACACGATCTGTCTCCTCTCTCCTGACAGCACAGGGATTTGTGTGTTTACACACACAAATCCCCATGCTGGCTCTCGTGCCCGCGGCGGTGCGCGCCCTCTGTCGGCTCTCCTGGGCAAAGCCGTACCCGTACGGGATTTTGCCCGGGAGAGCCATTCTGCAGCAATAAAAGTACGTGAGCCGGTCGGGAACCGGCCAATTTCCCCATGTTTTCTTCTTTTCATTATTTCACTTTCTTCTAATTTCTTTTTTTTAATTTCCTAAATGTTATACTTGTGTATATATTTGTGTTTTCTTTGGTTCACTTTTTCTTTCTGTTATATTTTTTTTTTCTCCTTTGCGCTATTCCCCAATTTTTTCCTTTCTATTACTTAATTTTCTTTTTATTTCTTCATTGTCTTATTTTTTAAATTTCTATATTTTTTTTAATAGATTTTCTGCTCTCTGTTTTCTTTGGAATCTTGCACTTTTTATTTGTTTTTTGTTTTTTTTTCCTCCTCTTTTTTTTATTAATTTGCCAATGTTTTCTTCTTTTCATTATTTCACTTTCTTCTAATTTCTTTTTTTAATTTCCTAAATTTTATACTTGTGTATATATTTGTGTTTTCTTTGGTTCACTTTTTCTTTCTGTTATTTTTTTTTTCTTCTTTGCGCTATTCACCAGTTTTTATTCTTTCTATTACTTAATTTTCTTTTCATTTCTTCAGTGTCTTATTTTTTCATTTCTATATTTTTTTTTAAATAGATTTTCTGTTTCCTGTTTTCTTTGGAATCTTGCACTTTTTATTTGTTTTTTGTTTTTTTTTCCTCCTCTTTTTTGATTAATTTCCCCATGTTTTCTTCTTTTCATTATTTCACTTTCTTCTAATTTCTTTTTTTAATTTCCTAAATTTTATACTTGTGTATATATTTGTGTTTTCTTTGGTTCACTATTTCTTTCTGTTATTTTTTTTTTCTCCTTTGCACTATTCCCCAATTTTTTTCTTTCTATTACTTCATTTTCTTTTCATTTCTTCGTTGTCTTATTTTTTAATTTCAATTTTTTTTTAAATAGATTTTCTGTTTCCTGTTTTTCTTTGGGATCTTGCACTTTTTATTTGTTTTTTTTTTCCTCCTCTTTTTTTTATTAATTTCCCCATGTTTTCTTATTTTCATTATTTCACTTTCTTCTAATTTCTTTTTTTTTTTATATCTCCTAATTTTTATACTTGTGTATATATTTGTGTTTTTTCTTTGGTGTCTTGCACTTTTTCTTTCTGTTAATTTTTTTTCTCATTTTACTCTATTGTCCACTTTTTTTCTTTCTGTTATTTAATTTTCTTTTCATTTCTTTATTGTCTTTTTTTTTTTTTTTTTTTTTTTAGATTTTTTAAAATAGATTTTCTGCTTCTTGTTTTCTTTTGGAACCTTGCACTTTTTCTTTTTGTTATTTTTTTCTTTCTTTTCTTTTTATTATTTTTCCCCACATTTTTCTTATTTCTATTGTTTCATTTTCTTCCATTTATATCCTCCTGGTGTCCATTTCACTATCTTTTGTTCTATTTCTGGTTCCATACTTGTTTTGTATCTCTACCTTTTTGTATGAGTGATCTGTTTCTCTAGATGTCTGGCCTTGCTGCATAGCAATGTTATGGGCAGATGTCATAAAACTCTGATTAAAGGTAAACTGAGTTGACTTCTCACCTTTAGCACAGCTGCATTGTTTACTGGAGAGGACTTTTTTTTTATAATGTATCCAAAAGTAATGTAAAGGCCAAGGTAAATATATATCTTCTAATTACTGAATCCAGTAAGTACCCACCTGCAGCGGTCTGACCTCGCTCCGTTCTTCTCTTTCACTGTGAATTTCAGTGGCGGAGAGGAATCAGAGTCCTGTCACCTTTGTTTAATGCCTGTCCCTGCGGTGAGAAGACGGAGCTCAGGCGAGGAGGCTTCGGCACAGCTAAATGGCGGCCGGACAAATCGCGGCGTAACAAGCTGTGACAATGAGAAGACCCGCACAGGTAATTGCTCGGCTATTTCAGCCTCAAAATGTAAATGGATCTGTGCAAGAACTTCGGGAAAATATAAAAACCTCCATTCAGTCTTTTTATAGTCATTGGAATAATCCAAGATGTTTCTCCAGAAGGAAACTACACTGTATTACCAAAAGTATTGGGACGCCTGCCTTTACACACACACATGAACTTTAATGACATCCCAGTCTTATGCCCCGTACACACGGTCGGATTTTCCGATGGAAAATGTGTGATAGGACCTTGTTGTCGGAAATTCTGACCGTGTGTAGGCTCCATCGCACATTTTCCATCGGATTTTCCGACACACTAAGTTTGAAAGCAGGATATAAAATTTTCCGACAACAAAATCCGTTGTCGGAAATTCCGATCGTGTGTACACAAATCCGACGGACAAAGTGCCACGCATTGCTCAGAATAAATAAAGAGATGAAAGCTATTGGCCACTGCCCCGTTTATAGTCCCGACATACGTGTTTTACGTCACCGCGTTTAGAACGATCGGATTTTCCAACAACTTTGTGTGACCGTGTGTATGCAAGACAAGTTTGAGCCAACATCCATCGGAAAAAATCCTAGGATTTCGTTGTCGGAATGTCCGAACAAAGTCCGACCGTGTGTACGGGGCATAAGTCTGTAGGGTTCAATATTGAGTTGGCCCACCCTTTTGCAGTCTATAACAGCTTCAACTCTTCTGGGAAGGCCGTCCACAAGGTTTAGGAGTGTGTCTATGGGAATGTTTGACCATTCTTCCAGAAGCGCATTTGTGAGGTCAGGCGCTGATGTTGGACAAGAAGGCCGGGCTCGCAATCTCCGCTCTAATTCATTCTAAAGGTGTTCTATCGGGTTGAGGTCAGGACTCTGTACAGACAAATCAAGTTCCTTCACCCCAAACCTGCTCATCCACGTCTTGTTGAAGTCAGAGGAGAATGGGCAGACTAGTTCTGTCAGGGAAATTCTAAGCTTCTCCCTATAAGCATATAATTTCTTTGCGCTTAAAAGCACAAATACAGCCCTCTGATATAATGCTGGGAAAGCGCGCTCGTTTATCTCTCCAAGTAATACAAACAGATGCTGGTAATACCTCGAGCTCAGTATAATCCTGAAGAGAAATAGCCAGGCTGCCTTTATTTATACTGAACACATGGATAACAAAAGAACGTGGTGGCTTCAAAATCAGCCAATCAGACACTTGCATTCATTCAAAAGAACCAATCACACACACACATGTATATATTCAAATAGAAATGCAGTAGTGACGTGTGCAAATGGTCGTGTGCAAAACCGTGCGGCATGCACATGGTTCTGAACTTGATCGTGTGCACATTCCCACTGCTACCAATGATGTGAGCCATACTCTATTATGGCTCAGTGGGGCATAATTTTGTATGGTTATGCTATGGTTCCCATGTACGCAGATTTGCTTACTTAGGAGTTTAAATACGATCACCATAGAGTGGCCAGTCCCTTGGCATAAGCAAACATCCTTAAAAGAGCAAACAGATCTGCCGTGTCCACGGTAAGGTTTCCGCATCCAATGGTC
The DNA here is from genome assembly GCF_042186555.1 of Aquarana catesbeiana. Classification (NCBI taxonomy): domain Eukaryota; kingdom Metazoa; phylum Chordata; class Amphibia; order Anura; family Ranidae; genus Aquarana; species Aquarana catesbeiana. The sequence continues at coordinate 265,723,926 of NC_133334.1, read as the reverse complement.
TTCCACCAGCATCTGTATATGCGAATACCCTCGCATGAGCGTATTAAGACCAAACCAGGTGCCGCTCCTGTTAAACCTTGAAGAAGATGGGCTACAGCAGCAGAAGACCAAACCGGGTACCACTCCTGTTATCTAGGAACAGGAAACTGAGGCTACAATTCACACAGGATCACCAAAATTGGACAATAGAAGATTGCAAAAACGTTGCCTGGTCTGATAAGTCCCGATTTCAGCTGCACCATTCAGATGGCAGCATCAGAATTTGGCGTAAACAACATGAAAGCATGGATCCATCCTGCCTTGTATCAATGGTGGTGGTGGTGTAATGGTGTGGGGGGGGGATATTTTCTTGGCACACTTTGGGCCCCTTAGTACCAATTGAGCATCGTTTAAACACCACGGCCTATCTGAGTATTGTTGCTGACCATGTCCACCCCTTTAAGACACCAGTGTCCCCATCTTCTGATGGCTCCTTCCAGCGGGATAATGCACCATGTCACAAAGCTCCAATCATCTCACCACTGGACAATGAGGTCACTGTATTCCAATGGCCTCCACACTGACCAGATCTCAATCCAATAGAGCTCCACACTCACCAGATCTCATCCAATAGAGCTTCACACTCACCAGATCTCCATCCAATAGAGCACCTTTGGGATGTGGTGGAAACGGGAGATTGGCATCAGGGATGTGCAGCCGACAAATCTGCAGCAACTGTGTGATCTTATCATGTCACTATGGAGCAAAATCTGTGCGGAATGTTTCCAACACCTTGTATACCGGTTATCAACTCCGCTTGAAGATGAACTTCACCCCTCACTAGAGGAGAAGAATGTAAAAAAAAAAGTATGTAAAACAAATAAATAAAACGGGTAGATGGGGCTTGATCTGGGTTAAGTCAATGTCAGTGTGTGTTTTAGGTAGGATTAAAGAATTAAAAAAAAGTTTTCATTTTCAGTAACTAGTGTAAGGCTTGGTTCACACTGCTGTGACCGTAAAGTATTATGCAGTTTGCGATATAACCAATAAAATACTTTCTTTGCTACGGCCAAAACATCATAATTAGCACCACATCCCTGAATTAAGGAAATATTCAGACATTTATGGGATTTTTAAGGTGCATAGACTAGTAAGTGAATCCAAGGAGATTCATTTAAAAGAAAAACATTTTATTTTTAACATCGGTTAAAATAATGTTAAAAAACAATGTAGTACAACATACTCATATAGTACAGTCCTTATGGGTACAGCAAGATTACCGCAGTTCCCAACATGTTTCACCCTGAAACTGGGCTTCCTCAGGGGATGCTGTCCACTTGGAAACAGAGCCTTCCCAGGATCCAAAGATAGATTATAAAGCTGCAATCAATGGGAGTTCAGGGATTCTAAAGACGCCACAATAAAATACTTGTTTCAGTTTTTCTTTTTTTTTTTTATCCCTTGTTGCCTCTCAATTTTGCTGATTTTGTAGATCCTCTTTTTGCCGCCACCTGCTGTCTGCATGCACTCCAGTGATGGCTGCATGGCTTTTCTCATGGTGGGTTTCTTGATGGTGACAATAGTGAACCATTCCTACATTATGTTTGTTGAAACCGCCACTTCAGAAGAAGGTGTGGCAATTCAGGAGAACAACTGCAAATGGGGATGAAATGTTGTCACTTCATAACAGGTCCAGCTTGGACCAATGGTAAATGGTAATAGACACCGCTGCTACAGTGATCTCCACTTGCTTCTGGGTCCAGTGCCAAGTGGCTGCCCTGCTGCATAGTGAACACAAGATGTTGCTTGCTCAGCATGGGCATTATTCAGGGAACAACTTAAATTTTCCCAGTGAATCCAAAGTGTTCTCTGATTGGACAAGGTGGAGAGGCATCAGTGACGTCACGGTCTCTACCTCATCCAATCAGAGAACATGTCGCATTCATCGAGAAAATACAACGTGTTCTCTGAATGCCTCTTGTGTTCAGTAAGCAGCACTGTAGCCGCTTGGCACGGGATTGAGCAGATCACAGTGGCAGCTAGTGCTCCATTTTTTGGTGGGGAGGCAGCAAACAAACCACCCAACCCCCCCCCCCCCGTTCCGTCATTCGGTCAGTCGGTTGATAGATCACACCCCCCCCAGTCGCTCTGTCGATCGTCAAACAAACCCCCCCGCTCTCATCTGCCCACCAGCCCCATCCAGGCCGCAGGCAGCTTCGTAGGCTTCCCCCTGCGTCTCCTCTTCGGTGGCTTCCCCCCTACTTCTGCTCCTGGCCAATACGGTCATGTAAGATCCGCTTCCTGATTGGTCGGGAGGAGGAGCAGGAAGACCATAGCGAATATTAGTTTGCTATTGTCACACAACTGGGTGGACTCGGAGCACAGGGCTCTGCACCCCAAGCCCATCCTTTTTTAGGCCAATTAGAGACTCAGGCTCTTATTATGTGCTTAAAAAAAAAAGCCCACTGAAATCCATGCGTCCGGCACCCTGCTTGTAGATTAGGGGCCAGGCGCATGAATTGGATGGCAGCACCCCTGATGGAGCGGCCACCGCTGCCCATGGGTATAGCACATACATACCTACATTGGTCCAAGATGGACCAATGTAACTGTGATGGACCACCTGGCACACCGCCGAGATGCTTCTGCCAAGATACAGCTTCCTTCACTCTGGAAACATGAGCTAGGTATTATAGCTGAATATTGCACCCAAGAACTAGACGACACCAGCATAGGTGCAAACTGGAACAGACTTTATTGTACAATCTCAAAAAATATAAACCACACAAAATCAGGTAAGAGCTTGATCACATTATCCTAAACAATTCAAAACTGTAAACAGTAATATCGGTACAGCTAATGAACAGCTAACATAAACATAAATAGTAATCCTAATTAAACAGTAAGCTAATTAACAACTAGTCGCTAACAGTGATCTACTCAACATAAACATAAAAACATAAACACAATAGTTTGGTAAACAAGGTAAAGTGGACACAATACTAGTAGACAGACAGAAACAATAGGTGACTCAATTAAGAATGGGGATTTATACCTAGGTGGCCTACAATGGGGGATTATACAATGAGAGAAAGACACCTTAATAAGCAGATTACACATAGCAGCAGGAAACCTCAGCATCGGGTTGTTTTAAGCTGATTATAATCTTCCGCTTACAGTCTCACAATCTGGGGAGGAGGGGGGGGTTGAAGCACTCAATGCTGGTTTGGGCACAGAGGCCCCAAATCTGTATCCAGGTCCTCGATTCCCAGATTCTGTATGTTTCAGGAAAACACTGAGTCCAAAGTAAAACCACTCCAAGTATCCTCCAGGCACACGCCTCCAATGAATAAAGCCCCCTCAAAAGCCAGGGCCCATAGTCAGTAGGCAAGAGGCTACCCTGCAGTCCCCTCCAAAAGCCTCTGTCCTGGTTGGGTCTGTCACAGTAACTATGGGAAAATCGTCATACATTAACATGTTAAAACTATTAAAGCTGCAGGTTTAAAATTTGACTTTTAATTACATCAACATGTTAAAGCTTCCATCATTCTTTAGCGATTGGATTCAGATCCACTTCAAGGAAAAAGTTTGAGTATATTGCGTATATTTCTGACACGTTCTAAACATGTTTAAAACTGGACGGTCATGTATGCCTTGTGGTTCCAGTTAAACAGGATGATAAATTAATTCACCAGTAAGTGAATCTTAAAAGGAGACATGAGGATATTTTCATTAGTGCATAACAACGGCGATCAGACACAGCGGCTCTCTAAAGTGCGCCATTCCGGAGTATTGTCCTCTCTGTCATCAGCCGTCTGTATGAATTGCCTCTGTAATTTGCAGTGGTTGATGTACGGCACTTTATGTTCTGTGGTTTAATTAGAGAACATCATTAAAAGTGATGATGTGTTTGTGTTCATCGTTTCTCATCTGCTGAAAACAAAAAAAAAAAAGATATTTATTTTTATCTATAGAGATGTAGTGTAACAGGGAGAGCTTTGGTGCTGTGCTATATGTATATCTATATGTACACTTAGTACTTTGTATTATATGAAAGTGGACTTTTTAGGTGTCCAAGGATTACACAGCATCATTTAAAAACTTTACTTTCACTCATGGTTAGTGTTTGGCTGAAGCCATTTATTATCAATCAACTGTGTTTACTCTTTTTAAATCATAATGACAACACAAATTACCCAAATGACCCTGATCAAAAGTTTACATACCCTGGTGATTTTGGCCTGATAACATGCCACAAAGCATGACACAAAGCGTTGACACAAAGGGATTTGAATGGCTATTAAAGGTAACCATCCTCACCTGTGATCTGTTTGCTTGTAATTAGTGTGTGTGTATAAAAGGTCAATGAGTTTCTGGACTCCTGACAGACCCTTGCATCTTTCATCCAGTGCTGCACTGACGTTTCTGGATTCTGAGTCATGGGGAAAGCAAAAGAATTGTCAAAGGATGTGCGGGAAAAGGTAGTTGAACTGTATAAAACAGGAAAGGGATATAAAAAGATTTCCAAGGAATTGAGAATGCCAATCAGCAGTGTTCAGTTGAAACTAGGGTTGTCCAGATACCAATACTAGTATCGGTATCGGCACTGATACCGAGCATTTGCCCAAGTATTTGTACTCGGGCAAATGCTCCCGATACTTCCCCGGATACCTTGACAGTCAGCAGTGATCAGCGCATGGGGGAGTTACATGCTTCTCCCCCCCGCGGCTTTCAGCTGCTTTAGTGACATACAGCGGTGATCGGTGCTTGTAACTCCCCGACACACGATCACTGCTGACTGTCACTGCATCCTCCATGTCCCCTCCGTTTCGCTGTCCCCCTCCGTTCCTCTGTCCCTCTCCGTCCGTTCTGCTGTCCCCCTCTGTTCCTCTGTCTCTCTCCGTCCGTTCTGCTGTCCCCCTCCGTTCCGCCGTTCTGCTGTCCCTCTCTCTTCCTCTGTCCCTCTCCGTTCTGCTGTCCCTCTCTCTTCCTCTGTCCCTCTCCGTTCTGCTGTCTCTCTCTCTCCATGTCCTCCTCCTTCCTTTTTGTATGGACAGAGTCAGCTGACTCTGTCCATTCACATAACTGAAACATTGTAACCTCCTGTGATTACGATGTCTCAGTTTATGAATGGAGAGGAGCCGCTGTCTTCTCTCCATTCATTCTCAGTGCAGCTGAGGCTACAGAGAAAGGGACTGGGGAATCTCTATCCTCTGTCTCTTTCTCTGTCTCAAGGGGGAGATATCAGAGGTCTGTTAAGATCCCTGATATCTCACCAAAGCCCCCCAACAGGGCTGATTAAAAAAAAAAAACACATATTGCAATAAATAATAAAAAAAATATTATTGTAAAAAATAATAAAAATGTAAAAAATGTATATAAAAAAAAACACACAGACACTGTTCACCCCCTCCCCCCCTAAAAAAAAAATAAAAAAAAGAAAGCATTGTTTAAAAAAAAAAAAAAAAAAAAAAAAAACACTGTCAGGTGACATTAAAAAAATCGGTAATCGGTATCGGCGAGTACTTGAAAAAAAGTATCGGTACTTGTACTCGGTCCTAAAAAAGTGATATCGGGACAACCCTAGTTGAAACCAAACTACGGTCAGGTAGACCAACTAAAATTTCAGCCACAACTCTCAGGAAAATTGTTCGGGATGCAAAGAAAACCCCACAAATAACTTCAGGTGAAATACAGGACTCTCTGAAAACACGTGGTGTGGCTGTTTCAAGATGCACAATTAGGAGGCACTTGAAGAAAGATGGGCTGCATGGTCGAGTCGCCAGAAGAAACCATTACTATGCAAATGCCACAAAGTATCCCGCTTACAATACACCAAACAGCACAGAGACAAGCCTCAAACCTTCTGGCACAAAGTCATTTGGAGTGATGAGACCAAAATTTTGCTTTTTGGCCACAACTATAAACGCTTCATTTGGAGAGGAGCCAACAAGGCCTATGATGAAAGGTCCACCATTCCTACTGTGAAACACGGAGGTGGATCGCTGATGTTTTGGGGATGTGTGATATACAAAGGCACAGGAAATGTGGTCAAAATTGATGGCAAGAGGAATGCAGTATGTTATCAAAAAAATACTGGAGGAACATTTGCATTCATCAGCCAGGAAGCTGCGCATGGGACGTAAGGCCAAGTCGACCTGTCATTGGCTACAGCAGAATAAAGTGAAGGTTCTGAAGTGGCCATCTCAGTCTCCTGACCTCAATATCATTGAGCCACTCTGGGGAGATCTCAAACGTGCCGTTCATGCAAGACAGCCCAAGAATTTACAGGAACTGGAGGCTTTTTGCCAAGAGGAATGGGCAGCTTTACCATCTGAGAAGATAAAGAGCCTCATCCACAAATACCACAAAAGACTTCAAGCTGCCATTGATGTTAAAGGGGGCAATACACGGTATTAAGAACTGGGGTATGTAAACTTTTGATCAGGGTAATTTGGGTATTTTCTGTTGTCATTATGATTTAAACACAGTTGATTGATAATAAATGGCTTCAGCCAAACACTAACCATGAGTGAAAGAAACATTTTTGTGATATCATTCATATTCTCTGAAAAATGGCCAAGAAATCATAAATTCTGCCAGGGTATGTAAACTTATGAGCACAACTGTATATACACAGAGACCCATACACTCTAATAAACAAATCTAAACAGGTAAAAAAAAAACATTTTAAAGTGTATTAAAACATGGACGATGTCAGTAGTGTCCAAACAGACCCCTGATGTCTTACTTTTGTGTGCTGAGCGGCTTCCTATTCATTTGCAAATTGAAGCATAGTAAATACAGTTTACTATGCCTCAGTTATGAATGAATGCAGTGAGTGATTGGCAACGATCACTCACTGTGTTCATTCAGAAAAAGTTGCCTGCGAAGTATGTTGTGGTGCTTGGGAGAGTTGTTCGCCAGCAGTACATTTACTGTCGGCAAGCAGTTAAGCAGCAGAAGTTTTACTGATTTTGGTAAAATCGCTGCATTTATTATATATAATATATATACTCTGTATACATACTCTGTACTCTCTATATTACCAAAAGTATTGGGGCGCCTGCCTTTACACGCACATGACATGAACTTTAATGGCATCCCAGTCTTAGTCCGTAGGGTTCAATATTGAGTTGGCCCACCCTTTGCAACTATAACAGCTTCAGCTCTTCTGGGAAGGCTGTCCACAAGGTTTAGGAGTGTGTCTATGGAATGTTTGACCATTCTTCCAGAAGTGCATTTGTGAGGTCAGGCACTGATGTTGGACGAGAAGGCCTGGCTCACAGTCTTCGCTGTAATTCATCCCAAAGGTGTTCTATCAGTTTGAGGTGCAGGCCAGTCAAGTTCCTCCACCCCAAATTCGCTCATCCATGTCTTTATGGACATTGCTTTGTGCACTGGTCCAAATCATTTGGTGGAGGGGGGATTATGGTGTGGGGTTGTTTTTCAGGGGTTGGGCTTGGCCCCTTAGTTCCAGTAAAGGGAAGTCTTAAGGCGTCAGCATAGCAAGACATTTTGGACAATTTCATTCTCCCAACTTTGTGGGAACAGTTTGGGGATGGCCCCTTCCTGTTCCAACATGACTGCGCACCAGTGCACAAAGCAAGGTCCATAAAGACATGGATGAGCGAGTTTGGGGTGGAGGAACTTGACTGGCCTGCGGAGACTGCGAGCCAGGCCTCCTCATCCAACATCAGTGCCTAAACCTTGTGGACAGCCTTCCAGAAGAGTTGAAGCTGTTATAGGTGCAATGGGTGGGCCAACTCAATATTGAACCCTACGGACTAAGACTGGGATGACATAAAGGGTCATGTGCGTGGAAAGGCAGGCGTCCCAATACGTTTGGTAATATAGTATGTATGTATGTATGTATGTGTGTGTATATATATATATATATATATATATATATATATATATGTGTAAGTGTGTGTGTGTGTGTATGTGTATATATATATATATATATATATCGTGTACATACAGTATATACATACATACACATAGTAAATAATTAGCTTCAGGAGCTTATACACAAATTATTCTATTCACAGAACGGTCGGCCAGCGGGCAATAACTATTCAAACTTGGACAAAGAGCCTGGATGAAAATTACTGCTTCTCCATTTCTGCCTGTCAGCCTTTTCCGGCAATGAATAAAGCCGGGTATGATTACCGCGACTGATAAATGGAGATTGCAGCGGCCCCCGAGCTGTCAATAAAAATATAAGGCGCAACAGAAACTGCTTACATTAACATAAGAAATTCCATATCAATGTGGATTAGGAGACACATAATGCAGTTTCTTTTAAAGGGTCAGTCTGTGAAAGCCTTGGAATGAGCACATGTTCAGCTATTATGTAGGCATGATTCGCTTTTAAAGACAGACCCTCGGTATGTTTCGTCATTCAGGAAAACACTGATGGCTTTTTTCCATTGAATGATGGTGCGAAAATAATGAAAACTGCTCATTGAACTTTGGACGGAGTTTTACGTCATCCAGAGTTGGGTTTGTTAGGATGGCGATAGACATCAGAGGGAGGCGGGCGGGACCGCGTGTGCAATACTATTGATCAACAGGTGATGCAAATGTTTGACTCATTATGCTTTTGTTATAAACACCAATAAGCTGTCTCCAAACGCGTCACCTAAAACTGATCGATAACTCTTAAACCCCCCCCGGTCCATAAACGCTTAGTCCTAAACTTCGGTGATCCGAAACAGCAAAGGAGCCCATTGTGGTATGTAATGCTGATGCTGGTGTGTCAAATAGGCATGGTATTGTATAGGTTGGAAGCAGAAAGTAGCACATTTTTGTGTATCACCATAAACTGAGGAAGTAGCATTTGTGAGAAACGCGTTGTTTCAGTTAAATAAAGCTCTGTAATATTTGTCAATCATGATGACTCCAATACATCCCTAGACACACCATATCTGCATTACACACCACGACAGGCGCCTCTGCAGTTTTGGACCACTAACTGGCCTTTTTTTTTGCCTTTTGCTCAATACACATATTCACCAGCACACCATGGATCTTCAATTGTAGTCCAAAACTTGTATTGTAGAGAGATCACATCACAAAGAAATAAGTGCAATGTTTCCAAGCCAAGCAGGACCCCTTCCTCAGGCATATGGCCTTTTTTTCCCTCCCTCTATCGAAGAAGTTTACCACCTACCTGAGAGCCCCTAAGAGGATGCACAATTAGGACCCCTGAGGCAACAAGAGCGATCAGACCTGCATGGAAACAGGGGTTTTCTCAACTTGCACCCTTGCACCTTCACCTACTACTTACATTTTCTTTCTTTAGTTCACCTCTATACCATAGAAGCACACTACACTAGAAGGGTTCTCCCACCTTTCCTCTTTCTTCTTTTCTGGTGGACAACCCAAACCATCCTATGGGTCTTTTCATTTTGCCATTTCAGTTTGTCCCCTCAGACCTTTGAGGACCACCACCATTCAAATCCCACAGCCTGGAGCTGGCCATTCACAGAGCTAATTTTGGGCGGTTCCTGATGAAATTCTAGCTGTGGGTGGACCTCCTAAAAAAAGGACTACCTACATTTTCTTTCTTTAGTTCACCTCTATACCATATAAGCACACTACACTAGAAGGGTTCTCCCACCTCTCCTCTGTCTTCTTTTCTGGTGGACAAACCAAACCATCCTATGGGTCTTTTCATTTTGCCATTTCAGTTTGTCCCCTCGGACCTTTGAGGACCACCACCATTGAAATCCCACGGCCTGGAGCTGGCCATTCATAGAGCTAATTTTGGGCGGTTCCTGATGAAAATCTAGCTGTGGGTGGACCTCCTAAAAAAATTGTTAAAAAATTAAAAAATAAATAAAATGTGAAAATAATAAAATAATAAAAATAAAAACTATTGACACCGTCCACTGCCCTACTGGCACCAATATCTGCCCTATTGACACCGTCAATGTTTTAATACGTTTGTTTACATTTATTTATATTTATATATACAGTGGATATAGAAAATAATCACCCCCCCCTTTGAAATAATCACATTGTGTTGCTTTGTAGCCTGAAATGAAGACAGACACAGTTTTTGTTTTATCCAGCTGTATTTACTCTTTACTGTGCAACTTTTAACATCCTAATGAAAGATATAACACCAACATGTTAGAAAAAAATTGTTCAAAAACAGTGAGTTGAAAAGAGGATCACCCGCCTCCTGAAAACAACTTGTAGACGCAATCAGGTGTAGCTAATCATCTTCTCAATGGCACACAAAGCCATTTGACTTTCAACTGTGATCAGCTGTGGTCATTTTGATTACCTCAGCATGAAAAGAGCTTTCCTGGAGCATTTCAGTCCCCTGGTAGTGCAATTGAAGCAAACAATCAACTATGGGTGGCAAGGCAAGTAAAACACCGCACAAGGCAATAAACCCATCATGATATCCATCCTGTTGATGAAGAAGAGGTGCTGGCTCCCGGTGGATGGCAAGGCATTGTTACCAGGATGTCCGGGATAAAGTTGTGGACAGGCACAAGTCAGGAGATGGATACAAAAAAAAAATTCAAAGGCTTTATCAATGCCTAGAAGCACAATGAAGTCTATTATTAACAAGTGGAAGGTATTTGATACAACACAGACCCTCCTTGGATCAGGATGTTGCTCTAAAGTGGATGAAAGTGCCAGGAGGAAACTGGTCAGAGAAGTTACCAAGAGGCCTACAGCAACTCCTGAAGCAGTTGCAGGAATTTATGACAAAGAGTGGTCATTGTGTGCATGTGACAACAACACCACAAATTCTCCACTAATGTGGCTTGTATGGGAGGGGTGCAAGACAAAAGGCACTCCTCAAGAAAGGAGGAAAACGCTCCTTGAAGATTCTGAGGCCACATGGAAAAAGGTGTTATGGTCAGATGAGACTAAAATTGAATGATTCGGCCTCAACACCAAACAATGTCTGGTGGAAATCCAATACAGCTCACCATCCAAATGACACCATTCCTACAGTAAAGCATGGAGGTGGTAATATTCTGTTATGGGGTGTTTCTCTGCAGCAGGGACTGGAGCACTTGTCAGGATAGAAGGAAAAATGGATGGGGCAAAATACCATCAAATTCTTGAGGAAAATCTGCTGCCCTCTGCCAGAAAGTTGTCAATGGGAAGAAGGTTTACTTACCAACATGACAATGACCCAAAGCACACAGTAAACATTACCACACAGTAGCTGAAGGGGAAAAGGTGAATGTCCTTGCATGGCCTAGTCAGGGCCCAGACTTAAACCCCATTGAAAATCTGTGGAATGACTTGAAGGCTGCAGTCCACAAACGGTCATCATCAAATTAAACTGAACTTGAGCAGTTCTGCAAAGAAGAACGGGCAAATATTGCAAAGTCTAGATGTGCAAAGTTAGTAGCGACAAATCCCAACAGACTAAAGACTGTAAATAAAGCAAATGGTGGTTCAACAAAATACTGACACAAGGGGGTGATCCTTTTTCCAACTCAGTGATTCTATTTTCTTATTTTTTTTTTGTTTTTTTCTGACATGTTGGTGTTATATCTTTCACTTGGATGTTATAAGCTGCACTAGCAAATACAGCTGGATAAAACAAAAACTGTGTTAATTTCAGGCTGGGGGGGGGGTGATTCTTTTCTATACCAACTGTGTATATATATATATATATATATATATATATATATATATATATATATGTATATATATCAGAGTTAGGCTAATATTCATTACCTATTTAGAAATGGCGGGAAGGAACCATGCCTAGTTCTTCACTACGACAAGGTGGTGTTGTGTCCTATTCCATCCTTCTTGCCTAGGGTGGTGTCGGCCTTTCATTTAAATCAGGACATTGTTTTGCCTTCTTTCTTGTTTCGTGTGTAGCTAGTTTCAAAGTTGAAATTTTGATTGCAAGCTCTTGTCCTCTGTTATTTTGCCGTATTACAGCTGTATGCTAATAAGTTATGATTGCTTCTGTGTTGTTCTCTAAATGTAAGTTAATTAAGAGGCGTAAACCTTCTTCCTGATTAACGTTGCAAACAAGTATACATGAAGTTGGATTTAATTGCTTCGTGGTAGGTTTCCAAAGCAGCAGGATCACTTAAGACCTGACTCTTGGATGAACCTGATTTCTTTGATGTCTGGATTGGGTTTGGAGCGCTGCTAACTGTTCAGCTTTCTTCATTTCTAAAAACTATTTATGATTGCTTAAAGTGGTCCTATCATCAGATCTACAGTGCCTTGAAAAAGTATTCACACCCCTTGAAATTTTCCACATTTTGTCATGTTACAACCAAAAATGTAAATGTATATTTTTGGGATTTTATGTGATAGACCAAAACAATGTGGCACATAATGGTGAAGTGGAAGGAAAATGATAAATAGTTTTCAAAATTTTTTACAAATAAATATGTACTTTGTAGAACCACCTTTCGCTGCAATTACAGCTGCAAGTCTTTTTGGGGATGTCTCTACCAGCTTTGCACATCTAGAGAGGGACATTTTTGCCCATTCTTCTTTGCAAACTAGCTCAAGCTCTGCCAGATTGGATGGAAAGCGTCTGTGAAGAGCAATTTTCAAGTCTTGCCACAGATCCTCAAATGGATTTAGGTCTGGACTTTGACTGGGCCATTCTAACACATGAATATGCTTTGATCTAAACCATTCCATTGTAGCTCTGGCTGTATGTTTAGGGTCGTTGTCCTGCTGGAAGTTGAACCTCCGCCCCAGTCTCAAGTCTTTGCAGATTGAAACAGGTTTTCTTTTAAGATTGCCCTGTATTTGGCTCCATCCATCTTCCCATCAACTCTGACCAGCTTCCCTGTCCCTGCTGAAGAAAAGCATTTCCACAACATGATACTGCCACCACCATGTTTCACAGGGGGTGGTGTGTTCAGGGTGATGTGTAGTGTTAGTTTTCCACCACACATAGCGTTTTGCTTTTAGGCCAACAAGTTCAATTTTGGTCTCATTTGACCAGAGCACCTTCTTCCAAATGTTTGCTGTGTCCCCCACATGGCTTCTTGCAAACTGCAAATGGGACTTCTTATGGCTTTTTTTCAACAATGTCTTTCTTCTTGCCACTCTTCCATAAAGGTCAGATTTGTGAAGTGTACGACTAATAGTTGTCCTGTGGATTCTCCCACCTGAGCTGTGGATCTCTGCAGCTCCTCCAGAGTTACCATGGACCTCTTGACTGCTTCTCTGATTAATGTTCTCCTTGCCCGGCCTGTCAGTTTAGGTGGACGGCCATGTCTTGGTAGGTTTGCAGTTGTGCCATACTCTTTCCGTTCTCGAATGATTGAACAGTGCTCTGTGAAATGTTCAAAGCTTGGGATATTTTTTATAACCTAACCCTGCTTTAAACTTCTCCACAAGTTTATTTTTGACCTGTCTGATGTATGGACTCTATTTACTAATTAGGTGACTTCTGAAGGCAATTGGTTCCACTAGATTTTAGTTAGGGGGATCAGAGTAAAGGGGGGCTGAATACAAATGCACGCCACACTTTTCAGATATTTATTTGTAAAAAATGTTGAAAACCATTTATCATTTTCCTTCCACTTCACAATTATGCGCCACTTTGTGTTGGTCTATCATATAAAATCGAAATAAAATACATTTATGTTTTTGGTTGAAACATGACCAGCTGGTTGTTGCTGCTGCACCCTTATACTGCAGGCTGTGCCCAGGAAGAAGCGCAAATAAGCAATCACGCAAAACTGGGGAAAATTATTACACTGTGCTTAGAATAGCACATATTTCACTTGGCCTCATTCATAAATTAATATGAATTTCTGGTATGACAAAAAGGTGAAAATGGTGGCAGTTATCACACATACCGCTCGCTTATGTGGCAGAAACCACATAGCAGATGTCGCTATTCACAGCCTAATATATGGATAATGAACTCACACCTGCTTTAGTGATTTCTGTAGAACTGCCTCTAGATGTTCAGGTTTCAAATTAAATATAAATATTCTCAAGAAAGAACCTTGCATTAATTAATTTTGCGTTATTATAGTTTATCGTCAACATAATTGATTCTTTTAGTATAAATTCCAGAGAGGAAATAGACTTACTGGATTAAAGGAAAACTCACAAATTACAGAATTTTATATATATATATATATATATATATATATATATATATATATATATATACAGTGGGGACGGAAAGTATTCAGACCCCCTTAAATTTTTCACTCTTTGTTATATTGCAGCCATTTGCTAAAATCATTTAAGTTCATTTTTTTCCTCATTAATGTACACACAGCACCCCATATTGACAAAAAAAACACAAAATTGTTGACATTTTTGCAGATTTATTAAAAAAGAAAAACTGAAATATCACATGGTCCTAAGTTTTCAGAGCCTTTGTTCAGTATTTAGTAGAAGCCCCTTTTGATCTAATACAGCCATGAGTCTTTTTGGGAAAGATGCAACAAGTTTTTCACACCTGGATTTGGGGATCCTCTGCCATTCCTCCTTGCAGATCCTCTCCAGTTCTGTCAGGTTGGATGGTAAACGTTGGTGGACGGCCATTTTTAGGTCTCTCCAGAGATGCTCAATTGGGTTTAAGTCAGGGCTCTGGCTGGGCCATTCCAGAACAGTCACGGAGTTGTTGTGAAGCCACTCCTTCATTATTTTAGCTGTGTGCTTAGGGTCATTGCCTTGTTGGAAGGTAAACCTTCGGCCCAGTCTGAGGTCCTGAGCACTCTGGAGAAGGTTTTCGTCCAGGATATCCCTGTACTTGGCCGCATTCATCTTTCCCTCGATTGCAAGCTGAAAAACACCTCCACAGCATGATGCTGCGACCACCATGCTTCACTGTTGGGACTGTATTGGACAGGTGATGAGCAGTGCCTGGTTTTCTCCACACATACCGCTTAGAATTAAGGCCAAAAAGTTCTATCTTGGTCTCATCAGACCAAAGAATCTTATTTCTCACCATCTTGGAGTCCTTCAGGTGTTTTTTAGCAAACTCCATGTGGGCTTTCATGTGTCTTGCACTGAGGAGAGACTTCTCTGCCATAAAGCCCCATCTGGTGGAGGGCTGCAGTGAAGGTTGACTTTCTACAACTTTCTCCCATCTCCCGACTGCATCTCTGGAGCTCAGCCACCTCGATCTTTGGGTTCTTCTTTACCTCTCTCACCAAGCCTCTTCTCCCCCGATAGCTCAGTTTAGCCGGACGGCCAGCTTTAGGAAGGGTTCTGGTCGTCCCAAACATCTTCCATTTAAGGATTATGGAGGCCACTGTACTCGTAGGAACCTTAAGTGTGGCAGAAATTTTTTTTATAACCTTGGCCAGATCTGTGCCTTGTCACAATTCTGTCTCTGAGCTCTTCAGGCAGTTCCTTAGACCCCATGATTCTCATTTGCTCTGACATGCACTGTGAGCTGTAAGGTCTTATATAGACAGTGTGGCTTTCCTAATCAAGTCCAATCAGTATAATCAAACACATCTGGATTCAAATGAAGGTGTAGAACCATCTCAAGGATGATCAGAAGAAATGGACAGCACCCGAGTTAAATATATGAGTGTCACAGCAAAGGGTCTGAATACTTAGGACCATGTGATATTTCAGTTTTTCTTTTTTAATAAATCTGCAAAAATGTCAACAATTCTGTGTTTTTCTGTCAATATGGGGTGCTGTGTGTACATTAATGAGGAAAAAAATGAATTTAAATGATTTTACAAATGGCTGCAATATAACAAAGAGTGAAAAATTTAAGGGGGTCTGAATACTTTCTGTCCCCACTGTATATATATATATATATATATATATATATATATATATATATATATATATATATATATATATATACACACACACACAGAGAGAGAGAAAAAATCCTCTTCTCTTTCTATGCCGCCTATATATAATTTTTTTTTTTTTCTTTTTTCCATTATTGTTACAAACAGTCATCTTATATTCAGGAAGTCCAGGCAGGATTCAGAAAACATAGAAATGTTTTATGTAACAGGAGTGATCATATCAGAAGGTTGTTACTAAGGGCACCAAAAGTTTTGTTTCTACAGACTAGTTAGAACATTCATGTCCTGTTCTAACCTCTCTCACATGTGACTTCTTTTGTCTTCATTATTTTAGTCTAGCCTTTAGTTTCCTCTCCTTCTCACCTCTCCAGTATTTTCTTTCTTTTCTCCTCTCCTCATCCTACCTCTCCTTTCTCTTCTTCTCTCTCTCCTCACCCCTCCGCACCTTTCCTCTGTTCTCCTTCTCATCTCTCCTATCCTCCTCAGCTCTCTTTTCTTCTCCTAGTCCTGAACTTTCCTGTGTCTTTTAATACTCACCTCTCGTCTTCTATCCTCTCCTTTTTTCCTTGTCTATCATCTTCTCTCCCGTCCTCCTCACCATTCCTGTTTTTTCAATTCCACTACTCTCCTCCTTAGCCCACCTTTCTTCTTTCCTCTCCTTCTCCTCTGCTTTCCTGTGTCTTCTCCTCTCCTCTACACCTCTTCATTTTTTTTCTCTCCTCCTCTCCTCTCCTCCTCACCATTCCTGTTTTTTCTCTTCCACTACTCTCCTCCTGAGCTATCCTTCCTTCTCTCCTCTTCTTCTCATCTGCTTTCCTGTGTCTTCTCCTCTTCTCTACACCTCTCCTCTTTCTTTCATTCTCTCCTCCTCTCCTCAATGCCATTCCTGTTTTTTTGTCTTCCACAACTCTCCTACTGAGCTCTACTTTGTTCTCACCT
This sequence comes from Aquarana catesbeiana, assembly GCF_042186555.1. Taxonomy (NCBI): domain Eukaryota; kingdom Metazoa; phylum Chordata; class Amphibia; order Anura; family Ranidae; genus Aquarana; species Aquarana catesbeiana. The sequence goes on along the minus strand of NC_133334.1, from coordinate 265,707,241 downwards.
CTCTTCCTTCTCAACTTTCCTCTGTCTTCTTCTCTCTTACTCAACTCTGTTCTTCTATCCTCTTCTCCTCATCTCTCGTCTTCTCTTCTGTCCTCCTTGCCATTCCTGTTTCCTCTCTGCCACTATTCTTCTTCTGAGTTCTCCATTCTTCTCTCCCCTCTTCCTCCTCTACTTCCCTAAGTCTTTTCCTCCCCCCCTCACCTTTCCTCTTCATTACTCTCCTCTTCTCTTTTCTGTTCCCCACCATTCCTGTTTTTTTTTCTCTTCCTCCCCACCTTTCCTGTGCATGTTCCTGTGTATTCAACTTTCCTCTTCTTTTCGCTCCTTTTCTCCTTGCTTCGCCTCTCCTCTTCTCTCACCTGCTCCTCTTCACCACCGTTTCTCTTTTTTCTCCTCTCCACTCCTCTCCTTTCCTCTCTTCCTTACCTCATTTTTCCTCTCCTCTTCTTCTCTTCTACACCTCTTTCACCTCATCCTTACAGTATATTTCTTTTTATTTTCTCTCCAACTCATATTCAGTGTCTCCTCATCTTCTTACTTCTCTTTTTCCTCCATCCTTTTCCTCCCCTTCATCCTGTATCCTACCCCTGTGCATCAAGCAACATACATTGCTTGCCTTAACAGGAAGGTACAGTACAAAGTCACGTAGGTTAACATTTGTGTGTTGGAAAAAAAGTCACTAGGCAGTTTACTTTTCTCTAGAGGCAAGGCCAATCTCCAGCAGTGATGAAGGCCTTATCTCTAAATGGGGCTGCAATGGTCCTTAGGGAGAGGGAGAAATACCAGGTGACTGTTTGGTGCTTCCCTGGGTATTTTCCCTGCCTTTCCTAAATGAGAGAATTGAAAAGGAGATCCACTTAAAAGAGATTAAACTAAATGTAAGTTTGAAGGACCTTTGGCACAGTAAAGGCAGAAGACTGAGGTCCAGGGCCGGCTTCTCTGGAAGTGAAAGAGGCCACTTTACTGAACGTAGGAGAGTGGAGTCAGAAAAAGGTCCACTTGCCAGGTTCTTGTTTAACTTTAAAGAGAATGAGTGTGGTGGACTCACAAGAAGGGTGAGAAGGGATGCATGTTTGGGATGAAGGGATGCATGTTTGTCATCCTTTGTTCATTATATCGGGCTAACACAAAATATAAAACAGACTTTTCTGAAAAGATTTAAATGAAGATTGTTCCTTTTACAACATGTCTCTGAAAAGTTGTGAGATAATTGTAAAGTTTGCAATGCTTATAAAAAACATCTCTGAACGTGTTCTTTCCTCTTTTTATTGGATGTGCAGATAAGAACATGTATTTTATTGACAGGTAGCACTTTTATTATCACTATCTATATACATTTTTCTCCCACTTTGAAAAGTAAAGATGGATTTTGACCTCTGAATAAGAGAGGTAATCTTAAAAGCTTCTGTTGAAAATATATGTTGTTAGGATGGGAAAAAGAGAAAATCTAAAGATGGGTGAACTAGGGTATTATCTTTGTGTCACACGGCCTTTTTCTATTCACATTATATTTTAAAGTAAAAAGAAAAGATGTGCAGCCAATGCTTCCTATGTAAAAATAGACATCAGGCTGTATATTAAAGATTTGGAAAGCAATTGACTAAAGTTCTGGATGTGATACAATATATCTCCAAATGTATGTGGAGACCTGACCATGACAGCTACCGATATGGACGCTTAACCGGATGATTGAGTTCAGGTGTTTACAGCGAAAAGACTTGTTAATGCTACAGCACACAATGACCTTTTTTAGACCTAACCATCACACCTACATTTTTGGACACCACACCAAATTTTTGAGTTCAGGTGTTTCCAGTGAAGGGTCCTGTTTATGTTACAGCATACAAACACATTTTAGACCATTATAAACTTGGGGAAGACTCTTCTGTTCTAGCATGACTGTGCCCCTTTGCACAAAGCCAGTTCCTTATAGAAAGGGTTGAACCAGTTTGGTATGGAGGAACTCAAGTGGCCTTCCTAGAGCCTTTACCTCAACCCTATCGAAGACCTTTGGGATGAATTGAAATGGCAATTGTGAGGCAGGTCTTTTCATTCAACATAAACATCTGACCTCACAAATGGCCCTTGGGCTGAATGGCCAAAATGTTTATGGATACACCCCAACATCTTGTGAAGAACTGTCCCAGAAGAGCGGAGGATGTTATAGCTCTAATGAAGGAGAAGTGGGTCTCTGTTAATGGATTTGCCCCTCTCTGTTGGAGCTATTACATGCTTTTGGAATGGGATGTTCAAAAGCTAAAATAGATATAATAGGCAGATGTCCACAAACATTATTTTAAAAAATAATAGAAAACAGGAAATTAGTTGATACGGGCCCCGTCTAAACTTATACAGTATATGTTTATCCACAAAGGCTTGGCTATACAGTGTATAATTTAACAATTTCTCAGGAACTTTGTTCATCAGCTGGTTTTAGACTTTAGGGCTCAAATGTTCCTTACCAAGAAATGTTGGTATTTTTAGTCACCATAATTATCAGACACCTCTAAACCCGACTAATTTTCAGCTTGGCATACTATGTGTGCCACCATTGGCTACTCCACTTGCTCCATCCCTTGCTGTCTCAATCAAAGGTGTCCGTTTATGAAGCAGTGAAATATATTCACTGCTTCCTTCTCTGGCATTCTCGAGAGTGATGAAGAATAATGGCAAAAGGGTCTTTGGACCACTGTACCACTTTGCAGAGTGATTGTGGTGTAGAAAACCCCATCTTGGAGTGAGCCATCAGATTCGCTGTTCTGACTCTCATGGGCCGCTTCACTCATATCTAAAGGCTCACTTCAATGGGTGTTTCCTGAGTTTGAGGTGTGTTTGTAATGCACAGCAAAGATAGGTCAACAAAATCCCATTGACTGAAATTGAACAGTACACATGGCATGGGTGCATTTCACCTACTTTGCTTTGCGTTGCATTTCTTTGGACCTAGCATTTTCTATTTAGGTGTATTTGAACTGCAGTCAAAGCAGGTTGAATGCAGACTGCTCTTGTCAAATGCTTAATTTTCCTTTTGATGCAACCTTTGACTAGTCAACATGAACCCTTACAAAACAAAACCGGAGAAATTCCCTACTCAACTTACCGTCCAGCCTGCAACCAATAAAATTATCTTGTCTAACAGTATATGTTAAAAAGAGGGGTTTAGTCTTCACACGTTTGCAAATACATGCGTAAACTACAGAGCCCCGTCAAGGCACCCCTGTATTTTCTGTAGTCCTAACTCTAAATTTGGAGAGCCTCCACAATGGAAACACATGCATTAGAACTGGTGAACACTTATGATGCGGCACTGAGAGTTTGCCCTGATGGGCACTGGTGAGGCAGCACTGATGAGCACTGGTGAGTAAAATACACTCTTCAAATGTGCTTTAAAATGCATGGTTTTCCCTTTTATGAACAAGAAAATAATGGCGTTATGCAGTTGGGCTGGTATAATAATGCTATGGGGCTGGACTGAAATGATTTCCAGAAATAACGTATATATCATACAATCATTACATAAACACATACACTGCATATATACTTTGTAGACATGTGCAATTTGTTTCGTTCCGAATACATTTTTTAAAGAATTCTGACAAATTCGTTAATTCAGAAATATCAGAATCTTTGTATTTCCAAATTTTTCCGAATATTCGGAAATTCGCAAATTCAAAATTTTGGTAATCCGAAAATTAGAAAATTCGGAAATTTAGAAATTCAAAAATCTGGAAATTAAAAAATTAAAAAATTCAGAAATTTGAAAATCCGAAAATAAGAATGAAAATCTGAAAATTCTAAAGAACGAAAACCCGAAAATTTGATAATCTGAAATAATTTGGCTGTTAGTAAACGTAACAAATACGAATTTATCTGAAGTTACAAATTATCCGAAATAATGAATGCCGTATCTAAACAAATGGAATGTAACAAATTAATATTAAATAACAATAATAATAAAAGACTTTGTATTTTTATTATTTATTATTATTAATTTGTTCTGTTCCATTTGTTTAGATGTGGCATTCGTTATTTCAGATAATTCGTAACTTCCGATAAATTCGTATTCGTTATGTTCACTAACAGCCAAATTTGAAAGGAAGTTCCAATACATATAATTTAATAGTTATTAGTTAGTTAGTTACTGTATTTTCAGATTTTCGCATTTTCAAATTTTTGGATTTTCAAATTTTCGGATGTTCTAATTTACCCATTTTCTAATTTTTGTATTTTCGAATCTATGAATTTTCGGATTCCGAATTTCTCAATTTTCAAATTTTTGAATTTACAAATTTACGAATCCTGAATTTTTGAATTTACAAATTTACGAAAAAAAATAAAAATAAAACGAAAACTAACACATTTTTCGGCAGTGCACATGTCTAATAATTTGAGGAAAATATGCTTAGAAAATAGTTTACCATTTGCCAATAAAAAAAATATATATATGTCCCCGGATTTCATTCTAAAAATCTGGTCACCTTACAGTTATAGGTGGGGGCAGTTCCATTTGTTTGAACATGAACCCTTAGACTGACTCTACAGATAGACTTGTGCCACTGCAGCAGAACTGTATGTGGATGTAAGGTATTCTGCTTCATAATACATTGATTTTATTGCTTTCCTGCATCAGAAGATCTTTTTGTCTAGTAAAATAGTAATAATAATAAAACAACTAATATAAATGACACTTCCATAAGGCTAGTTGATTATTGTAAGAAATACATTTCTATAGTTACATAGTTAGTCAGGTTGAAAAAAGGCACAAGTCCATCTAGTTCAACCATAAAAAATAAATACAATTAAAATAAAAAATATCATACAATCCCATACACCCAATCCTATACCCACAGTCGCTCTAGAGCAGTGGTTCTCAACCTTACTAGTGCCGTGACCCCTGGATAGAATTTCCCAAGTTGTTGGGACCCCTAACAGGGGGGGGTTCTGGGGGATGTGATTAGGGTGGGGGTATTTGGGGGTGTGATCATGGTGGCGGGGGGCATCTGGGGGGTGTGATCAAAATGGAGATATATGGGAGCTGTGATCAGGGTAGAGGGATCCGGGGGGTAATCCAAGTGGGGGGGTGTGATCATGGTGGCTGAGGTATCTGGGGGTGTGATCAGGATGGGGGTATTTGGGGGTATGATCATGGTGGTGGGGGCGTATCTAAGGGGGGGGGTTGGTCAGGGTGGGGGTGTAATCAAAGTGGGGGTATATGGGAGCTGTGATCGGGGTAGACAGATCTGGGGGGGTGATCCGAGTGGGGAGGGGGTTTCGAGTGGGGGTATGATCAGAGTGGGGGTATGATCAGAGTGGGGGGGGGTATCTGGGGTTGTGATCAGTGTGAGGGTATGGGGGGGTGTGATCAGGGTGGGGGTATGATAAGAGTGGGGGGGTATCTGGGGATATGATCATGGTGGTGGGGGCGTATCTAAGGGGGGGGTTGGTCAGGGTGGGGGTGTGATCAAAGTGGGGGTATATGGGAGCTGTGATCGGGGTAGAGGGATCTGGGGGGGTGATCCGAGTAGGGAGGGGGTTTCAGGGGGATGTGATCAGGGTGGGGGTATCTGGGGGTGTGATCAGAGTGAGGGTATCGGGGGTGTGTGATCAGGGTGGGGGTATCTAAAAGTCCATGAGTTAAGGGGTGTAAATTACTTGCCTCGCCCCGGACACTGACAACCCAGGCTATGCCACGGCCCGCAGGGGATCGCAGAAGAAGAGGATCGGGGCAGCTCTGTGTAAAACCATTGCACAGAGCAGGTAAGTATAATGTTTGTTTGTAAACCCTTATTTATTTATTTAATTTTTTTACTATCACGAATGCAGCCACCACATACTGTATAAGGAGAGGTAAGCTTCAATTAATAACATTTTTGTTCCTGGGTTTAAATACGCTTTGCTCATTCCAGTATCTATGGTGCTGCACCCTCTCTAAGCTCATTTGCTGGTATGAATCATTGGAACATAATATGTTCTTATACCTTCCACCTCTTGCAGACTTCTCCGCGCTGTATATTAAATGTTCTGTGTATTCATTACTGGGTCCTTGTAAACAACTAATCCATTAGAAGTTGCAGGGAAAGCAAGCTTTCTTCTGTAGCATTAATTCCCATTTATATTCATCTCTATTTTTGCCAGAGAATTGCAGCGGAATAAGAAAATGGCATGAGCAGATGAAGCGTAGGAAAGAGAAAGAGAACCGTTTATTCAATAAGAGGGAAAAATGTACATTTCCATATAACATTTCGTTATAATGCCATCCACTATCATTTAGAAAATGCTCGGCTTCGTTAAAACTCTGGCCTGAAAATGTGAGATTGCGGTTTAAAATAAATTTGTTTGCCATTTTCAGTGTAAAAGTCTTACCTAAGAGCAGGCACCTTCCAATATTTGCTATCACCTTAAAGAGGAAGTAAACCCTAGCAAACTAACTCTATACAATATGAACAAATTTGCACCATATGGGAAGCAAGAGTAACAGGGGCGACGCAAGAAAAAGGCGGAATCAGGACTGGTACAGAAACAAGGCGAACAGCAGTAAGGGAACAGAATGCAAGGATAGCACAAGATCAGGATTGATCTGGCAGCAAGCAGGGCAATCAAAACACTGACGCAAGTTGCAATTATAGAGCTGGGGCTTAAGCACCCTCCCAGCAGCTGGCGTCAGGTGGAACTGATGGCAGGAATCTGCTGGCTGCTGGGAGACACCTGCTGGTGGTCACTGGAACTACAGCTTTCAGCCCAGAGAACCACAGTTCCACCAGCAGGTGAACCAGGACCTGACATCCAGGAACCCTGTGGGTTTTCATGGAACCTTGGTTGAGAATATCTCATCTCAAAAAGTTGGATGGCATATTGGAGCAGATCAGTCGGTCACAACTCCAGGAACCCCTAGCAATCTCTAGAGCAGTCTTTCTCAACCTTTTCAACAAAAAAGGAACCCTTGAAATAACTTTCCGGTCTCGGGGAACCCCTGCTAAAAATGACTATATCTACAACTCATGATACATTAGTGTGGTGGTCAGTGGGAAGAATGCTCCTTACACTTGTGGTCATTGGGAGGAATTCCCCCCTTATAGGTAGCTAAAAAGATCAATGGTGTCAGTGGAAACTTATTTGAGAGGCAGAAATTGTCATTGCTCAAGGAACCCCTAGCACCCCCTGGAGGAACCCTATGGTTCCACGGAACCCTGGTTGAAAAACCTTGATCTAGAGCAGGGGTAGGCAACCTCGACCCTCCAGCTGTTTTGAAACTACAAGTCCCATGAGACATTGCAAGATCCTAACAATCACAGGCATGACTCCTAGAGGCAGAGGCATGATGGGAGGAGGACTTGTACTTTCAACACAGCTGGAGGGCCGAGGTTGCCTATCCCTGCTCTAGAGGAACCCTGATTGAGAATAGCTGTTCTACCTCATCTCAAAAAGTTGGGCAGTTTATGGGAACAGGTCAATCAGTTACAACTCACCTTGGTTACAACGACCTCTGGAGAACCCTAGGGTTCTAAGGAACCCTAGCTACATGTAGCAAAAAGAAAGCAATGCTTTAAATAGGGTCCAGAAAAAAAGTTAAGGTATCGGTGCTCAAGCTGATAGTGTCTGCTACTCACACTTGATTGCAGAAATTGAAAGGATGAAAACCCAGGGACCCAAAAACATCCAATGGCAAAAGTTTTTATTCACTACAAGTTGCGTACAACATTGATAGGCCTTAGCCTTACAATTAAGACCTTATGGCCGAAATGCGTATGGATATCCATGTTGTACTCGCCCTGTAGCGAATAAACATTTTTGAAATGGGATGATTTGGGGTTTCCAGCTGTTCATCTTTTCAATCTCTATGGAGCCCTGGTTGGGAATGGCTCTATCCCATCTCAGAAAGTTGGGAGAAATGTGAAAACATCTTTTTTTTAGGCCAGCTATAAACACTTGATAAAGGACCCCACTCCCTTGACCCCCTTCTATTCAGAACTAGGAAGTTGTAGCCGAAGTTCTACCTTTTGGCTTGCTTTTTAGTTTGGCACAAGTTTACTTTTTAAAATAAGATTAGTTCTTTCCAAAAGATTTTTTTTTTTTTTCCGGTTTGTCAATATTTTTCCCTCGACACTGACTGTAAACACTGAGAAAATGTCACAAGGTTGCTAAATAGACATTGATACCCCGGGGGCCTCCAAACTGCCACTTGAGTGTACAATCAATTCCTCCCATTGACTTATTTTCCTTCCACATAAAACAAGGCGCACAAGCAACACACATAGTGTCCCATTCCAGGCTCTCGTTTGTATCTCGTTCGCGTCTTCGATCATTTGCCATTCTGTCCGCTCGCTGTAATGATTTATAGGCTTTTCCATCTTTTTCCCCCACATTTCAGAAATAATTGACAGGCTGGATACGGCGAACGCTCTTTAATACTGTCTGTGCTCCGCGTCTACTAGCACGGCACAGGCCGCAGGCTGTCATTGTCTGATGAGTGCAAAGTATCTTTCGGAAGCTCAGAAAGTGACAACACAAAGACACCTGGGCTCTCTGAAGACACCGTGCCATAATCCTGCGTCCACAAACCTTCATTTATACCAGGGCCGATCCTAGGGTCACCGGCGCCTGGGTGCAGAAATATTTCTGGCGCCCCCACATGGGCGTGGTCATCTTACCAACTCCTCCCCTTTACAAATGTTTCTATGGCAATGACTCAAACACAGAGATGCTCTCCTAAGAACTCTTTGTTACCCTAGGATCCTCCCATGATCTTTTAACAATAAAAAAAAAATACAGGAAAAGCGTAAACTAATGAGACCTGGAGGGGAGTCTCTCTGATGCACACAAAGAGGGCTTCTGTTAGAGAGTCTGTTAGAAAGAACCCCCAGACATAGTACAGGAGATGATCAGAGACTGCAGACATAGATCAGGAGATGATCAGAGACTGCAGACATAGTACAGGAGATGGTCAGAGACTGCAGACATAGTACAGGAGATGTCAGAGACTGCAGACATAGTACAGGAGATGATCAGAGACTGCAGACATAGTACAGGAGATGATCAGAGACTGCAGACATGATACAGGAGATGATCAGAGACTGCAGACACAGTACAGGAGATGGTCAGAGACTGCAGACATAGTACAGGAGATGGTCAGAGACTGCAGACATAGTACAGGAGATGATCACAGACTGCAGACATAGTACAGGAGATGATCAGAGACTGCAGACATGATACAGGAGATGATCAGAGACTGCAGACACAGTACAGGAGATGGTCAGAGACTGCAGACATAGTACAGGAGATGGTCAGAGACTGCAGACATAGTACAGGAGATGGTCAGAGACTGCAGACATAGTACAGGAGATGATCAGAGACTGCAGACATAGTACAGGAGATGATCAGAGACTGCAGACATGATACAGGAGATGATCAGAGACTGCAGATATTGTACAGGAGATGATCAGAGACTGCAGACATAGTACAGGAGATGATCAGAGACTGCAGACATAGTACAGGAGATGATCAGAGATTGCAGACATAATACAGGAGATGGTCAGAGACTGCAGACATGATACAAGAGATGGTCAGAGACTACAGACATGATACAGGAGATGATCAGAGACTGCAGACATGATACAAGAGATGGTCAGAGACTGCAGACATGATACAGGAGATGATCAGAGACTGCAGACATAGTACAGGAGATGGTCAGAGACTGCAGACATGATACAGGAGATGGTCAGAGACTGCAGACATGATACAGGAGATGGTCAGAGACTGCAGACATGATACAGGAGATGATCAGAGACTGCAGACATAGTACAGGAGATGGTCAGAGACTGCAGACATGATACAGGAGATGGTCAGAGACTGCAGACATGATACAAGAGATGGTCAGAGACTGCAGACATGATACAGGAGATGATCAGAGACTGCAGACATGATACAGGAGATGATCAGTGACTGCAGACATGATACAGGAGATGATCAGAGACTGCAGACATGATACAGGAGATGATCAGAGACTGCAGATATTGTACAGGAGATGATCAGAGACTGCAGACATAGTACAGGAGATGATCAGAGATTGCAGACATAATACAGGAGATGATCAGAGACTGCAGACATAGTACAGGAGATGATCAGAGATTGCAGACATAATACAGGAGATGATCAGAGACTGCAGACATAGTACAGGAGATGATCAGAGACTGCAGACATAGTACAGGAGATGATCAGAGATTGCAGACATAATACAGGAGATGATCAGAGACTGCAGACATAGTACAGGAGATGATCAGAGATTGCAGACATAGTACAGGAGATGGTCAGAGACTGCAGACATAGTACAGGAGATGGTCAGAGACTGCAGACATGATACAGGAGATGATCAGAGACTGCAGACATGATACAGGAGATGATCAGAGACTGCAGATATGATACAGGAGATGGTCAGAGACTGCAGACATGATACAGGAGATGATCAGAGACTGCAGACATAGTACAGGAGATGGTCAGAGACTGCAGACATAGTACAGGAGATGGTCAGAGACTGCAGACATAGTACAGGAGATGGTCAGAGACTGCAGACATAGTACAGGAGATGATCAGAGACTGCAGACATAGTACAGGAGATGATCAGAGACTGCAGACATAGTACAGGAGATGATCAGAGACTGCAGACATGATACAGGAGATGATCAGAGACTGCAGATATTGTACAGGAGATGGTCAGAGACTGCAGACATAGTACAGGAGATGATCAGAGACTGCAGACATGATACAGGAGATGATCAGAGACTGCAGACATGATACAAGAGATGGTCAGAGACTGCAGACATGATACAAGAGATGATCAGAGACTGCAGACATAGTACAGGAGATGATCAGAGATTGCAGACATAATACAGGAGATGATCAGAGACTGCAGACATAGTACATATTGGCCGATCGGCCCTCTCACCTGACCCAGCGATACAGCAATGGTTCCTCTGATCAGGAGTCAGCTCACTCTGAATTGCCCATGGTGACTCCGCTGTATTCCTGCAATGACTCCATTCCTTTCAATGCCAGGGATGGCGCTAGGCTGTGTGTCTTTCCCTCTGGTGGTGCAGGGCAGCAGGGTTCTCTCTCTGATGGTGTTCTCTCAGCACTGTCCTCTCCCTCTGGAGTCCTGGGTGTACTTCCCTGAAAACTTTCCCAGGCTCCTGTCTCTCTCTCTCTCTCTCTCTTTCCCATTCAGCTGAGCATGTTGTGTGGGCTGCAGTTTCCGTGTTACAGTGGGGCTGCCAGTTCTCGGGACTATATGTCCCACAATCCTCTTCTCTGCTCCTTTTTTCTTTTCCATTAGTACAGACCCCCCAGGACAGACCCCCCTCCATTAGTACAGACCCCCCAGGACAGACCCCCCTCCATTAGTACAGAACCCCCTCCATTAGTACAGAACCCCATATTAGTACAGACCCCACCATTAGTACAGATCCCCCCTCCATTAGTACAAACCCCCCCTCCATTAGTACAGACCCCACCTCCATTAGTACAGACCCCACCTCCATTAGTACAGACCCCCTCATTAGTACAGACCCCCCAGGACAGACCCCCCTCCATTAGTAGAGACCCCCATATTAGTAAAGACCCCCCCTCCATTAGTACAGACCCCATTAGTACAGACCTCCCCTCCATTAGTACAGACCCCATTAGTTTAGAGCCCCCCCTCCATTAGTACAGACCCCATTAGTACAGACCCCATTAGTACAGACCCCCTCTCCATTAGTACAGACCCCCCAGGACAGACCCCCTCTCCATTAGTACAGACCCCCTCTCCATTAGTACAGACCCCCTCTCCATTAGTACAGACCCCCCTCCATTAGTACAGACCCCCCAGGACAGAACCCCTCTCCATTAGTACAGACCCCCCAGGACAGACCCCCCTCCATTATTAGAGACCCCCATATTAGTACAGACCCCCCTCCATTAGTACAGACCGCCTCTCCATTAGTACAGACCCCCCAGGACAGACCCCCCTCCATTAGTAGAGACCCCCATATTAGTACAGACCCCCCTCCATTAGTACAGACCCCATTAGTACAGACCGCCTCTCCATTAGTACAGACCCCATTAGTACAGACCCCCTCTCCATTAGTACAGCCCCCTCCATTAGTACAGCCCCCCCTGCACTAGTACAGCCCCCCTCCATTAGTACAGCCCCCCCTCCATTAGTGTAGCCCCCCTCCATTAGTACAGCCCCCCCTCCATTAGTACAGCCCCCCCCCTTCATTAGTACAGCCCCTCCATTAGTACAGCGTCCCCTCCATTAGTACAGCCCCCCCTCCATTAGTACAGCCCCCCCCCCTTCATTAGTACAGCCCCCCCCCTTCATTAGTACAGCCCCCCCTCCATTAGGGTACATATATACACCCGGGCGGCAGCTGAAGAGGAGAGAACAGTGTGCAGCCAGCCGCGCCGCCCGGGTGAAGAGCAGAGGAGTTTAAAGTAGGCAGGAGTGGGAGACACAGAGCAGAATGTGTCGGGCACATACCGCTCCTCCGCTCCCTCCCCCCCGCGCGACATCACTGTGCGGCTGGTCTCTCTCCACGCAGAGACCAGCAGCTCAGGAGGGAGGGGATTGAGCAGCACACACAGCGGCGGCGGCGGCGCCTTTCTTCTTTTAACACCGGCGGAGAGCGCCGCCGCCGGACGCAATCAAGAGGAGGAGGAGGAGGGAAGGGAGCACTCCGGCGCTTCAGCGCCCCCACCTCTCTGGCGCCTGGGTGCACTGCACCCCGTGCACCCCGTCTAGGACCGGCCCTGATTTATACCTTTGTGCATGGTTCTTCCTCAACCCTTTCATGTAAGAGAGTCAGTCGGGTCAAAAATAAACAGCAGTCTTTGGCAACATTCACAGGATCAGGTTCTGTGACCTTGACGTCCTTCATTCTGATTGTGAGCTGCTGGAGTCCCTGTACTGAATATTGCAAATCCTCCAGAGCAGCTGGGAGGTGCTTGCTCATTGAGTGAGTTAGGGAAGGATTCATCACTGGATGAAGCTATATGGCATCCAATGGCAAGCACGCAGGATTGTTTTTTTAGTTACAGGTCACAATTTTCTATGGAACATTTTTTTCCTTCCAAGCAGAGGGCTCCAAAAACATAAAAGCTCTCCTTTCTTCAGGGACCTACCTACAGAGAGGGGTGAGCTGGGGTCTGTGACATGATCAGGCATCAAGCAGTCAATAGATAGATACAGTGGGTATATAAAAGAATCACCCCCCCCCCCTTTAAAATAGTCACATGATGTTGCTTTGCAGCTTGAAATGAAGACAGACACAGTTTTTGTTTAATCCAGCTGTATTTACAAGTGAAAGATATAACCAGCAGCTAAACTTTTTTTGGGGGGGGTGGAAAACAAACCCCCCCCCCCCAGGTCCACACTTACCCCTCCATGGCATAGCCCCCTCAGGTCTGCACTCCCCCCCCCAGGCACTGACCCCCTCCCTCCATGGCATGGACCTCCCACACTCACCCTAGGGTGACCACATTTCCAAACTGCCATTCAGAGACCTTCTTCATTGCATGAATCTATCCACGGCCGCCGCTGCCACCCTCTATTCAGGCGCCTGGCCCCTTTTTGGGCACCTGGCGCCTGAATTACAGTGGTGGGGGGTGTTTTTGAAGCACCTGATTAGAGCCATAGGCTCTAATAGGTGCAAAAAAAGTGACCTACCATACTTGGCGCTCGCAGTTCACCCAGGTGTGTTAGATCAGCGAATGAATATTCGCTTTCCTAACACTGGACCGCCTCTCCGCCAATCAGGTGCTCGGGTCTATTACCCATCACCTGATTGGCTGAAATGACAGGCGTTGTGATCGGACGCCTATCAGGCGTCCAATCGCCTATAGGAGAGGACGGGAGGAGAGGACAGGAGAAGACATGGAGGAGCATGTCACTCGCCGCCGTCTCCCGCTGCCCCACCGAGACAGGGTAAGTGCCGGGCAGGCAGAGGGGGGGTCACAGTGGCAGCATTCGATGGGCACAGTGGCAGCATTCAATGGGCACAGTGGCAGCATTTGATGGGCACAGTGTGAGCATTTGATGGGCACAGTGGGAGCATTTGATGGCACAGTGGTAGCATTTGATGGGCACAGTGGCAGCATTCAATGGGCACAGTGGCAGCATTTGATGGGCACAGTGTGAGCATTTGATGGGCACAGTGGGAGCATTCAATGGGCACAGTGGCAGCATTTGATGGGCACAGTGTGAGCATTTGATGGGCACAGTGGGAGCATTTGATGGCACAGTGGCAGCATTTGATGGCACAGTGACAGCGTTTGATAGGCACAGTGGCTGCGTTTAATGGCATAGTGGCTGCGTTTGATGGGCACAGTGGCTGCGTTTGATGGGCACAGTGGCTGCGTTTGATGGGCACAGTGAGGCTGCAATTGATGGGTTTTGTTTCAGAATTTTTCAGTTTGCTCCCCCCCAAAAAAATTTGAGCACCACCCGCCACTGGTCTCTTCTCCCCTGTCTGTACCATGTGATAAAATTGACCAGTCACAGCTAGCAACACAGTTGTACACATTGAATGGCATAAAAGGAAGCCATACATTGTGTACAACTGTCACAATGAGCCGGTACACTGATCAGTCATTGGCCGTATTCCCTGGACATGACCAGTGACAGATCGTTCCTCTGCACGGCCCCATGAACTTCATGCCCAAGAGGGTTAAGGCAGTGCTGGAAAATAATGGTGGCCACACAAAATGTTGACACTTTGGGCCCAATTTGGACATTTTCACTTAGGGGTGTACTCACTTTTGTTGCCAGTGGTTTAGACATTAATGGCTGTGTGTTGAGTCATTTTGAGGGGACAACAAATTTACACTGTTATACAAGCTGAACACTCACTACTTTACATTGTAGAAAAGTGTCATTTCTTCAGTGTTGTCACATGAAAAGATAGAATAAAATATTTACAAAAATGTGAGGGGAGTACTCACTTTTGTAAGATACTGTGTATATACTGTATCTCTAAACACTGCAAAATTCATCATCTGCTTCTGTCTTATGTCACCATCAATAAACACCAATGACCCAGTGCCACTGGAAGCCATGCATGCCCATGCCATCACACTGCCTCCACCATGTTTTACAGATGACGTTGTGTGCTTTGGATCATGATCTTTTCCAAACCTTCTGCACACTTTTTTTTTTACCACCATTCTGGTACAGATTAATCTTAGTTTCATCCATCCAAAGAATGCTTTTCCAGAACTGGTCTGGCTTTTTTAGATGTTTTTTGCCAAAGTCTAATCTGGCTTTTCTATTCTTTAGGCTTATGAATGGTTTGCACCTTGTGGTGAACCCTCTGTATTTACTTTTGTAAAGTCTTCTCTTGGTTGTAGACTTTGACAATGATACGCCCATCTCCTGGAGAGTGTCCTTCACTTGTCTGGACATTGTGAATGGGTCTTTCTTTACCATAGAGAGGATCCTGCAATCCTCCACCACTGTTGTCTTCCGTGGACGTCCAGGCCTTTTTATTTTGCTGAGCTCACCCGTGCGTTCTTCTTTCCTCAGAATGTACCAAACTGTTGATTTGGCCACTCTTAATGTTGCTACTATCTCTCTGATGGAATTGTTTCTTTTTTGAAGCCTTACAATGGCCTGTTTCACATGGAAAGCTCCTTTGAACCCATGATATAGGTTCACAGCAATAGATTCCAAATGCAAATACCAGACTTAGAATCAACTCGAGACCCTTTACCTGCTTAATTGATGAAGAAATAACAAGGGAGTAGCCCACACCTGGCCATGAAACAGCTTTTGATTTAATTGTCCAAATACTTTTGGTTTCTTGAAGAAGGGGGGGGGCTATTCTTAAGATCTGTAATTCCTAAACCCTTCCTCCGATTTGGATGTACATACCTTTAAATTAAACCTGAGAGTGTGCACTTTCAGTCCATATCAATATATAACTATAGCTTGAATATGTTTTGGTAAATACCTGAAAAAATTAAAATTGTGCCTGTGTCCAAATGTACAGTGGGGACGGAAAGTATTCAGACCCCCTTAAATCTTTCACTCTTTGTTATATTGCAGCCATTTGCTAAAGTCATTTAAGTTCATTTTTTTCCTCATTAATGTACACACACCACCCCATATTGACAGAAAAACACAGAATTGTTGACATTTTTGCAGATTTATTAAAAAAGAAAAACTGAAATGTCACTGTATATATATATATATAATCTGTGTCTCTGTGTCTTCATCTCGTGTTCTCTGGTAAATTACACTGTGATGTTGCTGAATGTCACGGGGACCTGTTGTCGCTCTGTCACTCTCCCCATAGATCTAACTAGCAGACTTCACCCTCTAAAAATACATTTCTGTTGGGAGGAATTTACTGTATGGACGAGCCCCGGGCCCCGCACTGTGATTACCGGGGGCCCGCATTGTGTGCTGTTTACAGTGACAGATTAATGGCGGTGTCAGAGATAATAACACAGGGCAACTATAATCTGATTGGTTGCTACAGACAAAAAAAAAAACAATTTACTTTCCTTGTGTGTGAAGAATTTAACTGGTTCACGACCGGCCCACGCCGATATACGTCAGCAGAATGGCAAGGGTGCGCAAAACCGCGTGCGCCCCCGCCGTGCCTGCGGCGATCGGATTAGTTGCAGAACCAATGATTCTTCAAGTCCAGAGCAATGATTTCTGACCTGGACCTGCTGATTTGTTCTGACCAATGAAATGCTTCCCCTGCCTGTAAATGTAAACACAGGCAGGGGAAGTGATGTCATCACCCCTCGTGGAATTTTTTTCGGTTCCAGAGAGAGAAGAGAGGACATCTAAAAGTGAGTTTCACCAACACTACAATTACACAGTACACATAGGTACACTTGTCACCCCCCCGATCGTCCCCCTCCCCCCCCAGTTAACCCCTTCACTCCCTGTCACTGTGTCACCAACTGCAGTTTTTAGATTTTCCCTGATCACTGCATTGGTCTCAAATTGTAAAAAGCGCTCTGGTCAGGAAGGGGGTAAAATCTTCCGGGCTGAAGTGGTTAATGTGTATATATATATATATATAATCCCGACCACTAAAATCTCATAGAAGCTTTAACAGATCAAAGTCATTTTAAAAATCATCTTCAGTAGTTTGAAATCTTCCACATTCATTAACCACTTGCCTGCCGGGCACTTTCACCCCCTTCCTGCCCAGGCCAATTTTCAGCTTTCAGCGCTGTCACACTTTGAATTGCGCGGTCGTGCAACACTGTACCCATATGACATTTTTATCATTTTTTTTTCACACAAATAGAGCTTTCTTTGGTGGTATTTATTCACTACTGGGGTTTTTATTTTTTTACTAAACAAACGAATAAAGACCGAAAATATTGGAAAAAAAACCTCACAGTTTGTTATAAAAATTTGCAGACAGATAATTTTTCTCCTTCATTGATATGTGCTGATGAGGCGGCACTGATGGGCACTGATGAGGCGGTACTGATGGGCACTGATGGCCACTGTTAGGCTGCACTAATGGGTGCTGATGAGGAGGCACTAATGGGCATTCATGGGCACTGATAGGCTGCACTGATGGGCACTGATGAGGCACTGATGGGCACTGATAGGCATCACTGATGGGCAATAATAGCTGGCACTTATGGGCACTGTTAGGTGGCACTGATGGGCACTGTTAGGCAGCACTGATGGGCACCGATTGGCAGCACTGGTGGACATTGTTGGGACTGCACTGATAATTTGGACACTGATAATCAGTTCCCTGATTATCAGTGTACATATCCCTTTTAGAGAAGCAGGTTATCGGCTCTCTTCTCTCCTCATGCTGTCAGCACAGGGAAAGGAGTGCCAATAACCGGCTTCTGTTGACATCTGTGATCAGGTGTGATTTGACGCAGCTGATCACAAGTTAAAGAGCCAATGATTGGCTCTTTACATTAATATGTCATCAGCCATATCCTCCAGACACTGCAATCACAGAGAGTGCCGCCCACTCCCCACAGTGGGTGCTATCACAGGACGCCGTCAAATGACCGCATCCCAGAACTAGACCACCACGCTGGAGCCGCCATTCGGCTATAGCACGGTCGGCAAGTGGTTAAAGTCATAGCTGGTGATCCTGCCATAAAGGTCCTTGTTCAGGCACTTCCTGTTATAGGGTGACAACGCTTTGTCTCTGTCTCCTAGCTCTAATCCTTCGTTGCCACCTTGTCATTCTTTTCCCATGGGGACTACAAGTGGCCGTTTAATAAATACATTATGCAGACATGGGCTACTGTTGTCACCATTAGGAAACCCTCATTCTCAGGAGTGCATGTTAACAGGAATAGGCTTCATAAAGAATGCAAGAGATCAGCAGCAGAACTGATTGAGGACATCTTGCCACTGGGACGCTTTCTCCACCCTATCCAAAACTAAAAAGCTTTCAACCCAAAAATCTGAGGACATCTAGTGGTAAAAAGATAGTACTGCAGGGGGCAGCTCTGGATTAAAGGAGTGCATTGAAGCCTGAGCTGCTTTGTTGTTTTACACAAGCTCCATGTTTGTCTTTATGGTATGACCAGGACTTTGAAAACACCAAATACAGAATGCAGGGAGATGTTCTCAACATGCAGGTTAAGTTAACAGGCTTTTAATACAGCATACATACCGCACGTCATGAAATATAACCAAAGTGCACTATCTCCATGACGATCACAATATTACCTCTGTTGTCTCTAAATGACCTCTTATCTCCTGCTCAGAGATTGGAGGTTTATCAATGCGGTTCATCCAGGTTTATTATCTGAAGAGCAGAGTTGCTTCAGTGTACATTAATATAGTCATACCATGACAAGATAAAAATGTGATGTGTCTGTGTGCCGGCACTTTGGGCATCATTAACTAAATAAAACTCTACAGTATTAGCAATGTTCTGTTTCAAATGCTACTTTATGCTGCTGACTTGGCACCATCCACAAGCAGCTTAACTCCTCAATATGACACAGAAGTTGAATACAACACAATTTTACACAATTATAATTGCAGTATAGCCACTTACAGTAAGGACCGAGCCTCTTTCTGAGATTTGTTGTTTACAAGTTAAAAACTGTTTTTTTTTGCTAGAAAATGACTTAGAACCCCCCAAACATTATACATTTTTCTTCTAACACCCTAGAAAATAAAATGGCGGTTGTTGCAATACTTTCTGTCACACCGTATTTGTGCAGTGGTTTTACAAGCGTACTTTTTTTGGAAAAAATACACTTTTTTGAATTAAAACATAAGACAACAGTAAAGTTAGCCCAATTTTTTTTATATTGTGAAAGATAATGTTACATCGAGTAAATTGATACCCAAAATGTCACGCTTCAAAATTGGACCCACTCGTAGAATGGCGACAAACTTTTACCCTTAAAAATCTCCATAAAAAATTCTACAGGTTGCATGTTTTGAATTACAGAGGAGGTCTAGGGCAAGAATTATTGCTCTTGCTCTACCGATCGCGGCGATACCTCACATGTGTGGTTTGACCACCGTTTTCATATGCGGGTGCTGCTCAAGTATGCATTCGCACGCAAGCTCATCGGGACGGGGCACGTTTTTTATTCTTATTTATTTTACCTTTTATTTTTTATTTTTACACTGTTCTTTAAAAAAAAAAAAAAAAAAAGTGTCACTTTTATTCCTATTACAAGGAATGTAAACATCCCTTGTAATAGAAAAAAGCATGACAGGACCTCTTAAATATAAGATCTGGGATCAAAAAGACCTCACATCTCATATTTACACTAAAATGCAATAAAAAAATTAAAAAAAAATTTGTCATTTAAAAAAATACAAAAAAAAAAAAAATGGCCCTTTAAGAGCTATGGGCGGAAGTGACGTCTTCCCCTCACTCGTCTCCATGTCACACAAGAGAGAAGATCCAATCGCTTCCGCCACAGGAGCCGCAGCCGCTGCTTCCCGCCACTACAGAAGAGGAGGAGGAGGAGAGCCCCGTCACCCCAAGAGAGGAGCAGAGCCCCGCCACATGAGCAGTAGGTGCTGCTGGACCGGCCGCGCGCGGGGGGGGGGGGTTAGGGAAGTGACAGCTGCGGGATGATGGGCACAAGTGGCTGCATATACTGGGCACAAGTGGCTGCATTTGATGGGCACAAGTGGCTGCATTTGATGGGCACAAGTGGCTGCATTTGATGGGCACAAGTGGCTGCATGTGATGGGCACAAGTAGCTACAAATGACAGGCATAAGTGGCTGCATTTGACGGGCACAAGTGGCTGGATTTGACTGGCACCAATTGCTGCATATGATGGGCACAAGTGGCTGCATTTGATTGGCACAAGTGGCTGTCTTTGATGGGCACAAGTGGCTGCATTTGACTGCCACCAATTGCTGCATATGATGGGCACAAGTGGCTGCATGTGATGGGCACAAGTGGCTGCATATGATGGGCACAAGTGGCTGCATTTGACGGGCACCATTTGCTGCATATGATGGGCACAAGTGGCTGCATTTGGTTTGTACAAGTGGATGCATATGATGGGCACAAGTGGCTGCATATGATGGTCACAAGTGGCTGCATATGACGGGCACAAGTGGCTGCATTTGACGGGCACAAGTGGCTGCATTTGACTGGTACCAATTGCTGCATATGATGGGCACAAGTGGCTGCATTTGATTTGTACAAGTGGCTGCATATGATGGGCACAAGTGGCTGCATTTGATTTGTACAAGTGGATGCATATGACGGGCACAAGTGGCTGCATTTGATTTGTACAAGTGGATGCATATGATGGGCACAAGTGGCTGCATATGATGGTCACAAGTGGCTGCATATGACGGGCACAAGTGGCTGCATTTGACTGGCACCAATTGCTGCATATGATGGGCACAAGTGGCTGCATTTGATTTGTACAAGTGGCTGCATATGATGGGCACAAGTGGCTGCGTATGATGAGCACAGTGGCTGCGTATGATGGGTACAGTGGCTGCAGTTGGTGGGCACAGTGAGGCTGCAGTTGATGGGGGGGGCGTTTAGCATTTTTCAGTGTGTTTGCGCTCCCATAAAAATTTTGAGCACCAGCCGCCAGTGCTCTGCACTGGACAGTAAATGAATGGAAGGCGCTCCAAGGCTTTCCGTTCATTCACAAACTGAAGCATAGTAAACACAATTTACTATTCTTCAGTGATGAATGAGCACGGTGAGTGATCGGTACCAATCGCCCACTGTGTTTATTCAGAAAAGGAAGGGGCTGGTAAATAGGACATATTTACGGTCCCCTTCCTTGCTCTCCACCCTGAAATATCCCCCTGTATGCATTCAGCAGCTGTTGGTGGGAGAAGATAGGAGGGAAGCCGGAAACGCTGCCGGAGAGGGGGGCACACAAGAAGGTCCAGACAGCAGCAGGGTGGGGGCACAGATACCAATCCCCCTGTAGTGCAGCTGGATGGAGAAAAAGTAGGAGAACCAGCAGAATGTACAGGGGAAATGTACAGTTTTACTAACGCATGTCAAAATCGCAAAACTCTGTTCAGGCGTTAGGATTTGTTTTCTCTTCTGTCATGCAGGGGTTAACATGTAAACTTTAAAGGAAAACATTTTTTTCCAGTGTTTAGTCATTTTATGCAAATCAGTGTTTAAAACAATTGCAAACATGGAAGTTGGAGATGACAATTCTAAACCCTCGCTTCCTGCGATAATGTTACATTTTCTAAAACAAAAACATTAATTAAAAAGGTGTGAAGTGTTCTTAATGTACTCCTAAAGAATGTTTTATTTATAGCGGCTTCTCAGGATAATCTCTGTCATTTCGGCGCCATTGTTCGATTATTCGCGTTAATTAACTTCTTATCACATGTCACGGATCCAGCTGCGACCTTACGTCAAAGTCATGTTTGAGTGGCTCAGGAAACGCTGGTGGCAACGCGGAATAATTCCACTGCGTGAGCGGGTTCAAAGGGGAGAATGTAATCTGTGTTAAATAGGGTTTTGTTTTTTTTTAATGTTTTTTCCGTAGATGTGTGGCTGAACATGCGGACTCGCTTTTCAGGAACCAAACGCTTTCCTGCGTGTTGGCTCAGCCAACGTTAAAGCATGATAAGGAGTGTATTTAAGGCACATGTTGCTTGTCCATTGAAAATAGAATGTTAGATTTATTATGAAAGCGGTATTGAAGGATTGCTGACCCCTTGTTATGAGAATGCTAGGTGTCTGGTCACCGTGACTTTCGCCCTGTCATTGATCCAGAACAGATAGGTTAATAAGGAGTTCTGCCTTCAGTGGTGAGCTCCACCCTTTCACTGGATGTCAGTTTCCCTCTTTCGTTGGTGGTCTGTGGTATGTTCCCCCATTTATTGGAGATCAGTGGTGAGTACCCCCTATCATTTGCACCAATGGCGTCACTAGGGGGGGGCCAGAGGGGGCCCTGACCCCCCCCCCCCCCAACATTATGTTGTGCCCCACCATGTGCCCCTCCCCCCCATTTAAAAAAAATGTATTTATTTTTTTTTTACAAAAAGGCAATGTCTGAGAGGGAGAGCGTCCCCAGTCAGCTCCTGCGGGTGATTTCTTCCCCCTCCCTCTGCTCGCTAACACTGCATAATGCGAGCGCTCACACTACCACGGCCGCCCAATCTGCTCCTTCCTCTGTATCCCCATTGGCAGGGAGAAGAGCGAGTTGCGGGAAGGACTCCACCAGGACTCTCAGTTACTGGAAAAACAGACTGATTTCTCCCATCCTTAGGACAGGAGAACCAGCCTGTAAATTCCAAGAGATGCCAGACCAGCGCTTTCAATAGCAGGGGCAGGACAGCAAGAGGAGGCTGGGGAACCCCACAGTGGCAGAACACCAGGGCCTGGTGGCAAGACAACTTTTGCAACCCTGATAGTTCTCCCACTGCTTTGAACCCTTATACTTTCTTGGTATGCTGGTGACATATATCTCTTGTTTTCTGCCACCCTGGGGGGGCCCAATACAGTAGGAATGGAGCTCACTGCAGAACATGTGAAAGGGCCATTGTGGGATCGTAGTAAAGGGCCCCAGAGTATATATTTATATATATATATATATATATATATATATATTTATATTTATATATATATATGTAATTACATTTTATAGTTGCCCCCCTACCTTTGTCCCTATCCCCCATGTGCCCCCCCTAAATATGAAAGCTGGAGATGCCAGTGATTGGCACCCAGTGGTGAGTGCCCCCTTTCATTGGCCGCCAGTGGTGAGGGCCCCTTTTGGTGGTGCTCAGTAGTGAGTGTCCCCTTTTGGTGGCAGTCAGTGGTGAGCTCCACCCTTTCTCTGGATGTCAGTTTCCCTCTTTCCTTGGTGGTCCATGGTATGTTCCCCCATTTATTGGAGACCAGTGTGAGTACCCCCTTTCATTGGCCATCAGTGGTGAGGGACCCCTTTTGTTGGCGCTCAGTAGTGAGTGTCCCCTTTTGGTGGCGGTCAGTAGTGAGCTCCTCCATTTCAATGGATGTCAGTTTCCCTCTTTCATTGGTGTTCAGTGGTATATTCCCCTTTTTTGGAGATCAGTGGTGAGTACCTCCTTTCATTGGTGCCCAGTGGTGAGTGCCCCCTTTCATCGGCCGTCAGTGGTAAGGGCCCCCTTTTTTTGGAGATCAGTGGTGAGTATCCCCTTTCATTGGTGCCCAGTGGTGAGGGCCCCCATTTGTTAGTGGTCAGTGATATGTTGCCTCTTTTTCTAAGCCTTCAGTTTCCCTCTTTCACTGCCACCAAGTGGTGAGTATACCTTTTCTCTGGTGGTCAGTGGTGGGGACCCCCTTTTGTTGATGGTCAGTGATGAGTTCCCTCTTTTTCTTGGCTTTCAGCTGCCCTTTTTAACTGGCAGTCAATAGGGTGTGTCCTCTTTTACTGGAGATCAGTGGGGAGTGTGCCATTTTATTGCAACCAGTGGTGAGTGTCCCCTTCTGCTGATGGTCAGTGGTAAGAGCCTCCAGTGCCGGGACAAGGCCATCTGGTGCCCAGTGCGAAGATGGCAAACTGCGCCCCCCCCCACCGCCCATATAAAGAAAGAGTAAGTGTCCTTTCAAAACCAGAAAACACTTAAAACAATACAATAATACAAAAATAAAATACTGTAATTCCGTCGCAGGATATGTACTGCGTCTGCGGCGGGTGGGCAAATGGTTAAAGTGTAAGTTCACCTTAAGTTCACCTTTCTCGACAGGTCACCGGCAGCTCTCTATGGTCAGAGCCGCTCGGGGCACAGGAAGTAAACATTAGGGGGACACACACTGCCTGGCGCCCCCCTTCCTACAATAAATTGCTCCGCCCAGGGCATCCGCCCCTTCCTCCCACCGCTTCTACCGGCCCTGAAAGCCTCCTTTTGTTGGTGGTCAGTCATGAGTTCCCTCTTTTTCTTAGCTACCAGCTCCCCTGTTTCATTGGCGGTCAGCGGTGAGTGTCCCCTCTTATTGGAGATCAGTGCTTAGCAACCCCTATCATTTCCACCTAGTGGTGAGTGCCACCTTTCGTTGGTGGTCAGTTATGAGGGCCCTCTTTTGCTGGTGGACAGTGATATGTTCTCTCTCTTTTCCATGGCTATCAATTCTCCTCAGTGGTCAGCGATGATGACCCCCTTCATCGTCGATCAGTTGAGAGTGTCCACTTTCATTGTCACCCAGTGGTGAGTGAGCCCTTTTTCTGGTAGTCGGTGATGATTACCCTCTTTTTCTTGCCTATCAGTTCCCTTTTTTCATTGGTGGTCAGTGCGCACTGCCCCCTTTTTTTGGTAAACTGTAGTGAGTATCTCCTATCTTTAATTGTCATTGGTGATTATGCTGAGTGCCCCTTTAGTTACTGGCCATTGTTGGGTGTACCATTTCATTGGTGATCAATTGAGAGTCCCCCCTTTTGTTTGTGGCCAGCATTGAGTGCCCCCAATCTTTAGTGGTCAGAGGTGAGTGCCCCCTTTCATTATTGGCCAGTGGTGAGTGCCCCCTTTTGTTTGTGGCCAGCAGTGAGTGTCCCCAATCTTTATTGGCCATTGGTGAGTACACCCTTTTTGTTGCTGGCAGTTGGTGAGTGCAACCTTTCATTGGCAGTCAGCGGAGAGTATTTCCATTTATTGATGCTCAGTGGTGAGTGCCCCCTTTTGTTGTTGGCCAGCAGTGAGTGCCCCCAATTTTTAGTGGCCAGTGGTGAGTGCCCCCTTTCATTGTTGGCCAGCAGTGCGTGCCCCCAATCTTTAGTGGCCAGCGGTGAGTACACCCTTTCATTGGTGGCAATTGGTGAGTGCATCCTTTCATTGGCAGTCAGTGGTGAGTGTTCCCTTTTATTGGCGATCAGTGGTAAGTGTCCCTTTCATTATTGCCAAATATTGAGTGCCCCCTTTTGCTGGCGAAGGCACACTTCAGTTGGTGGTCAGTGTTGAGTGCACCCTTTCATTGGCGAGTGCCCCCTTTAGTTTTTGGCCAGTGTTGAGTTCACCCCTCCATTGGCAGTCAGTGGCGAGTATTCATTTTTATTGGTGATCAGTGTTGATTGTACCCTTTAAATGGGGATCAGTGGACAGTGCCTCCTTTTCTTTGGTGGTCTGTATTGAGTGAGTGCCCCTTTAGTTACTGGCCATTGTTGGGTGCACTTTTTCATTGGTGATCAATGGAGAGTGCCCCCTTTTGTTTGTGGCCAGCCGTGAGTGTCCCCAATCTTTAGTGGCCAACGATGAATACACCCTTTCATTGCTGACAATTAATAAGTGCACCCTATCATTGGAAGTCAGCAGAGAGTATTCCCTTTTATTGATAATCAGTGGTGAGTGCCCCCTTTCATTGTTGGCCAGCAGTGAGTGCCCCCAATCTTTTGTGGCCAACGGTGAGTACACACTTTCGTTGGTGGCAATTGGTGAGTGCACCCTTTCATTGGCAGTCAGTGGTGAGTGTTTCCTTTTATTGGTGATTAGTGGCCCCTTTCATTATTGCCAAATGTTGAGTGCCTCCTTTTTCAGGTGAAGACACTCTTCTGTTAGTGGTCAGTGTTGAGTGCCCCCTTTCATTTTTGGCCAGTGTTGAGTTCACCCTTTCATTGGCAGTCAGTGGTGAGGATCCATTTTCATTGGCGATCAGTGTTGATTGTACCCTTTAATTGGCGATCAGTGGACAATGCCCCTTTTTCTTTGGTGGTCTGTAGTGAGCGCCCTCTATCTTTAAAGGTCACTGGTGAGTGCCCCTTTCGCTGTTGGCCACTGGTGAGTGCGCCCTTTTATAACAATCAGTGGTGAGTGCCACCATTCATTGACAGTCAGTTGACAGTGCCTCCTTTTTATGGTGGTCTGTAGTGAATGCTCCCTATCTTTTATGGACTTGGAGGAAGGGTCAGCGGTAGGGGAACCGTAAAAGCTGGCGATCGGCTTCCAGGGCTGGACTGGGACAAAAATTTGGCCCTGGACTTCACCCAGACTGGCCCACTTTGACAGGTCTCTCCCATGCCGGCTTGCCACCCAAGCCCCCCCCCCCACTAGCTATTAGCCGTTCTACATTATTTCTCTTATAGGCAGTACCAGTGGGGAAGCTAGACATTATTTCACCTGGGGCAAAGAATCAGTTTGGTGCCCACCCCCCCAATGGAACAAGATTAGGCAGGAAAGTGAGGCCGCCCTCCTTCCAGATCGTATGATGAGCTTCTAAGTGTTGACTCCTGAGCATCATGTCTGTATTCAGGCGCGCTGCATAACTAGCCAGGGAGAGGAGGTGAGCACTGCGGGGGGGACAGAGGACTGGAGGGAGGCAGCGGTCCACTGTCACTGAAATCGGCCCACTGAGCCATCGGCCCACCGGGAAACTCCCTGTAGTCCCAATGGCCAGTACATGCCTGTCGGCTTCCAATGCAGACTGAGAATTGATGAGATGCATAAAAAAGCTTCAGTCAATGTCTGGCTGCCTTGCTGGAGTTGCACCTGCCATTCTGAAAGTGAGCTACCAACTCGGTTCTTTAATGGACACTTCACAGACTCCCTCTGCCCCCGGCATTGTTGACTTATGACAATCTATACCTGACATTTCCATATAAACAATGCCATTTGCCATCTTATCAAAGACATTTTTATTCTCTCTCTCCACAGATGGGGCCGTTTCATAGAATCCAGACTGTTCGAGTGGAGGGAGGGCGAGCACTCATCCGCCACTTCATTCAGTGCCGAGATAACGGTTAATGCATTTTCATCTGGCGGTACACAACTCCTAATGCTTTCATTAGAGCGGAGAAGATGCCGTTTGTTGTTGCAGGACTGGAAAAAAAAAATTGATTTTTTATTTGGTTGAGATTTTACTAGTACTAGAAGATAATTTCATGCTTTATGCAATATCTGAATTTAATCATTTCCTATAAACAGACAAATCCTTTCAGTCCTTCAAAGGAGAACGTATTAGTGTCCAAACTCTGAACGGGAAAGCAAAGTTAAGAAGGGCTGAAGGATCCGTCTTCCCGAAAGAGAGTTAAAATAATCTGCCTTCGCTGTCTGGATCAGCTCATGGGATTTGTTCTACTTTTCCTGTAAAAGTAAGGTTTGCAACTTCAAGGTCTGATCAAAAGCTGGTAGGAACTCCATAATTGAATGCAGCCTGGTCCTTCACCAGCCACCACACAACATTACCAGCAATCATGATTCAGGGAATGTTTTTGCGAAGAAGAGTCTTCTCTTCTTCAGCCATCAATCTTTATTAAATGGTTTGGTTCCCCAGGGGGCAAGGTACATGTAGCATAGCTCCCATCTGTCCCGGATTTCGAGGGACTGTCCCTGATTTGGAACAATGTCCCTCTGTCCCTCTTTCCTCCTCATTTGTCCCTCATTTTGGTCTGATTTATATAGTTGTATATAAAATGCAATTTTTATCTTTCAAAAAGTGTTTCGCCAGTGCTAAACCTTTCATCCAATTTCTAAATTGCTGCATTTGTAAATTTCAAAAGCCAATATAAATGGAATAGTAGTTGTAAAAAAAGCACTTGTGGGTTTAACTAATCTTTTTTTTTTTGTATAATTCTCCTTTAAGGGGGAATGGCAGGGGGTGTGTCCTATGCCTACATACACTATATATGTCAAAAGTATTGGGACGCCTGCCTTTCCACACACATGAACTTTAATGGCATCCCAGTCTTATGCCCTGTACACACGACCGGTTTTGCCGTCGGAATAATCTCCGAAGGTTTCTCCGACGGAATTCCGCTCAAGCAATCCTGCCTACACACGGTCACACCAAAGTCCGACCGTCCAGAACGCGGTGACGTACAACACGTACGACGGGACTAGAAAAAGGCAGTGCAATAGCCAGTAGCCAATAGCTTCCGTCTCGTACTTGCTTCAGAGCATGCGTCATTTTTGGTCCGTCGGAACAGCATACAGACGAGCGGGTTTCCCGTTAGGAATTGGTTCCCTCGGAAATTTTTAGAACATGTTCCATTTCTAGGTCCGTCAGAATTTTCGGAAAAAAAAGTCAGATGAGGCACACACGCGATCGGAATAGATGATGAAAAGCTTCCGTTGGACTTTTTAGGCATTAGTCCGTAGGGTTCAATATTGAGTTGGCCCACTCTTTGCAGCTATAACAGCTTCAACTCTTCTGGGAAGGCCGTCCACAAGGTTTAGGAGGGTGTCTATGGGAATGTTTGACCATTCTTCCCGAAGCGCATTTGTGAGGTCAGGCACTGACGTTGGACGAGAAGGCCTGGCTTGCAGTCTCCGCTCGAATTCATCCCAAAGGTGTTCTATTGGGTTGAGGTCAGAATTCTGTACAGGCCAGTCAAGTTCCTCCACACCAAACTCGTTCATCCATGTCTTTATGGACCTTGCTTTGTGCACTTGTGCACAGTCATGTTGGAACATCCCCAAGTCATGTTGCCATCCCCAAACTGTTTCCACAAAGTTGGGAGCATGAAATTGTCCAAAATGTCTTGGTATGCTGACGCCTTAAAAGTTCCTTTCACTGGAACTAAGGGGCCAAACCCAACCCCTGAAAAACAACCCCACACCATCAGTGGCGGCTGGTGCTAAAAAATTTTGGGGGAGCGCGAAGAAGCCCCTCCAGATCCGCACTCACTCTACAGACAGAGCCCTCCAGCGGTCGCGGCTCCCCTGATACCTGGCGCCGTGGCTTCTGTGTTAACCGGCACAGACAAGTGTAGCGCTATAGGTTTTAAGAAGCTTATTGATGTAACTTATGTAAATTTATGAGAAGGAAAAAACATCTATGTCGATCCACAATAGATTAAAAGTTTGACAAATTAACAAGTAAAGTCTCTGATGTTCCTCAGGTATTTCCTAGACTGCAAAAGACTGCTGTTAGTCCAAAAGGTATATAATTCCTTATTCACCACGTGGATAACGCATGCAGAGATATATGTGTGATGGACCCTCCACATAGAAAAGAGTGAAGGCTTACCAGAAGGATTGAACTCATAGGAACGTACGTTCAATGAGTCAATCTAGCATGTATCACCAACAGGCAACCAAAAGGAAGGACCTCCCAACTGGATGGCGACAAAACTCCAAACATATCCAGACTCCTGACGGAACTATCTTTGAAATGGATGGCAAACCTTCCCATAGATCATCCCGAGCTCTGCAGAGGCGCCGCATCCGCTGGTGGTGGCAGCGGATGTGGCGCCTCTGCAGAGCTCGGGATGATATATGGGAAGGTTTGCCATCCATTTCAAAGATAGTTCCGTAAGGGGTCTGGATATGTTTGGAGTTTTGTCGCCATCCAGTTGGGAGGTCCTTCCTTTTGGTTGCCTGTTGGTGATACATGCTAGATTGACTCATTGAACGTACGTTCCTATGAGTTCAATCCTTCTGGTAAGCCTTCACTCTTTTCTATGTGGAGGGTCCATCACACATATATCTCTGCATGCGTTATCCACGTGGTGAATAAGGAATTATATACCTTTTGGACTAACAGCAGTCTTTTGCAGTCTAGGAAATACCTGAGGAACATCAGAGACTTTACTTGTTAATTTGTCAAACTTTTAATCTATTGTGGATCGACATAGACGTTTTTTCCTTCTCATAAATTTACATAAGTTACATCAATAAGCTTCTTAAATCCTATAGCGCTACACTTGTCTGTGCACTTTAATTTTGACAAAATCCTTATTTGTTGTGTGAGCTGCTGTCCTGTTGGGTAAGCGCAGGGTTAAACTTTTTTCTCCTTCTGTGTTAACCGGGTCTTCTTTCCGGGTTCTAAATCTTCAGCCACCTGTCCTGATTGGCTGGGACGAGAAGCTGGAAACCGCTGGCGAATATTGGTTCGCTAATATCACAAAGTGGGAGGGTTGTGCCCCGAGGACAACATAAAACAAGCCAATTAGAGCCTCAGGCTCTAATCATGTGCTTGTAAAAAAATGACAGACCTAATAGACTTCTATTAGTCCGGCGCCATACACAGTGCCACCCGACACACACATAGAACGATTGATTTTTAAATCAGTGATAATACGACTAACATTTTTTAACTTTAAGATGTTAAAAAACTTTATTCACATTATTGGTTATTTCAAAATAAATCGTTTTAACATTTGATTATGCAAGCTAGGGGGGCGGTGCCCCCTGCGCCCCTTATGGACCGGCCACCACTGCACACCATAATCCTCCCTCCACCAAATAATTTGGACCAGTGCACAAAGCAAGGTCCATAAAGACATGGATGAGCGAGTTTGGGGTGGAGGAACTTGACTGGTCTCATCCCGATAGGACACCTTTTGGATGAATAAGAGCGGAGGCTGCGAGTCAGGCCTTCTCGTCCAACATCAGTGCCTGACCTCACAAATGCGCTTCTGGAAGAATGGTCAAACATTCCCATAGACACACTCCTAAACCTTGTGGACGGCCTTCCCAGAAGAGTTGAAGCTGTTATAACTGCAAAGGGTGGGCCTTTTTAATTCACTGTTTGTCTGGTTGTTCCTTTTAATCAATTTGTAATAACATTTATATTTTATAACTAGTTAAGGACCGAGCCTATTTTTCAGACTTGTTTACAAGTTAAAATCATTTTTTTTTCTAGAAAATTACTTAGAACCCCCAAACATTATATATATATTTTTTCAGACACCCTAGAGAATAAAATGGCAGTTGTCTCAATACTTTATATCACACCATATTTGCGCAGCGGTCTTAAAGGCGCATTTTTTTTTAGAAAAAATACACTTTTTTGAATAAAAAAATAAACAACAATAAAGTTAGCTATTTTTTTTTTTTTTTTTTAATATTCTGAAAGATAATGGAGTAAATTGATACCCAACATGCCACGCTTCAAAATTGCGCCCGCTTGTGGAATGGCGACAAACATCGACCCTTAAAAATCTCCATAGGCGTTGTTTAAAAAATTTCTACAGGTTACCAGTTTTGAGTTACAGAGGAGGTCTTGTGCTAGAATTATTGCTCTCACTCTAACGATCGCAGGGATACCTCACATGTGTGGTTTTCAAACACCGTTTTCATATGCGGGCGCGACTTACGTAGGCATTCGCTTCTGCGCGTGAGCTCGGCGCGACGGAGCTCTTTAAATTCTTTTTTATTATTTATTTTACTTTTTATTTTTTATTTTTACACTGTCCTTTTTTAAAAAAAAATGTTTTTGGGTCACTTTTATTCCTATTCTCAACTCAATATTGAAACTTACGGACTAATGCCCTGTACACACGGTCGGATCTTCCGACGGAAAAAGTGCGATCGGATTGTGTTGTCGGAAATTCCGATCATGTGTGGGCTCCATCGGAGTTTTCCCGTCGGAATTTCCGACACACAAAGTTTGAGAGCAGGCTATAAATTTTCCCGACAACAAAATCCGATCGCGTCAATTCCGATCGCGCGTACACAAATCCGACGCACAAAGTGCCACGCATGCTCAGAATAAAATTAAAGAGGAGTTCCACCCAGGGGGGCCGTCAAAAAAAAAAAAATTAAAAGTCAGCAGCTACAAATACTGCAGCTGCTGACTTTTAATTGGACACTTACCTGTCCCTGGGTCCAGCGATGCGGGGGATCGAAGCCCCGCTCGTCCCCCCCCTCTGCTCGTCGGCACCGGCATTTCAACTGTGGGCTCCGGGCTGTGGTTTCACAGCCTGGCACCCACTGCGCATGCGTGAGCGGCGCCGCACGCCGTGATTGGCTGCTCAATCAGCTGGGACCTGTAATGGGTCCCAGATGATTGACAGGAGGGAGGGAGCAGAGCGGAGCCCTTCCTGTGCCGAGGGGGAAGTGATGTCACCAGCCCAGGCAAAGGAACAGGCAGACTACGAGGGACCACCTAGCAACAGGCATTTAGAGGTAAGTGAAAAAAAAAAATATCCACATTTTTTTTGGTTTTTTTTTTTAGAATTTTTCCAGGTATTTTTGTTTTTTGGGTGGAACCCCTCTTTAAGAGACGAAAGCTATTGGCTACCACACCGTTTATAGTCCCCAACGTACGTGTTTTACGTCGCCGCGTTCAGAACGAGCGGATTTTCTGCCAACTTTGTGCGACCGTGTGTATGCAAGACAAGTTTGAGCCAACATCCGTCGGGAAAAAATCCATGGATTTTGTTGTCGGAATGTCCGATCAATGTCCGACCGTGTGTACGTGGCATAAGACTGGAATGCCATTAAAGTTCATGTGCGTGTAAAGGCAGGTGTCACAATACTTTTGACAATATAGTGTATCTATCTATATTAGCTTGCAATGCATTTGCAATTCTTTCTTTTTTTCACCCAGCCTTGTGATTACGTTGCCAGAGAGCACAATCCGATCGTCAATCACCACTGCTTCACCAGCTCCGCCTTGTAAAAAGGAACACCCCCAACCTGATAATTAAAAAAAATGAAGCATCAGCTCACCCTGCTCTCTCCTCCTGCCAACATTTTTTTTTCCTTTAGCACTTGTGCACAGCAGCACTGGGAACCAAAGTGCTGAGAGGCCACAGCAGGGGCTGTTCTGTGTCAAGGATTTGCATGATTATGTTATCTCTGGTCTGTCCAGTAAGTAGATGGCGACCCTGGATGATGCCTGAACAAAGATGGCGCCAGTCTTCTGGAGAAATTGTCAGGGGGAGTACTGTGAGCTCTGTGAGAGGTAATAAATATGGCTTCCATCTACGCGCTCCACCAATTTTTTGGTACTTCTGGTGGCCCCAGGTCCTTTACGATTCTAGCAAGTCCCCCCCTGTTGACACGTGAAAGTGAACTAACAGTTTATCCTGTAAAGCAGCTAAAAGTGTAACATGATGCATTCACATGTGCATATTAGACCCGGTCTTGTATTACATGGAATCTGGAGAAATGAAAGGTAATTATAGGCTGCTGTGCCATCGCACTAATAGCATGCACGCCTTCTCTTTATGCAAACTACTTAATAAACGTATCAGACGCGCGGCCGTCTCCGGCTTTTATGCAGTGTAGCAGGTGCTAATGACATCCAGGGAACAAATAACCACAATTTAATTGCTTGTTGCAAATGTATTTTTTGAAGAGCCGCCGTCCTCTCGTCGGGTCAGACCCTCCGCTGTTCCTGAAAAGGTTATTTTTAGTAAAAACGGTTTGAGACCTCCGTATGCGGCAAAATCTGAAAATCTGTCCCCTATGAACAAGGCTTTACAAACAGAAACAGCGGTTTTTGGTCATTTTTTATTTTAAGAGCTAGGAGGTTCCAAACTGACTGTTTAATTTTTATTTTCATTACCTCTTCCCGCCGGCGTCACTCATACACTATATTATCAAAAGTATTGTGACGCCTGCCTTTACACGCACCTGAACTTTAATGGCATCCCAGTCTTAGTCCGTAGGGTTCAATATTGAGTTGGCCCACCCTTCGCTTCAACTCTTCTGGAAAGGCTGTCCACAAAGTTTAGGAGTGTGTCTATACGAATGTTTGACCATTCTTCCAGAAGCGCATTTGTGAGGTCAGGCACTGAATTAGAGCCCCCGCTCTAATTGATCCTAAAGGTGTTCTATTGGGTTGAGTGCAGGCCAGTCAAGTTCCTCCACCCCAAACTCGCTCATCCATGTCTTTATGGACCTTGCTTTGTGCACTGGTCCAAATCATTTGGTGGAGGGGGGATTATAGGGTGGGGTTGATTTTCAGCGTTTGGGCTTGGCCCTTTAGTTGCAGTGAAGGGTATTCTGAAAGCATCAGCATACCAAGACAATTTGGACAATTTCATGCCCCCAACTTTGTGGGAACAGTTTTGGGGACGGCCCCTTCCTGTTCCAACATGACTGCGCACCAGTGTACAAAGCAAGGTCCATAAAGACAGGGATGAGCGAGTTTGGGGTGGAGGAACTTGACTGGTGTTTATGGACCTTGCTCTGTGCACTGGTGTGCAGTCATGTTGGAACAGGAAGGGGCCATGAAATTGTCCAAAATGTCTTGGTATGCTGACGCTTTCAGAATACCCTTCACTGGAACCAAGGGGCCAAGCCCAACCGCTGAAAATCAACCCCACACCATAATCCCCCCTCCACCAAATGATTTAGACCAGTGCACAAAGCAAGGTCCATAAAGACATGGATGAGCAAGTTTGAGGTGGAGGAACTTGACTGGCCTTTATGGACCTTGCTTTGTGCACTGGTGGGCAGTCATGTTGGAACAGGAAGGGGCCGTCCCCAAAACTGTTCCCACAAAGTTGGGGGCATGAAATTGCCCAAAATGTCTTGGTATGCTGACGCCTTAAGATCACTCCAGCAGAGTAACAGGTTACATTCTGGCAATATTCCCAGGCAGCTCCCCCTCAGGACATCTGGTGAGCCCTTTTCGTAAAGTATGACCTGTAGGGGCCAGTAACTTAATGGCAAGCTACTTTATATATGCGTTACTATTTTGTTCTGTGGGCACACTCAAATTGCATCCCCAGATAAATAAATGCACAAGAGGTAGTGCAAGTCCTTAGAGTTCATGATATGGTAATAATCCAAAAAGGTAAAACGTCCATCACTGGCACTTGTAAGTACACAAGGGTCTCTGGGCTCCCATCACCCCCCTAAAAGGGGTGATCACTCCAGCAGAGTAACAGGTTACATTCTGGCAATATTCCCAGGCAGCTCCCCCTCAGGGCTTCTGGTGAGCCCTTTTCATTAAGTATGACCTGTAGGGGCTAGTAACTTAATGGCAAGCTACTTTATATATGCATTACTATGTTGTTTTGTGGGCACACTCAAACAGCATCCCCAGAATAAATAAATGCACAAGGGATAGTGCAAGTCCTCATGATTTGGTAATAATCCAAAAAGGCAATAAGTCCATCACTGGCACTTGTAAGTCCCATAATGGTCTCTGGGCTCTGGGCTCCAGATGCCACTGGGAATCCCGACTGGGCTCCCATCGCCTACAAATACACCTGTGCTTGTTCTTACCTCTAGGTGTAAACCAAGCCTAATAGGTGGCTCCAGCCTCATGAATAAACCACTTATTCATGCTACTCAAGTACCTGTGAGAATGAGCCTATTTCCGACATGCATAGATGGGAACTTAGGCTCACTATTTGGGGATGCAGCATCTGTATGATCACAGCCGCAGGTCCTAATCTGACAGGTGTGCAGGTGCGGGTGAGTGGCCCCAAAATACACACTGTCTTTGTTTGGGACTGTACACCGGCACCCACATGCCTGAAGGGGGAAGGGGACCTGTCAGGTAGGATACACAAGGCCGACTGCTTTCCAACAGCAGCCCTGTTCCCAGGGCCATATTAACAGCATCATGGGTCCCTGGGCAAAGTAATGCACTGGGGCCCCTACAAGCATGTCCCAATTTTCGCACCTACTCTCAGGAATTAAAGTATAATTCCTCACTGTTCCCAACATTGCAGCCTCACTGTGCCCAACATCGCAGCCTCACTGTGCCAACATTGCAGCCTTTCTGTGCTAACATTGCAGCCTCACTGTCTTTGCAGCCCCACTGTGCCCAACATTGCAGCCCCACTGTGCCCAACATCGCAGCCTCACTGTGCCAAGATTGCAGCCTCACTGTGCCAACATTGCAGCCTCACCGTGCCCAACATTGCAGCCACACTGTAATTGCAGCTTCACTGTGCCCAACATTGCAGCCTCACCGCGCCCAACATTGCAGCCTCACCGTGCCCAACATTGCAGCCTCACTGTGCCAACATTGCAGCCTCACCGTGCCCAACATTGCAGCCTCACTGTGCCAACATTGCAGCCTCACCGTGCCCAACATTGCAGCCTCACCATGCCAATGATCTCTATGGAGATTAATGTCTTTCCAGGAGTGCTTGTCTTTCAGCATCCTTGCCCATCCTGCGATGTAACAGAAGGATGAGTCACAGGATAAAAGCAGATGTGAGTATACTGATAAGTGCCGTGTATTGCTGCATTATGGAGCAATTTGAACATCAAGAACAAATTCATCCAACTGAGCAATATGGGGGCTCAACTGGCAATAGAAATCAGCCAAGCTTTCAAAGCAAATCTGTCCATACGCATTTGTAAGACTGTACCACAGAGGACGCAAATCCCTCCACAGGCTTGGGAAAAAAAGGTAGACAGATCATCAAAGAGGCCAAAGCTGGTAATCAAAAAAAAACTTCCAACTGCAGCTAGCATACATAGACCACCAAGCAATATCTTTAGGTCATCTAATGTGCTTAGAGATTAGGACTTCTGCAGCACTCGGAAGCTTGGTTTGAATCCCATTGAATCTCATTATCTGCAACTAATGCACTTGCATTAGTTCTCCCCCTCCCCAATGCTCCATAGACATGCTGTTAGGTTAATTGACTCCTGTCTAAAATTGACCCTACTATATCTATGTATCCATGTGAGAAAGGGACCTTAGACTAAGAACCTTGAGGGCAAGGACTGATGTGAATGTAAAATATGTGAAGGTCTCCCAAACCTTCCTTGTTGCTTTGTCTTTTTCTTTATAAGAAATGGCCCCTATTATAAACAGTTTACCAAGAAGAACATTTCTCTTTGCCAATGGCAACCAATCAACTTCGAAATGTCATTTCTTCAGGTTTTTGTTAGATGTAAAGGTCCTGAATGGCTGCTGGGGGGCGGCAAGCAGTGTTCTTGTTAGCAACCTTTCCGTACATAAATTCCGTAGTGTATAGATGCCAAGTGTCCTGGCCCCTGCACGACAGTCCCGTGATTTTGGGCACTTCCCCACAGGTTCTGTGTTCCACAGGCAGGCTCCAGGACAGTCTACTGAGTGGCAGTGGGTGTCCAGTGCTTGAACGCTTTGAATTCCAACATGCAGCACTAGATCTTTGCAGGCACTGTTGGCTTTGCCGGTCAGAGCCTGTAAAGTTCTGGCTCCAACGTAATTTTTTAGAAGCATACCCAGCAACATAGGACACAAAGCATCTGTTCAATTATGTAACCACTAAATAGCAATTTTAGGGTCAATTTTTCCACCAGTTGACCTCAATGATGGGGCTTATTCTTCCTCCCATAACATTACCACTGGGGCATTCTTCCTACCATGGATTACCAGGGCTTTAGCATTATACTTCTCACTGCTACCAAATTTGGGGCAATCTTTCTTCCACTGACACCAAATTGAGGGCATTCTTTTTCCCACTGACATCAAGTTGGGGGCATTCTTGCTCCCACTGACACCAAATTTGGGGGATTCTTCCTCTTCCCAACACCAAATTTGGGTCATTTGTCCTCCACTCACCAACACCAAATTTGGGGCATTCTTTCTTCTACCAAGACCACATTTGGGGCATTCTTGTTATCACTGACACCAAAATTAAGGCACTCTTCCTCCCACCAACACCACGTTTGGAGGAATTCTTCCTACCACCAACATACATTTGGGGCATCTATCCTCCCACTAACACCAATTTTCGGGAATTTTTCCTCCCACTACTTCAAATTTGGGGCATTTATCCTCCCACCTACACCAAATTTGGGGCATTCTTCCTCCCACCAACACCAAATTTGGGGCATTCTTCCTCCCACCAACACCAAATTTGGGACATTCTTCCTGCCATCAAAACTAAATATGGGGCATTCATCTTCCCATCAACACCAAATTTGAAATTTTTTTCATCCTACTGACAGCAAAGTTAAGGCATTCTTCCTTCCACTAACATCAAGTTTGAGGCAACAGGACAAAAAGAGAGGGTGAATCTTCTTAATGGGGGCACCGAGAGCAATAAAAATTGACAGGGGTTCTAATTCTTCTCCACTCTATCCGAAACTAAAATAAAAAAATGTTTTGCCTTCAGTTATACTTTAAATGGACATTAAATCCATCCATACGGGGCGCAGGGGCATCACCCGCCTAATCCATGCGCCCAGCCGCTAATCTACATGCAGGGTGCTGGAAGCATGGATTTCAATGTTTTTGTTTGTTTTTTTTCTTTTAAGCACATGATTAGAGCCTGAGGTTCTAGTTGGCTTCAAAAAAGGGTGGGCTCGGGGGCGCAGAGTACTGCGCCCTGAGCCCACCCAGTTGTGTGACAATAGCGAAATAATGTATATCGTGTAGATAATAGCGCTAATATAGCACATAAAAATATATATATATATATATATATATATATATATATATATATATATATATATATATATATATATATGTATATAATTTTTTTTTTAGTGCTATATTAGCGCTACTTCACTACACGATATACATTTTTAGAGGTGTTGGTTACACTATACAAGTTTAGCTGCTTTTTTCATTTAGCACTTTAAATGTATGCACATTATTAATTAGCACTTTTTTTTTATTGATACACTGTTGGTAGTGCATTAGTACTTTTCCATATCAATAGCGAATTAATATTGGCTATTGTCTTCCTGATTCTCCTCCCAGGCAATCAGGAAGTGGGTCCTGAGACCCAATTGGCCAGAGAGTCTTAGGACTCCCGGCCAATCGGGTTTAGGACCCACTTCCTGTTCGGCCAGGAGGAGAAGCAACGGCCCCGGAGGAGGAGCTGGCGTGAGGAACAGCAGCCCTACCCCGGATCCTTGTCATCTGCCTCCTAAGGGGGGCCTCTAATCGCCACCTTCACGTCCGTCTCCCGCGCGGAGTGGGGTGATTGCTGCCTTCTAGGGCGTCTCCTTCGGGCGGATTTGGGGGGGTGGCGTTGGTTTGCCCCCCCCCCCCCAAATATAGAGCACCAGCTGCCACTGGTATTGAATATCCCTGGGTGTCCCATAACATAGAACGGTCTGGCGTCCCCATTGGAAGATTTCCCCTCTATTATTTTTCTGGGGGCAACCCAAAATTTGTAATTTACCTTAATTTTCAATGAAAACGGTTAACAGAACAAAAGAGGGGGCAAATATACTTAATGGGGGCACAGGCAGCAACAAAAACTGACAGGGGTTCTAATCCTTCTCCACTCTATCCAAAAAAATTAAAAAAAAACTGTGTAAAAAAAAAAAAAAAAAAAAAAAAAAAGTGTATTGAATGTCTCTGGGTGTCCCATAACATAGAACAGTCTAGTGTCCCAGTGGATTTCCTGCAGGGGGCAGCATGGAAGAGAAGGGCTGAGTATTGCATTAAAAGCTGCTTTTTAATTTCAGCTACTTCTGGGCAACTGAATTTTTTTTTTTTTAATTAAAAGTGATGTTGGGTTTTAAGG
Source organism: Aquarana catesbeiana (assembly GCF_042186555.1). Classification (NCBI taxonomy): domain Eukaryota; kingdom Metazoa; phylum Chordata; class Amphibia; order Anura; family Ranidae; genus Aquarana; species Aquarana catesbeiana. Next base: position 265,667,705 of record NC_133334.1, on the reverse strand, counting down.
TTTTTAGCATATTTGCTCAATAGCGGTTTACTGACATAATTTTTTAGTGACCCAATCACAGCGCAGTATAAATATTTCTTTTTTTTTATTTAATTGTGCTTTTATTCCACCTTGCTGACACTTGAATTACAAGTACAATTTCAATACATTACACAACGTCGCTTCCCCTAATGATTCGCTTCATTCAGCCCACGGGGTTTATCTGCTGAGCACAACCTGAGCTGTTATTATTTGCTCAATTGCTAGTCATTATTTCCGTTTTCCACGAGATAATAAATAGAATCTGTTTGTTTTAATTACCTTTTCCTATAAAAGGCAAACCGAGTGGTGAGTTGAGTGGCAACATGACTAATGATTAAGATTTAGCCCCGGATAAACCGCTGGATAACAAAGACAAAATCAGTGAAGAAGATCCCCCAGAGCGTAGAGAAATAACATTCTCGCTAAAAGAAGTGTTTAAAATATTTAGCAAATTGTTGCCATTGCTGTTTTTTTACAAGGATGTCATGTTAAACACTTGACCTCTGGCTGGGACAGGACAAAAGGGCGGGGCAGGAGGGGCAGCCGCCCAGGGCGCGGCGGTAGGGGAGGGCACCCCTCATCACACGAAAACTCCAGATCAGTCGCTAGCAACCAGCAGCTGCAGTTTCACATCTGCTCGGAGAGCTACTGCTGTCAGGTTGTGCACCAACATACCGGCTTTACACCCCATCCACCACACACCTTCTACCTACAAGAAAGCGCTTGGCCATGCAGGGGCAGTGCACACTCCATGCCAACCATTTTATCGCTCTCATTAACAACTTATCATCCAATCCCCGACAACTCTTCTCTACCTTCATCTCTCTACTTCGTCCTCCACTGCCTCCACCCACAAACTCACTCATTGCCCAGGAGATCGCCAATCACTTCAAACAGAAGATTGATACAATCCGAGAGTAGATCTCTGCTGTTCTGATATCCTCCACGCTTTACACTTCATGCCCACAGGTACAATCATTACTTCCCTCTTTCAAGCCCACCACTATAGACGAGGTTGCTAAACTACTTGCTTACATCCAGCTAACCACCTGCCTTCTGGATTCTGTTCCCTCGCAAATGCTACGTTCACCCTCTGGCTCTATTCTACACTCTCTAACCCACATCTTCAATCTCTCCATCTCCTCTGGCATCTTCCCCAACTCTCTAAAACATGCACTAGTCAGCCCCATACTTAAAAAGCCCTCACTGGACCCAACCAATCTTAACAAACTACGCCCCATCTCCTTGCTCCCCTTTTTTTTTCCAAACTCCTTGAATGTCTGGTCTACAACCGACTGAGCGACCACCTTGCTGGGAATAGCATTCTTGATCCCCTTCAGTCTGGATTTCGTCCCCAACACTCCACAGAAACTACTCTCCTAAAATTAACAAACGGTCTACTAACGGTCAAAACCGATGGACACTATTCTGTACTCCTACTCCTGGACCTCTCTGCTGCCTTTGATACGGTTGACCACCACCTCCACCACTAAAAACTCCGAACCTTTGGTCTCCGTGACTGTACTCTTCGCTGGTTCTCTTCCTACTTATCCAACCGCACCTTTTTAGCGTTACTTACAATTCTACTTCCTCCTCTCCCTTTCCCCTTCCTTTCTTTGTTGTGGTCCCCCAAGATTCTGTTCTTGGACCTCTCCTATTCTCAATCTATACCTCCTCCCTGGGTCAGCTGATAACCTCCCATGGCTACCAATACCATCTCTACACTGAAGACACCAAAATCTATTTCTCAATCCCTCAGCTCACTCCCTCCGTCTCCTCGCGTGTCACTAATTTACTATCAGATCTATCAGTCTGGATGTCACACCACTTCCTCAAACTCAATCTATCCAAAACTGAACTTATAATTTTTCCTCCTCCACATGCCCCTTCCCCTGATCTCTGTCAAAATCGACGGCACAACTATCAGCCCATCCCCGCATGTCAAGGTCCTAGGTGTAGTCCTGGACTCTGAACTCTCCTTTAAGCCCCACGTGCAATCACTGTCCAAATCCTGCCACCTCAACCTCTGCAACATCTCCAAAACATGCCCCATTCTAACCAATGACACAACACATTCACATACTGTATAGAGCAAACTGTTGGCGCTATATAAATCCTGTATAATAATAATAATAATGATGTAAAAACTTGAAAAATAAACATGATAGTACCACAATCACAGAAGTAGGAAATTATATCTTTGGAGGTGTCCTGGACTTCACCTGTGTACAGAACACCTTCAGGTTGCCATATTGAATTAAATTTTTTCTGCCGTTTTTTGAAAATTACAGCTGTGGCAGATTTAAATGGAAAAGTATTTTTATTTTAACAAATTTCTTTAAAATGTCTGGTGTGATCATTTTATATATATATACAATATATATATATATATATATATATATATATATATATATATATATATGTGTGTGTGTATATATATATATATATATATATATATATATATATATATATATATATATATATATATATACAATTTTTCTTTTCTTTTTTTTTTTTTTTTTTTTACAAAAGTGGAATTCACCTTTAAAGGGTGTAACTTCTTTTTTTTTCAAACTAGGCTTGCGTTTTTCCTTTTAACATGTTTTTTTTTTTTTTCAAAGATTTTAACATGTTGTTATTAAATGTAAATCTCTAGCATGTTTCCATTAGGGCCAAATGCAGAAATGAAATGAGGACAGATGAATAATTATCAGCTAAAAAACAGATAGAATAGTTTATTTTTGATCATCAGATCTCATTGTACAGACTTGCTGGACAGCCCCATCTGACCTCTGGGAACTTAGAAATCATTACGATAACATCAGGACATAACAAGTAGATACTGGTATAATAGAGGTACCGCTTTAACCAGACTTTGCTTGGAAATTTTTAGATGGTTGCGGTGCTTATTATTATTATTAATAATATTAATATTATTATTAACACTCATTTAACAAGGAAAAAAAACATGTCTGAACTGTTCTGTTCTTATACATTCATTAAAAAAATATTTAAATGTATTTTCTTTTTGTTTTGAGACATTTTAATAGGTTTTTAGAAATAAATGCAGAAAAAATAGATGAATAAAATAAAGGAGACAGGGGAAGGGGGGATCCTGCAAGTAGGATCTAAAAGAAAAGCACAAAATACAAATAATGGGTACAGGATATAAAGGATATAAAACTGAGGAAAAAAAAATGTTTTTTTATATATTTTTTGGGGATATTTATTATAGCAAAAAGTAAAAAAATAATGCGCTTTTTTCAAAATTGTCGCTATTTTTTTGTTTATAGCGCAAAAAAATAAAAACCGCAGAGGTGATCAAATACCACCAAAAGAAAGCTCTATTTGTGGGAAAAAAAAGGACGTCAATTTAGTTCGGGAGCCACGTCGCACGACCGTGCAATTGTCACTTAAATCGGCGCAGTGCCGAATCGCAAAAAGTGTTCTGGTCAGGAAGGGGGTAAATCCTTCCGGGGCTGAAGTGGTTAAGAATTTAATCCGTGGGAAAGAACCTGCCATGGAAATGGGTGACATGCCGTCCCAATGGCAGATCTGGATTGCATGATTGCTTATTGCGGATGTGACGGTATGCTCTCTGCCAGGATTCCATTTTGGACTTTCCCACGTAGAAACAGGAACAATCACACTGAAGTAGATACACGACGCCTTGAGTACGACAATTGGCATAGTGTCTAGTAAATTGGGTTCTGTTTGGAAGATCTGGGTGCATCGAGGTGTTCATATATTGGCAGTACCCACATCCACCACAACTAAAACTGCCAAGCCTTTCACAGGGATCCCTACCACCTTCTCTGAACTCACTTGAGACCAATTTGTCTCTCAGAGATCTAGCTCTTCGGGAATGTAAAAGCTGGACGTTCGGGTACGCAGGCTCCGGCTATAGGGTCAAGTGTTAGAAGGTGCCAGTGTTCGTTAACCACTTTGCCAACCAGCCAACCGTCATTATACTGCGGCAGGTCGGCACGATCCCGCGAACCGTCGTAGCTGTACGTCGGTCCCTTTAAGCAGGATAGCAGGCGCGCACCCTCTGCACAGCGGGGGCGCCGATGCTCGTGACCAGCGTTTGCGATGAGCGCCGCCCACGAGCGATCGCGGGCACAAGAGGCAGAGCAGGGATGTGTAGTTCTGTGAGGAGAGGAGAGAGAGAGATTGTGAGTTCCTAATAGCTAGGAACCACGATCTCTCATCTCCTATAGTCAGCCCCCCCCAGTTAGAACACACATAGGGAACACAGTTAACCCCTTGATCGCCCCCTAGTGTTAACCCCTTCCCTGCCAGTGACATTTATACAGTAATCAGTGCATTTTTATAGCACTGATCGCTGTATAATTGTCAATCAACCCCAAAATGTGTCAAAAATGTCCGATGTGTCCGCCATAATGTCGCAGTCTTGATAAAAATCTCAGATCGCTGCCATTACTAGTAAAAAAAAAAAAAAATAATAATAAAAATGCCATAAATCTATCCCCTATTTTGCAGACGCTATAACTTTTGCACAAACCAATTAGTATATGCTTTTTGCGATTTTTATTACCAAAAATATGTAGAAGAATACATATCGGCCTAAACTGAGGAAAAAATTTGCTCTTTTTAAAAAAAATTGGGGCTATTTATTACAGCAAAAAGTACAAAATATTGTGTTTTTTTTTTAATTGTCGCTCTTTTTTTTGTTTATAGCGCCAAAAAATAAAAACCTCAGAGATGATCAAATACCACCAAAAAGAAAGCTCTATTTGTGGGAAAAAAAGGACGTCAATTTTATTTGGGTACAACGTTGCAGGACCGCGCAATTCTCAGTTAAAGCGACGCAATGCCATATCGCAAAAAATGGCCCGGTCATTAAGGGGGCAAACCCTCCGGGCGGAAGTGGTTAATGATTTGTTTAAAGTGTTCCTGCTGGTTGGAAAAATGGGTGATGATTCTTAATTGATTAGTATCGGATTTATGGGTTTCGGTTTTATATAATGGTCCTTGCCTAGTTTTAGTTGTAGCCACCCACCCCATTATTGTGTTCAGGTCCTTCCGTAAAATTTCTATATCCTGATGTGAAATTATTGCCCTACTTATCTTTGTGTCGTCCGCAAAAACGGAGCTTGAACTATTTATCTCATCCTCTATATCATTTATGAATAAATTAAAGGGGTTGTAAACCTTCGTATTTTTTCACCTTAAAGCGGGATTCTGTCCCTGAAAAAAAAAATTTAAAAGTCAGCAGCTACAAACACTGTAGCTGCTGACTTTAAATAAGTACTTACCTGTCCAGGGTGCCCGCGATGTCGGCCCCCGAGGCCGACCCATCCCTCGGCTCTCGGGTCCCGGCACCGCCATCCTAAGTAAGGGAAACAGGCAGTGGAGCCTTGGGGCTTCACTGGCAGATTCCTACTGCGCACGCGCGAGCGGCGCGGCGCTTTGTGAATGTGATGCGATGTGTTGTGGGACACACACAGTTCCCATAACACACTGCGCCCCATTCCCCAGAAGACAACGTGGGGGGCAAAAGACTGAAGATCACCGTGGTGTAGGAAGAGGCAGATTAGGAAGACTGCCTAGCAACAGCCATTTCACGTTTTTTTCTTTTCCTCCATTTTTTTAGGTATTTTTTTGTGCAATTTTTTTTCAGGGTGGACCTCCACTTTAATGCACACCTGGCAGTGACCGGCCTCCGAGCCCCCCTCCTATTTTACTTACCTGAGCCCTGGAACTTGACCCGGCGGGGACGCGCTGTCTCTCTTTCCGGGGTTCTCGGCTCTTGATTGGATAGATTGATAGCAGCGCAGCATTGGCTCCCGCTGCTGTCAATCAAATCCAATGACGCAGGCGCCAGGGGGTGGGGCTGAGTCATACATTCGGCGGCTATGGAGCGCGAATTCAAGGTAACCCTCCGGGGGAGAGCGCTTCTTCTAGGGGGTTATCTGATGTGGGAAGGAGCCGCGAGGGCCGCCGGGGGACCCCAGAAGAGGATGTTCAGGGCCACTCTGTGCAAAACGAGCTGCACAGTGGAGGTAAGTATGATATGTTTGTTATTAAAAAAAAAAACCTTTACAATCACGTTAAACAGACTTGGTCCCAAGACAGAGCCCTGGGGTACCCCACTTACCACTCCAGACCAGTCTGAGTACACATTATGTATCACCACCCTTTGAACACGCCCCCGTAACTAGTTTTCTATATAAGAACAGACCTTATGGTCAATGCCTGCAGACCTCAGTTTGTAGATTAAGAGTTTGTGGAGAACTGTATCCAGGGCCGGCCCAACCATGGGACTCAGTGGGACCATTGTCCCAGGCGGCACTTTAAGAGGGGCAGCCGGCCAGAGCATGCAGTGAAAAGTTGTCAGGAGTACCCGCCGGCCGCGGCAGCACACCCTAATCACCGCGCTGTTTTCCCGATATCTGCCCGCTGGGATGCTGTGAAAGGCTGCATCCAAGGAATGTGTAGCCCACACTGCCTGTGAAACAGTTTCACATTGAGCAGATCGTGAGGCTTGTAAGAGCCGCTGAGTCTGTGACACTGTCAGCTAATGTAACTGTATGCAGGGAGAGAGATCAGCTGTCACAACTCAGCGGTGATGTCGGGAGTGGGCGGGACCAAGCAGCTACCAAACACCAGGCAATAGGATGGGGTCTGGGCGGGCCGCTACATTTATGTGGCTCTGCCCCCTTTCTTAAACAGCCAGATGATTGGCTGGTGTTTGATAGCTGCTCAGTCCTGCAACTCCCCCCACCCCCGACATCACCGCTGAGTTGTGACAGTTGATCTCTCTCTCTCAATGCAGTTAAATTATCTGACAGTTTCACACACTGAGGGGCTCTGGCAAGCCTTATGATCTTCTCAATATGAAACTCCCCTTCTCCTCTGTCAGTGTCAATCAGTGCTGATGCCTATCAGTGCTACCTATCAGTGCCGCCTATCAGTGCAAATCAGTGCTGCCTATCAGTGTCCATCAGTGCTGCCAATCAGTGCCCATCAGTGCTGCCAATCAGTGCTGCCTATCTGTGCCCATCAGTGCTGCCTATTAGTGCCAATCAGTGCTGCCTATCAGTGCCCATTAGAGCTGCCTATTAATGCCAATCAGTGTCACCTATCAGTGCCCATCAGTGCCAATCAGTGCTGCCTATCAATGCCAATCAGTGCCCATAAGTAGTGCCAATCAGTGCCCATCAGTGCAGCCAATCAATGCCTATCATTGCTGGCAGTCAGTGGCACCTATCAGTGCCAGCCAGTGTCACCTATTAGTGCCACCTATCAGTGCCCATCAATGCTGCCAATCAGCGCTGCCCATAAGTGCAACCTGTCAGTGCCAATCAGGGCCCATCAGAGCTGCCTATCAGTGCCAATCAGTGCTGTCCATCAGTGCTACCAAATAGTGCCAACCATTGCTGCCTAACAGTGCCACCAATCAGTGCCTATCAGTGTCCATCACTGTTGCTTGTCAGTGCCCATCAGTACTGCCAATCAGTGCCAATCAATGCTAACAATCTGTGCTACCTATCAGTGCCCATCAGTGCTGCCAATCAGTGCCAATCAATGCTAACAATCTGTGCTACCTATCAGTGCCCATCAGTGCTGCCAATCAGTGCCACCTATCAGTGTCAATTAGGGGCACCTATTAGTGTCCATCAGTGCCGACAATCAGTGCCCATCAGTGCTGCCAATCAGTACCCATCAGTGCAGTGAGTGCAGGGATTTGGTGCTGAACTCTGCAGCCGGGCACATTGTCCATGGGGGGGCAGCCTGGTGGGGCGCAACTAAAATCTGTTGATGTTTATTAATGCCACGTGCCAATCTTTAGTATAACTCACAAGTTGTATGAGACATGAGAGCCTGATAGGGACTTGCCTTGCCCAGCCCTGATTAACCACCTCAGCCCCGGAAGGATTTGCCCCCTTAATGACCAGGCGATTTTTTTTTTTGCGATACGGCACTGCGTCACTTTAACTGACAATGGCGCAGTCATGCGATCTTGTACCCAAACAAAATTGACGTCCTTTTTTTCCCCACAAATAGAGCTTTCTTTTGGTGAAAAAAAGTTTGGATTTGAACGTAATGGTTTGTGATGTCATTTTGCATATGGACAAGGTGCTGTTGCATGTAAATCAGATTTTCTGATATATTTAATTTCAGTTTTAATTATCATGATATAAAATAATGAATGTGGGGGCTTTTTGGTGGGCGTGATTTTTTTTTGGGGGGGGGGGCAGCATTTCATTCTTGGATCCAGGCAGCACAATGTCTCGAGTTGGCTCTGACTGTATCAAATGCTTACCTGAGGAAGGTAAGTATAAGAAGGCGGAGCACTCTAGGGGGGCAGAGGGAGCACTGGGGGGGGGGGGAATCCCAGTGCTGGCTTTAAATGTTTTTATTTTTGTTTATCTGCCTAGAGTTTGCCCTTTTTCTCACGGTTTAATGCAGAATGCTACGATTATTCCAAGCACATATGATCCTCAGCCCCTTAGGCTCTTCATGCTTTATGCATCTCCAATGGGCTGACTGATGCTTTCGTCCCAAGCTGGTGACGGAGGAATGGAGAGAACCCCGGGCAATCGGTAAAAGGAAAATAGCCGGAGGCATTCTTTGCGGTCTTCTCTGCAAGAAGAAAGAAGAGCGCCGTACTTCCACAAGAGGGGATGTACTTATTTCTTCAACACTTAGGCACCTGCTCCCCGGGAGAAGACAATCAAAGACAAAGCAAGAAGCGATGGCGGCTCACCGTTCATTCCACCAGTAATAGAACTATTGTGTAAAGTATGATTGCACAAAAAAGTGGACCTTTCAGTATTTTTTTATCACAATATACAGCAACAGTATCATTTTTCAGAAAAAAAGAATGAAATGCTGCCCCCCCCCCCCAAAAAAAAATAAAAAATCACGCCCACCAAAAAGCCCCCACACTTTTAAAAAGTTGCCCTTGAGCTCCAGACCAGTCAGTGGCGGCCAGTGGTCATTTTTTTGGGGGGGGGGCGGCAAACAGTATGCCACCGACACCCCTTTCCCCCTGTTGGTCAGTAGCACTTACCCCATCACTTTACTGGTGGCTTCCCCTATTCGCGGATGGCCTCCCATTCTCCTGCTCTTTACAGGTCCTCACGGCGGCGGCAGCGGCAGCGGCAGCGGCTTCCGTTTCCTCTCTCCTCCTCAGCGACCAATCGGAAGTCTTCTCTTTTCAGCCAATCGGAAAACGGGTCTCACACCTGCATCTGATTGGCCGGATTGAGGATCAGTGTTTCAACAGCGAATATTCATTCGCTGTTGTAACACCTGGGTGGGCTCATGGTGCAATGCTCTGTGCCACGAACCCACCCACAAAAATGTAAAATAATGCATTTGGGTGGCAAAACTATGAATGCAATCTATACACTGGGGGGGGGGGGGGACCTCTGGGGGAATCTAGGATGGAAAAGGACCTGGGGGTCCTAGTAGATGATAGGCTCAGCAATGCCAAGCTGCTGCTAACAAAGCAAACAGAATATTGGCATTAAAAAGGGATCAACTCCAGAGATAAAATGATAATTCTCCTGCTCTACAAGACTCTGGTCCGGCCACACCTGGAGTATGCTGTCCAGTTCTGGGCACCAGTCCTCAGGAAGGATGTACTGGTAATGGAGCGAGTACAAAGAAGGGCAACAAAGCTAATAAAGGGTCTGGAGGATATTAGTTATGAGGAAAGGTTGCGAGCTCTGAACTTATTCTCTCTGGAGAAGAGACGCTTGAGAGGGGATATGATTTCAATGTACAAATACCGTACTGGTGACCTCACAATAGGGAGAAAACTTTTTCACAGAAGAGAGTTTAACAAGACTCGTGGCCACTCATTAAAATTAGAAGAAAAGAGGTTTAACCTTAAACTACGAAGAGGGTTCTTTACTGTAAGAGTGGCAAGGATGTGGAATTCCCTTCCACAGGCGGTGGTCTCAGCGGGGAGCATTGATAGTTTCAATAAACTATTAGATAAGCACCTGAATGACCGCAACATACAGGGATATACAATGTAATACTGACATATAATCACACACATAGGTTGGACTTGATGGACTTTGTGTCTTTTTTTCAACCTCACCTACGATGTAACCCTATTTTTTAAGCCTATTAGAGCCTATGGCTCTAATCAGGTGGTTAAAAAACACCCCCTGCCTCTGTAATTCAGGCGCCCGGTGTCCTGAAAGGGCCGGGCGCATGAATATAGGGTAGCCGTGGCGGCCATGGATAGATTCATGCATAGCATGAATCTATCTATTATACATATAGGGGGTGGCATGGATAGAGGGGGCGGCACCCGAGTGTCCCTAATGGACGGGCCGCCACTGAGTCCAGTTATATTACCTAGGCTGAGATGATTCCACCAGTCTGCTGCAGGCAGGAGTAAGAATTTCCTTAGTCTCCTCTCCCCTGGTGATCACCCACATTGCAACTTTGTAGCAAGTCAAAAGATGAGCGGCCCCAACAATTTGTGTCACCCATTTGTAAGCCCAGCCAAAAACTGCACAGGCACCATGATTTACATAAAAAGAGCACAAGGGGGCGCTTCTAAGTGCAGCAATAAAGATACATTTATTGAAGTAAAGGATAAAATGCACTTGTTTAGTACAAAGATAAACACATATCATATATAACAAGGATGCCATCCGTGGACCCATGAGATGCAGATCTGTACCCAGGGATAGAGCTCAAGGCTACCTGGAATGAGTCTGCTCACAGAAGGCACAGAATCTGAGCTGTCAGAGAACTTGTAGCGTGGGAACCTCTTGGATGACGTCAGACGCCACTGGTGGGGCAGCTCAGATGAAGAGGCATTGCCACCTCGAAACGCGTTACCACGCCCTCTAGACTTCCTGGGCGTCTGACATCATCCAAGAGGTGGATTTTTTTACTAGCAATGGCAGCGATCTGCGATTTTTTAGCAGGACATGCGACATTGCAGCAGACAGATCGGACACTATTTTGGGACCATTAACATTTATACGGCGATCAGAGCTAAAAATAGCCACTGATTACTGTATAAATGTCACTGGCAGGGAAGGGGTTAACACTAGGGGGCGATCAAGGGGTTAACTGTGTGTCCTAGGGAGGTGTTTCTAACTGTGGGGGGAGGGGCCTGACTGGAGGAGGAGAGAGATCGCTGTTCAGAACCAGTATGAACAGCAGATCTGTCTCCTCTCCCCTGACAGAATGGGGATCTGTCTGTTTACATTGACAGACCTTCGTGTCTTTCTCAGGAACGATTGCGGGTGCCCGGCGGAAGTACATCAGCTCCTACATCACCACCGCCATACAGCTGTAGCGATTGGCGCAGCGGAGCAAACCTGCCGCCGTATAACTATGGTGGCTGGAAGGGAACTGGTTAAACAAATCCTCCTACATAAGTTGTACCTGTTTATCTGCAGTCTTCTCTCCTCTACACCTATTCAAAGTCCAGAATTCATAAAGCTTGTCTGAGCTGTCAGAAAAAAAGGGGGCAGGGAGCTGAAATTTACTCTGCAGAGCTCAGTGAGGAGCGCTCTGAGAGTTGATTGGAGGGAACAGACCCCCCACCCCACCCTTTTCCCCCACACACAGAAACAGAGCTGAGGCTGTCAATCAGCTGGAGCTCCCTTCCCTGTCACCATTTTTCTCTTGGTGTCAGGGAAATTCATCAGAAGTGACTCATGCTGATAGCAGGGGAAGGATGCAGTGGACAGAAATGACACTTAGTGCTCTGGATTGAGACAAGTACACACTATAGAGGGATATGCTTTGTTCATATTTTATGTCTGAGGTTTACATCCACTTTAAAGTATAACTGAAGACAAAACTTTTTTTGGTTTTGGATAGAATGGGGAGGGAATAGAACCCTTGCCAGGTTTTTATTGCTGTCTATGTCCCTGTTAGGGAGATTCACTATCTTTATATTTGTCCTGCGTACTGTTATCGCTGATAGTGAAAGGAAATCTCACATTTTGGGTTGTCTCAGAACGGTAATAAAGGTGAAATCTTCCAATGGGGACACTAGTTCTGGTGAAAACCAGGGATTCCCTCACTTTGGAGGGATTTCCTCTCACTTCCTGTTTTGGCTATGGGACAGGAAGTGAAGAGAAATCTCCCCAATGGGACTCAAATGACAAGGGGTTAGAACCCTCGCCCTCCCTTACTCTATTCAAAATGGAACAAAATGCTTTTAGTTCTATGGCAATGGGGAATGATTAAAATATTCCTTCTGTCTCTGTTTCTCTATATCCCAGGGATAGGACATTTATTTGTTTCTCTCACTACTTGCTGATACTTTGTAACAAGTTGGGTGAAATAAATTCTGCATATTGTTAACTGCGAGCCACCTCTCCGTGTTGTGCGGTTCCATTATCACCCCTCGGAGAAACAACGCTGACATAAAAAGTCTACGGAATATAAATACCGACAATGGAACATAATCTCCGACAAACAGAGAACTGCGGGAGACCCAAATCTTCCCTTTCCTTGTGTTTTCCCGGGAGGATCCAAATAGGATATAGAGGTATTCTGAGGATTACACACTGCCGGCAATGAGCTCAAATGACTCCCAATTAAATGAAAGTTATTTCATATAAGCAACTGATCCTCCCGCTTCTAGGAAGTATAATACAAATAAAAAGAAAAACAAACATTGTATTCTAGACAGACAGACGATTTGATTTATTTATATATATATATTTAAGGGATAGAAAAAGAGAGATAGATAGATAGATAGATAGATAGATAGATAGATAGATAGATAGATAGATAGATAGATAGATAGATAGATAGATAGATAGATAGATAGATAGAGAGAGAGAGAGAGAGAGAGAGATAGATAGATAGATAGATAGATAGATAGATAGATAGATAGATAGATAGATAGATAGAGAGAGAGAGAGAGAGAGAGAGATAGATAGATAGATAGATAGATAGATAGATAGATAGATAGATAGATAGATAGATAGATAGATAGATATAGAGAGATAAATATAGATAGATAGATAGATAGATAGATAGATAGATAGATAGATAGATAGATAGATAGATAGATAGATAGATAGATAGATAGATAGATAGATAGATAGATAGATCTGAGATAGATAGATAGATAGATAGATAGATAGATAGATAGATAGATAGATAGATAGATAGATAAATAGATAGAGAGAGTGAGTGAGATAGATAGATAGATAGATAGATAGATAGATAGATAGATAGATAGATAGATAGATAGATAGATAGATAGATAGATAGATAGATAGATAGATAGATAGATAGATAGATAGATATAGAGAGATAAATATAGATAGATAGATAGATAGATAGATAGATAGATAGATAGATAGATAGATAGATAGATAGATAGATAGATAGATAGATAGAGAGAGAGAGAGAGAGAGAGAGATAGATAGATAGATAGATAGATAGATAGATAGATAGATAGATAGATAGATAGAGAGAGAGAGAGAGATAGATAGATAGATAGATAGATAGATAGATAGATAGATAGATAGATAGATAGATAGATAGATAGATAGATAGATCTGAGATAGATAGATAGATAGATAGATAGATAGATAGATAGATATATAGATAGATAGATCTGAGATGGATAGATAGATCTGAGATATATAGATAGATAGATAGATAGATAGATAGATAGATAGATAGATAGATAGATAGATAGATAGATAGATAGAGATAAATATAGATAGATAGAGAGATAGATAGATAGATAGATAGATAGATAGATAGATAGATAGATAGATAGATAGATAGATAGATAGATAGATAGATAGATAGATAGATAGACAGATAGACAGATAGATAGATAGATAGATAGATAGATAGATAGATAGATAGATAGATAGATAGATAGATAGATAGATCTGAGATAGATAGATAGATAGATAGATAGATAGATAGATAGATAGATAGATAGATAGATAGAGATAAATATAGATAGATAGAGAGAGAGATAGATAGATAGATAGATAGATAGATAGATAGATAGATAGATAGATAGATAGATAGATAGATAGATAGATAGATAGATAGATAGATCTGAGATAGATAGATAGATAGATAGATAGATAGATAGATAGATAGATAGATAGATAGATCTGAGATAGATAGATAGATAGATAGATAGATAGATAGATAGATAGATAGATAGATAGATCTGAGATAGATAGATAGATAGATAGATCTGAGATAGATAGATAGATAGATAGATAGATAGATAGATAGATAGATAGATAGATATAAATATAGATAGATAGAGAGAGAGATAGATAGATAGAGAGAGAGATAGATAGATAGATAGATAGATAGATAGATAGATAGATAGATAGATAGATAGATAGATAGATAGATAGATAGATAGATCTGAGATATATAGATAGATAGATAGATAGATAGATAGATAGATAGATAGATAGATAGATAGAGATAAATATAGATAGATAGAGAGAGAGATAGATAGATAGATAGATAGATAGATAGATAGATAGATAGATAGATAGATAGATAGATAGATAGATAGATAGATAGATAGATAGATAGATAGAGATAGATAGATAGATAGATAGATAGATAGATAGATAGATAGATAGATAGATAGATAGATAGATCTGAGATAGATAGATAGATAGATAGATAGATAGATAGATAGATAGATAGATAGATAGATCTGAGATAGATAGATAGATAGATAGATCTGAGATAGATAGATAGATAGATAGATAGATAGATAGATAGATAGATAGATAGATAGATAGATAGATAGAGATAAATATAGATAGATAGAGAGAGAGATAGATAGATAGATAGATAGAT